>NC_134095.1:26921928-27228521 GCF_000715075.1 Nicotiana tabacum
GATAAGTACTCAACATTAAGATGGCCAAGGATGATATTATGTTAGGAAAAAATGGATCTTGAACCTAACTCAATCTCAGACGGCATTTCACAAGATGAAAATTGTTCAAAAATCATATCAATAGCCTACCACACATATTTTCAACTAATTAATGTGAAACTTATAATTATGGGGGTAGGGAAATTGGACTAAGCATTATTTACATTTCTGATGGAAAACTCTCACTCTTTTTTTTTTTTTTTTTTTGCAAAAAAAGAAAAATTCATTTCTATTGTACAGAGTTAATAGGGAAAGGAAAAAAAACAACAACTGCAATAATAGTACCACTAAATTATTGTCGGGACACAATAGTGAAATTGGATAGTTGAGAACAGGAGGAAGTGGTGAATGCAATTCCCCAAAAATGAAATTAGTGTAGGTACTTGTCGATTTTGACACGCTAACATATTTATTTCTTGTGAATCTCTAGACATCTAGGTAAGTTAAAAGAAAAACTCTAGACACATTTATGTTTCCTAGTGTCCATTAATTGCCTTTAAACTATGCTTTTAGTTGCCCTTATTTCTTCTGCAGTTTCCCACTCATCATGCAAGTTTGAAAATTGACAAAGTCGGGCCTTGGTTGTAGGGTTGGGCATATATCGGGTATAACCGATAGCCCGAACCGATAAAATGCTATTGGGTTATCGATATCGGGTTATTGGGTAAATAGTTCGATAACAGTTTAATGTTATTTGACTATTGGGTTATCGGTTCGGGTCTCGGTTTGTCCAATTTATTAACGGTTTAACCGATAGCCCAATAAGCTTTAACAAAATTAAAAGTTTACCTACTAAATATATAAAGCCACCTTATGGCTCCATTCTCTCGGCAGTTACTCTTCATCTTCAGACCTTAACCCTTAGAGTAAGTTTTAAACTTTTTTGAATTTCTCATCTTAATTCTTCAGTTAAGATTTTTAGTTTTAAACTTTAAAGAATTAATTGTTAAATTTTTTAGTTTTTCTATTTGTTTCTTTTGTTGCACTGATTCTTTAGTATTTACAAGATTAGGATTTTATTATTTTCCTGTGAATTATTCCCACCCGCAGTGAGATAGTTAGTAAGATTAGCTTGTTAAATGTCTTATTCCTTACTCCTACTTAATGCTGTATTTTGGCCCGGGCCCGGGCCTTAGTGGGCCTAACGGGCCGGGCCTCGTGGTCCCGGGCTTCGTGGTCCTGGGCTCTGGCGGTCCCGGTCTTCGTGGGCTCAATGGGTGGAACCGGCCCGTGACGGGCCTAAGCCCACATGGTCCTGTGCTTAACGGGCCGGGCTCGTGGGCTTCGCGGGCCTAGCGAGTTTTTTTTTTTTTTTAAGACAATTTCTTGTAGTATCATGGCTATATTAAAAATATATATGTAGTATATATGTATATCTAATTATTAAAGTGCTTGACGAAAAAGAAAATAACAAAACAATAGTAAAACACTAAATTGTCATGCATAATATATTTTCTTGTAGTATATTATATTGTATCTTATGTATATATATTCTCTTATATATTTTCTTGTAGTATATATATTGTATCTTATGTATATATATTCGCATAATATATTGTATCTTATGTATATATATTGTATCTTATGTATATATGTTCGCATAATATATTTTCTTGTAGTATATATATTGTATATTATGTATATATTGTAGCATAATATATTTTCTTGTAGTATATTATATTGTATCTTATGTATATATATTCTCTTATATATTTTCTTGTAGTATATATATTGTATATTATGTATATATTGTAGCATAATATATTTTCTTGTAGTATATATATTGTATCTTATGTATATATGTTCGCATAATATATTTTCTTGTAGTATATATATTGTATATTATGTATATATTGTAGCATAATATATTTTCTTGTAGTATATTATATTGTATCTTATGTATATATATTCTCTTATATATTTTCTTGTAGTATATATATTGTATATTATGTATATATTGTAGCATAATATATTTTCTTGTAGTATATATATTGTATATTATGTATATATATTCGCATAATATATTGTCTTGTAGTATATATATTGTATATTATGTATATATTTTCGCATAATATATTTTCTTGTAGTATATTATATTGTATCTTATGTATATATATTCTCTTATATATTTTCTTGTAGTATATATATTGTATATTATGTATATATTGTAGCATAATATATTTTCTTGTAGTATATATATTGTATCTTTATGATAAAATTCACTATCGGTAAATTGAAAACAAGGGTAATCACTATCAAGAATTACGGAAGGAGGAGGACGTCTAGGTTGGCGACTACTTTCAACTTGCTTATCTTTTCTAGGTCGGGGAGCCGGGGGAAGGGTAGTTGGTTGGCCACTACTTTCACCGGTTTTATCTTTTCCTTTACCAAACATTTTTTTCAAAGTAAATGCCATATTAATTATAATTATGCAAACTAAACCACACAAAAATATATTCTAAAAACGTAAGAGTTGAAACGAGTTTACCGGATTGCCGAACAACTTCTTGAAAATTGAAAATCGTTGAACACTTGAAAACTTCAATTCAACAACTTCACAATTTTTCACGAAATTTCAACAATAAATTAAGTAATTGTAGTAGAGAGATTGAGAGATATTGATGAATTGGTGAATAAAAATGAAAGAATGAGGGGGTATTTATAGTTGAGAAATGGGGAAAAGTGTAATTATATAAAGTTTGGGGGCCAAATGGCCATTTTTAAACTTAAAAACGGTCATATTTTCAGCCCAAACGGCTAGATTTTAAATATGGCCGTTGGAGAATTTTAATTTTTTTTTTAAATAGCCGTTGGGCCCGCCAGGCCCGCCAGGACCGGCCCAGGCCCGCCTGACGGTCTCAGGCTAAACGGTCCCGGGCTCGTGGGCTCAACCTTGAAGACCAGCCCGTGACGGGCTCAGGAGGACCACCAAGACCGGCCCACCCAGGACCGGCCCACCAGGCCCACCAGGCCCGTTAGGACCACGGGCCCGGTCCGGTCCGGTTCAGGCCCGACCCACTGAGCAGCCCTACTCCTACTAACTTATCACTTTGAAATTTGAGATAATTCATTGAGATTTTCAAATGCAAAGAAAGTTTCTGTGATGACCTTAGTTTTAAAAAGAAACTTCCGTGTTCTGAGGCCTTGAAAACCTCATTTAGAGTCACCTCGATTTGCGTGCACAGTCCGGACGTATAGCCGGAAAGCTTAAATATGAAATTTTGTGAAAAATGATAAGTTTTAACTGTAAAATGAATATATTTGACTTCGGTCAACATTTTGGGTAAACGGACCAGGATCTGTGAGTTGACGGTCCCGGAGGGTCTGTAGGAAAATATGGGACTTGGGCGTATGCCCGGAATCGAATTCCGAGGTCCTGAGCCCGAGAAATGAATTTGTAAAGGAAATTATTTTCTAAATTTTTTTAAGGAAATTTGAAATGAAGTTTGATTAGAAAGAGATGGTATCAGGTCCGTATTTTGGTTCCGGTGCCCGGTACAGGTCTTATATATGGTTTAAGTTATTTCTGTAAAATTTGGTTGAAAACGGACGTCGTTTGACGTGATTCGGACCTAAATTGCTAAATTTAATACTTGATGAAGTTTGAGAAAAAGTTCTTGATTTTGAGGTTTGATTCATTATTATTGAGGTTATTTTGGCGATTTGATCGCACAAATAAGTTCGTATGATGTTGTTGAGTTAGTACGTGTGTTTGGTTAGGAGCCCCGAGGGCTCGAGTGTGTTTCGGATGTGTTTCGGCAAGTTTTGAACTTAGGAAAAAGTTGCAGATTCAGAGAAGTTGCAGGTCTCTAAAGCCAGGTCTCGCGGTCCGCGGTGGACCACGGTGAGCAAGGCCAAGCCACCGCGGCCGCGCTCGATTTCTTGCGGTCCGCGGTGGAGCTCCGCGGCCGCAGTCCTTTTTATGCGGTTCGCGGAGAGGGTCTGAGAGGGGTATAAATAGACGGGATTTCCAGTTATTTTTATTTTTCAAAACCAAAAAAACATAAGAGGCAATTTTTCAAACAACCTTTCTTCTCCAAATCAATTGTAAGTCATTTTTAACTAGTTTTCTTCAATCATTAACATCTTTTAACATGATTTCAACTTCAAATCAATTATTTTCATGGTGGAATTGAGAATTTTGGGTAAAACCTAAGAATATTGAAATTTGGGGATTTAGACCTCAAATTGAGATCGAATTCCAAAACCAATTATATAGCCAGGCTCGGGGGTAAATGGGTAATCGGGTTTTGGTCTGAATTTCGGGTTTGAACCAAGCTGGCCCAGGGTCGATTTTTGACTTTTTGGTGAAATCTTTATAAAACCTATTTTCATGCATTAGAATTGATTCATTTAGCATTTATTGATACCGTTAGGCAAATTTTGGCTAGATACAAGCGAGTTGGTGGTGAAAACAAGAGGTAAAGCGGTAATTGAGGCTTGAATTGTGTTCGTTGCATTGAGGTAAGTGTTTGGTCTAACCTTAGCTTGAGGGATTAGGAGTTGTGTCCTGTTTGCTATTTGTTTCTTGTCGAGTACGAGGTATAGGTATGGTGACGAGTATCTATACGTTGGTGTTAAGCATGACCGTGGGTCTTATATTGTGGTTTTCATGATTTCATTGTATTATCCATGCCTTGGTGAAGATTCCTAATCTTTGTATAAAGCTTGTGGAAAGAATTGTGACCTATGAACATTGAAGAGCGTTGGCTCATGTTGTATAGTGAAATTGTGAAAGTACAAGCGACAATTGAACTTCTAGAGCATTTGCTCGAGTTGTGAAAGAATAAGTGATAATCGAACCTCTAGAGCATTGACTCGAGTTGTGAAGTGAATTGTGAAGAAAAATTGAGAAAGAGTTATTAAATTGTTCCCTTGCCGGGATATTGTAGCTTTGTTAATTATCTCCCTTGCCGGGATGTTGAGATTATTGAAGTTGTTCCCTTGCCGAGATTTAACTGTTTAATTGTGTTCCCTTGTCGGGATTTCTATTATTATTTTGTTTATTCCCTTGCCCCTTTGTTTTTGATTGTTATTTGGGTGAGGAAGAGTGTTAAAGCACGAAGGGTGATGCCGTGCATTGTTTGTTATTGTGAGGAAAGAGTGTAAAGCACAAAGGGTGATGTCGTGTATTGTTTGTTATTGTGAGGAAAGAGTGTAAAGCACGAAGGGTGATGTCGTGCCGCACGACGTACCATTCTTTTGGTGAGAACGAGAGTAAAAACACGAAGGGTGATGCCGTGCAAATTGTTGATTTCTGCTTCCTTGTTGATATTCTAGTTATGTTCTTTCATTCCTTACTTGATGCCTTTCTATTCGGAACTATTATCTCCCCCACAACATGTTTCCCCCTCCCACATTGACTGGTTATTTCTGTATTTCTTTTCCATTGCATATATATATATATATATATATGAACTACACAGGTTTATTTGGTTGTATAGTCCTAGCCTCGTCACTACTTCGCCGAGGTTAGGCTAGACACTTACTAGCACATAGGGTCGGTTGTACTGATACTACACTCTGCACTATGTGTAGATCCAGGAGTAGCTTTCGGACAGTAGTTGGAGTGCTTCCTTCAGTCCACCCGGAGACCCAAGGTAGACCTGTAGGCGTCCACATGCCCTAGCGTTTCCCTCTATCTTTATTTCCTGTTTCATTTCATTTTGTTTAGAAACAGTGTATTGTATTTCTTTAGACCTTGTATGTAGTAACTCTTAGATAGTCTGTGACACCATATTTTGGGGTATTTAAGGTTTTAAAAGTTGTAACAAACATAGCCTTAAGATATATAATTGTTGACTTCCGCTTATTTATTTAAAATTTTGCTTTTATCATATTATCGACTTGTGTTGTTAAAAAGAAGCAAAGATGAAAGTGTAGCAAGTAGTTAAGGTTTGGCTTGCCTAGCTCCCATTTGTAGGCGCTATCACGACTCCCGAGGGTGGGAAATCCGGGTCATGACAAGTTGGTATCAGAGTTCTAGGTTGCATAAGTCTCACAGTTCACAGACAAGCTTAGTAAAGTCCGAGGGATCGGTACGGAGCCGTCTGTATTTATCCCTAGAGGCTACAGAATTAGGAAAAACTTCACATTTGTTCTTTCATGTCGTGCGGTTCTGTTTCTCGATGCTAATTGAATTTCTACTTTGTTCTTTCGCAGATGATGAGAACACGCGCTTCCTCATCTACCACTCAATAGACCGAGCCCCTAGCAGTAGCTCTCACGAGGGGCAGAGGGCGAGGCCGAGGCCGTGCCAGAGGACGACGTAGGGGTAGAGCTCAGCCCCGAGTAGTAGCCCTAGTAGAGGAGCCTCAGGTTGACTTTGATGATGAGGTTTCGGCTCCAGCAGATCCGGTGGGCCCAGCTTAGGTCCCAGAGGGGTTTATTGCTACCCCAGTCCTTCAGGATGCTCTTGTCCGATTAGTGGGCCTTATGGAGAGTATCACCCGAGCGGGCTTGCTTCCTGTATCCCCGGCCATCTCTCAGGCTGGAGGAGGGGCCCTGACTCCTACTACTCGCACTCCGAAGCAGGTAGCTCCTCAGATTCAGACTCCAGCGGTTTAGCTAGTTAGAATAGTACGACCAGGTGTGGTAGCTCAGACCAGTGATGGAGTGGCTATGTCCGCCGATGCTTTGTGGAGACTGGATAGGTTCACCAAGTTCTTCACTTCTACTTTCAGCGGTGCATCTACTGAGGATCCCTAGGATTATCTAGACAACTGCCATGAGGTTCTCAGGAACATAGGCATTGTTGAGACCAACATGGTCGATTTTGCTACATTTTGCTTGTCTGGATCCGCCAATACTTGGTGGAGGGATTATTTCTTAGCGAGACCATCCGGATCGCCAGCCTTGACTTGGGAGCAGTTCACACAGCTTTTCCTGGATAAGTTTCTCCCCGTTACTCATCAAGAGGCTTATCGGAGGTAGTTTGAGCGCCTCCAGCAGGGTTAGATGACTGTTACCCAGTATGAGACCAGGTTCATCAACTTAGCTCGCCATGCTCTCATCATACTCCCCACCGAGAGAGAGAGGGTGTGAAGGTTTATTGACGGTCTTATTCAGCTGATTTGTCTTCAGATGGCTAGAGAGGTTGGGGGTGAGATTACTTTTCAGGAGGCGGCCAATGTGGCCCGTAGAGTTGAGATGGTTATGTCACAGGGAGGCGGACATGGGTCAGACAAGAGGCCCCGTCATTCAGGCTGATTCAGTGGTACCTCATCTGGAGGTCGAGATTCGTATGGTAGAGGCCATACCCCTAGGCCCTTTTAGTGAGCGCTCCAGGTTTCTCACGGTACTTTAGGTGGTCGTGGTCCCCAGATGCAGTATCCCGATCAGTAGTCCTACAGTGCACCACCTGCTCCTATCAGTGCACCACCGCTTCAGAGTTTTCGGGGTGGTCATTCAGGCCGTCAGGGCCAGCAGTATCAGTAGCCGAGGGCTTGTTACACTTGTGGTGATACGGGTCACATTGCCAGGTTTTGCCCTCGAGTACCGAGTAGCTCTCAGCATCAGGGTTCTCGTGCTATGGTACAGGCACCAGGTGTTCCACAGCCCACCCAACTAGCTAGAGGTGGGGGTAGAGGTGCTAGAGGTTGAGGTAGAGGTACTAGAGGTGGAGCTCAGGCCGCCAGAGAAGGAGGCCAGCCAGCTGCAGGCCATCCCAGAGATGTAGTTCAGGGTGGTGGGGCCCAACCCCGATGTTACACCCTTCTAGCCATGCCCGAGTCTGAGGCTTCAGATGCAGTCATTACATGTACTATTTTAGTTTGTGATAGAGATGCTTTAGTGTTATTTGATCCAGGGTATACCTACTCGTATGTGTCATCTTATTTTGCACCTATCTAGTCATGCCTAGTGATTCTTTGAGTATTCTTGTTTATGTGTCTACACCGGTGGGTGATTCTATTGTGGTATATCAAGTCCATCATTCTTGTATTGTTGTGATTGGGGGTATTGAGACTCGTGTGGATTTGTTGCTTCTAGACATGGTCGATTTCGATGTTATATTAGGGATGGACTGGTTATCACCTTACCACGCTAGCTTGGACTGTCATGCCAAGACTGTGACCTTAGCCTTACTGGATTTGCCCCATTTAGAGTGGAGAGGAACTCCTGGTCATTCTACCCGCAGTGTTATCTCGTATGTGAAGGCTCGTCGTATGGTCGGGAAGGGGTGTTTGGCCTATTTGGCATATGTTCGTGATTCTAGTGCTGAGGTCCCTTCTATTGATTCTGTGCCCGTTGTTCGAGAGTTTCCTGATATTTTCCCTTTAGACCTGCCGGGTATGCCACCCGACAAGGATATTGACTTTTGCATTGATTTGGCACTCAACCCATTTCTATCCCGCCGTATCGTATGGCCCCGCCTGAGTTAAAAGAGTTGAAGGAGCAGTTGCAAGACTTGCTTGAGAAAGGTTTCATTAGGCCGAGTGTTTCACCTTGGGGTGCACCAGTGTTGTTTGTTAAGAAGAAGGACGGATCAATGAGAGTGTGTATTGATTACCGGCAGTTAAACAAGGTTACAATCAAGAATAAGTATCCATTGCCGAGAATCGATGATTTGTTTGATCAGCTTCAGGGTGCCAAGGTGTTTTCAAAGATTGATTTGAGTTCTGGCTATCATCAGTTGAGGATTAGGGCATCCGATGTCCCTAAGACAGCTTTCCGCACTCGGTACGGGCATTATGAGTTCCTAGTCATGTCATTTGGGTTGATCAATGCCCCAACAACTTTTATGGATTTGATGAACCGAGTGTTCAGGCCTTATTTGGACTCGTTCGTAATAGTCTTCATTGATGATATTTTAATATATTCCCGTAGCCGGGAGGAACATGAGCAGCATGTTAGAGTGGTTTTCCAAACCTTGAGGGATAGTCAGTTATATACTAAGTTCTCGAAGTGTGAGTTCTGGTTGAGTACAGTTGCATTTTTGGGTCATGTTGTATCGGCAGAGGGTATTCAGGTTGATCCGAAGAAGATTTAGGCAGTCAAGAATTGGCCTAGACCAACATCAGCTACAAAGATTCAGAATTTCTTGGGATTGGCAGGCTACTATCGTTGGTTCGTGGAGGGGTCCTCATCTATTGCAGCCCCGATGACCAGGTTGACCCAGATGAGCCCAGTTCAGATGGTCGGACGAGTGTGAGGCGAGCTTTTAGAAGCTCAAGACAGCTCTGACTACGGCACTAGTGTTGGTTTTGTCTACAGGTTCAGGGCATTATACCGTTTATTGTGATGCATCTCGTATTGGGCTTGGTGTAGTGTTGATGCAGGATGGCAAGGTCATTGCCTATGCTTCGAGGTAGTTGAAGATTCATGAAAACAACTATCCGGTTCATTATTTGGAGTTGGCATCCATAGTTCACGCATTGAAGATTTGGAGGCATTATCTGTATGGCGTGGCATGTGAGGTGTTCACGGATCACAAGAGTCTTCAGTATTTGTTCAAGCAAAAGGAGTTGAATTTGAGACAGAGGAGGTGGTTGGAGTTGTTGAAGGATTATGATATCACTATCTTGTATCATCCGAGAAAGGCCAATGTGGTGGCCGATGCGTTAAGTAGGAAGTCAGCCAGTATGGGCAGTCTTGCTTATATTCCGGTCGGTGAGAGACCGCTTACTTTGGACGTTCAGGCTTTGGCCAATCAGTTTGTGAGGTTGGATATTTCTGAGCCTAGTCGCATATTGGCCTGCACGGTCGCTCGTTCTTCTTTATTGGAGCGTATTCGTGATCGGTAGTTTGATGATCCCCATTTGTGTGTCCTTAGAGACATGGTACAACGTAGAGATGCCAAGCAGGTTACCTTAGATGATGATGGAGTTCTGAGGTTGCGGGGTCGAGTTTGTGTGCCTAATGTGGATGGGCTCCGGGAGTTGATTTTAAAGGAGGACCATAGTTCCTGGTACTCTATTCATCCGGGCGCCACGAAGATGTATCAGGATTTGCGACAACATTATTAGTGGCGAAGAATGAAGGAGGATATCGTTGCATATATAGCTCGGTGTTTGAATTGTCAGCATGTTAAGTATGAGCATCAGAGGCCTGATGGTTTATTTCAGAGGATTGACCTTCCCAAGTGGAAGTGGGAGAGAATCACTATGGATTTCATTGTTGGACTCCCGTAGACTCGGAGGAAGTTCGACGCAGTATGGGTTATTGTTGATAGGCTGACCAAGTCAGCGCATTTCATTCCTGTTGCAGTCTCCTATTCATCCGAGAGGTTAGCAGAGATCCATATCCGGGAGATTGTTCGTTTTCATGGTGTGCCTGTATCTATCATTTCGGACCGAGGTACGCAGTTTACCTCGCATTTCTGAAGAGCAGCTCAGCGAGAGTTGGGCACCCAGGTTGAGTTGAGTACAACATTTCATCCTCAGACAGACGGGCAGTCCGAGCGGACTATTCAGATTTTGGAGGATATGCTCCGAGCTTGTGTAATTGACTTTGGAGGCTCGTGGGATCAGTTTTTGCCTTTAGCAGAGTTTGCCTACAACAACAGTTACCAGTAGAGTATCTAGATGGCTCCTTATGAGGCTTTATATGGAAGACGATGTCGATCTCCGGTTGGGTGGTTTGAGCCGGGAGAGGCTCGATTGTTGGGTACGGATCTGGTTCAAGAGGCTTTGGACAAGGTCAGGATTATTCAGGATAGGCTTCGTACAGCTCAGTCCAGGCAAAAGCGTTATGCAGACCGCAAGGTTCGAGAAGTGGCTTTTATGGTGGGAGAGCGGGTATTGCTCCGAGTGTCGCCTATGAAGGGCGTGATGGGATTTGGGAAGAAGGGCAAGCTTAGCCCTAGGTTTATCGGTCCGTTTGAGATTCTTGATCGAGTGGGTGAGGTGCTTATAGACTTGCATTACTACTGAGCTTATCAGCAGTGCACCTAGTGTTTCATGTGTCCATGCTCCAGAAATATCACGGCGATCCATCCCACGTGTTAGATTTCAGCACTGTCCAGTTGGACAAGGACTTGTCTTATGAGGAGGAGTCGGTAGCTATTCTAGACCGGCAGGTTCGTTAGTTGAGGTCGAAGAGTTTTCCTTCTGTTCGTGTTCAGTGGAGAGGTCAGGCTCCTGAGGCATCGACCTGGGAGTTCGAGTCTGATATGCGGAGCCGTTATCCCCATCTTTTCCCCGACTCAGGTACTTCCTTCTTCTGTCCGTTCGAGGATGAACAATTGTTTTAGAGGTTTGGGTCATCACTTGTTTGAAAACCTCATTTAGAGTCACCTCGATTTGCATGCGCAATCCGGGCGCGTATCCGGAAAGCTTAAATATGAAATTTTGTGAAAAATGATAAGTTTTGATTGTAAAATAAATAAATTTAACTTCGGTCAACATTTTGGGTAAACTGACCCGAATCTATAGTCCCGGAAGGTTAGTAGGAAAATATGGGACTTGGGCATATGCCCGAAATCGAATTCCGAGGTCCCGAGCCCGAGAAATGAATTCATAAAGGACATTATTTTTTGAAATATTTTAAGGTAATTTAAAATGATGTTTGATTAGAAAGAGATGGTATCAGGCCCGTATTTTGGTTCCGGCGCCCGGTACAGGTCTTATATATGGTTTAAGTTATTTTTGTAAAGTTTGGTTGAAAACGAACGTCGTTTGACGTGATTCGGACCTAAATTGCTAAATTTAATACTTGATGAAGTTTGAGAAAAAGTTCTTGATTTTGAGGTTTGATTCATTGTTATTGAAGTTATTTTGGAGATTTGATCGCACAGATAAGTTCGTATGATGTTTTTGAGTTAGTACGTGTGTTTGGTTAGGAGCCCCGAGGGCTCGAATTTGTTTCGGAAAGTTTTGAACTTAGGAAAAAGTTGCAGATTCAGAGAAGTTGCAGGTCTCTAAAGCCAGGTCTCGCGGTCCGCGGTGGAAACTTCGTGGCCGCGGTGGGGGCTCCGCTACCACGGTGGGATTTGTGCGGTCTGCGGTGAGCAAGGCCAAGCCTCCACAGCCATGCTCGATTTCTTGCCCTCAGGAAGGCCTGTGCGACCGCAGTCCATTTTGTGCTGTCCGCACAGGGGGTCTGAGAGGGGTATAAATAGACGGAATTTTCAGTTGTTTTTCATTTTTTAAAACCCCAAAAACATAAGAAGCGATTTTTCAAACAACCTTTCTTCTCCAAATCAATTGTAAGTCATTTTTAACTAGTTTTCTTCAATCATTAACATCTTTTAACATGATTTCAACTTCAAATCAATTATTTTCATGGTGGAATTGGGAATTTTGGGTAAAACCTAAGAATATTGAAATTTGGGGATTTAGACCTCAAATTGAGGTCGGATTCCAAAACCAATTATATATCCGGGCTCGGGGGTAAATGGGTAATCGGGTTTTGGTCTGAATTTCAGGTTTGGACCAAGTGGGCCCGGGGTCGATTTTTGACTTTTTGGGGAAATCTTTATAAAACCTATTTTCATGCATTAGAATTGTTTCATTTAGCATTTATTGATATTGTTAAGCAAATTGTGGCTAGATACAAGTGAGTTGGTGGTGGAAACAAGAGGTAATACGGTAGTTGAGGCTTGAATTGTGTTCGTTGCATCGAGATAAGTGTTTGGTCTAACCTTAGCTTGAGGGATTAGGAGTTGTGTCCTGTTTGCTATTTGTTTCTTGTCGAGTATGACGTATAGGCATGGTGACGAGTATCTATACGTTGGTGTGAAGCATGACCGTGGGTCTTATATTGTGGTTTTCATGATTTCATTATATTATCCATGCCTTGGTGAAGATTCCTAATCGTTGTATAAAGCTTGTGGAAAGAATTGTGACCTATGAACATTGAGGAGCGTTGGCTCAAGTTGTATAGTGAAATTGTGAAAGTACAAGTGACAATTGAACTTCTAGAGCATTGACTCGAGTTGTGAAAGAATAAGTAATAATCGAACCTCTAGAGCATTGGCTTGAGTTGTGAAGTGAATTGTGAAGAAAAATTGAGAAAGAGTTATTAAATTGTTCCCTTGCCGGGATATTGTTGCTTTGTTAATTATCTCCCTTGCCGGGATGTTGAGGTTATTGATGTTATTCCCTTGCCGGGAATTAACTGTTTAATTGTGTTCCCTTGCCGGGATTTCTATTATTATTTTGTTTATTCCCTTGCCCCTTTGTTTGTGATTGTTATTTGGGTGAGGAAGAGTGTTAAAGCACGAAGGGTGATGCCGTGCATTGTTTGTTATTGTGAGGAAAGAGTGTAAAGCACGAAGGGTGATGCCGTGCATTGTTTGTTATTGTGAGGAAAGAGTGTAAAGCACGAAGGGTGATGCCGTGCCGCACGACGTACCATTTCGTACCGATTCTATTGATTATATGGTGAGGAAAGAGAGTAAAAGCGCGAAGGGTGATGCCGTGCACATTTTGATTATATGATTGTTTTGGTGAGAACGAGAGTAAAAGCACGAAGGGTGATGCCGTGCAAATTGTTGATTTCTGCTTCCTTGTTGATATTCTTGTTATGTTGTTTCATTCCTTACTTGATGCCTTTCTATTCGGAACTATTATCTCCCCCACAACATTTTTCTCCTCCCACATTGACTGGTTATTTCTGTATTTCTTTTCTGCTGTATATATATATATATATATATATATATATATATATATATATATATATATATATATATATATATGAACTGCACAAGTTTATTTGGTAGTCTGGTTCTAGCCTCGTCACTACTTCGCCGAGGTTAGGCTAGACACTTACCAGCATATGGGGTCGGTTGTGCTGATACTACACTCTGCACTGTGTGTAGATCCAGGAGTAGCTTTCGGACAGTAGTTGGAGTGCTTCCTTCAGTCCACCCGGAGACCCAAGGTAGACCTGCAGGCGTCCGCAGGCCCTGGTGTCTCCCTTTATCTCTATTTCCTGTTTCATTTCATTTTGTTCAGAAACAGTGTATTGTATTTCTTCAGACCTTGTATGTAGTAACTCTTAGACAGTATGTGACACTGTGACACCAAATTTTGGGGTATTTGAGATTTTAAAAGTTATAACAGACGTAGCCTTAAGATATATAATTGTTGACTTCCGCTTATTTATTTAAAATTTTGCTTTTATCATAATGTCGACTTGTGTTGTTAAAAAGAAGCAAAGATGAAAGTGTAGCAAGTAGTTAAGGTTTGGCTTGCCTAGCTCCCATTAGTAGGCGCCATCACGACTCCCGAGGGAATCCGGGTCGTGACAGTTTCTTTTCTAAAATGATATTTAATCCCTCTTTTTTAAGAACAAAAATTCAGTTCCATTCTCTTAACAGTATGATCACGATTTCTATTAAAAAATATGAAATTTTTAGATATTTTTTATTTTTATGGGGTAAACCGATAAGGATCGATAACCGACTAATCGATACCCGATAATCGATATCTTACCGGTTCGGTTATCGATTTAGCATATTTATAAACCGATAACCGATATGCCGAACTGATAACATTCACAACCGAACCGAACTGACCGATGCCCACCCCTACTTGGTTGAAATATTATCCTCAGAAAATCTCATTCATAAGGAAGATTTATAATATGCTTCTTCCTATTCCAAAACTGGTTTGGATGATCTCCACTAACATGAGCAGAAAATTGATTTTTTAGAAAATTGATTTTTTCTATTAGTCTAACCAAATAGATTTTAGTCCGGGTTCACCGGCTGTTTCTACCATCTCTGAGAGCTGCTATAAAGCTTTCAGGTTAGTCTCTTAAAGTAAGTGGCTTAAAGGTGACTTGTATTAAACCTATGTGTATAAATCTATGTGATTCTCTATAATGAGCTAAATCACTTTCTGATAATAAGTGGCTTAAATGTAAGCGCAGTCGACTATGTGTGTGTGTATATATATATATATATATATATATATATATATATATATTCTGTATGTTATATACAAATTTTACCAAATTTATACACTTTTTCCACTATCAAATGTAAATAATTTCTGGCACGGGTTAAAAGTGATAATGCCCCTTGAAAATTTCAGTCCCGTTAGTAAGCCCCATAGCTTACTTGGGCCTTCTCGTTTTAGAAGCCCTGGAACTTGCCGGCCCATTATTCCATAGTGACTTTGAATGTTTTTTATGGAAAATTACCGGTTATGTCCGCCCATAAGTAAATTATTATAAAACTGATCTATTCATAAAATATTATTAATATTAGCCTATTAGCTATTGTAGCAAAAAAAGTCAAATTTTTGCTTTCTTTTGAGTGAGTGTTATTGTAATAGATTGAGTACATTTTAAGGAGTTTGAATATCAGTTTTGAGATGATTTGATGGAGTTTTGAGGTGGTTGAATTGGAAATTTGAAGTAGAAATGGAAAAAGATGATATGTGCATTATACTGTATTATTTGTGTATCACATATGTATCATATGTGTATCAAATTTGTATAAAATGTTTATCCATGTATACCTGTATGTGAGATACATGCATGATATGTTACATATGTCTCAAAAGAATTTTTATAACTCGATTTTAACTATGAATTTTGATACCAAACCAGTCCAAATGACCTCCAATCTTGCTTAAATCTTATATATTGCCTTATTTATATGTATTTAGCGAATTCGAACCATACCCATTGAAACAAATCTTTTTTTGTCTAATTTTTTTGTAAATATAGTATATCGTAGATAATGAATTCTGATCCAAATAGTCTAATTTACCTTCAAACTTCCTTATTGGATTTCCTTCTTGATCAATAACAACTGCAGCATTATCATCATATCGTATTATAATCCCATTGTCACGTATTTTGTATATTGTCTCATCTATGTATTTTTAATGAATCGCAATAATACCCATTGAAAAAAAATTGCTTATATATTTTGAATGTTGTATATCATTGGTTCTTTTCTTTAGTTATTTTTGGTAACATGACTAATGACTAATTATTGGTAAATAGTATCTTTTTGATACACTTATGTAAGATTTCCTTTTTCTTAAGGGTGTGTTTGGCACTAAAAAATATCTTTTCACTAAAACAACAAAACTTTTTTTGCCCCCAACCCCCTCTTTTCCTCTCCTTTCCTGAATCATTTTTGTTAATTATTTATTTGGATATATGATTAAATACAAAAAATTGCAACATTACGGTACATATGAGTTATTTAAACTCGAATTAGAGGAAGAACTGGTAATTCCCTCCACTCTCTCCCCCTCCCCCTTGAACTATATAAAAACCACAAAGTTTTTAGGTCTTTTCTTTGTTTTATTTGGGTTTTTGTGTATGTGCATAGTTATAGAAGAGAGGGGAAGTTCAATTGGAATGCAAATTAGTAGAGAATTAAGATAATAAACTCCACAAAAAGTTTGATAATTTTCCACCTTATCTAATCAATTGTCACGATCCAAATTTTCTCCGTAGGATGTCGTGATAACACCTAATCGCTAAGACTAGGTAAGTCTAGCACTTACTGAATTATTAGAAAATTTTAACCATTAACTACTAAATATGAAATAGAAGCCTTCATACGCAACTTACAATTCCCAAAATCGGCAATACAAGTCATAAGCTCTATTGAGTTTACTAGAAGAATCCCTAAATACAACTGTTCAGAATGAAAATTAAATAGTACAAGTATAATATCCGAAAGTGATTTCGAGGCCTGCGAACGCGATGACAGGTTTACCCTCAGTCTCCACAACAATATTAGACCAGCCAACTAATAATCAATAACAACCATGGCACCTGGATCTGCACAAAAATGTGCAGAAGCGTAGTATGAGTATATCACAGCGGTACCCAGTAAGTGTCAAAACTAACATCGATGGAGTAGTGACGAGGGACAATCAACACATTTGCCGGTCTAAACAACCTGAATAAGTATGAAGGTGAACTAACAGATAAAACAATATTAATATAAAGTTAAGCAGGGTAAGGAATACAAAACCATACTTACAATCATACACTGGTAATAACAATATTTAATAGGAAGTTGTCAGGTAATAACGCTGTAGAGTAAGCTGAACATAGTCTAAGTCCAGTGAAACCAAATAAAGAAAAACCTACAACAACTCAATAAGAACAACCGCTTTCACACCAGGTCTGTTCAAGCATTTCCACGAAGTACCGAATCTCGTAATCACAGTTCACGGGTCCCAATTCTTGAACCCTAATCACTTGGCATCTTGTGCTCACCTTTCAATTTATAACCGCATGGACGACTCATGTGTCAAGAGCACAACTCTCACACAGAGGGCAAGTAGATGAGAATACATGTAATAGTCAATAACATCATGATTCATCTTCTTAAACTGATAAGGGTGATTAATCTATGTGTATACTTGTGCAAGTGTACTACCACAATCCAAGTCAACAAACAAGAGTAACACAATGAATGGAATATAAGAAACAATCACCACGAAATATACAGTGTAAATAAGACAACAATGAAGTGGACGTTACGACCAGCACAACAAGATTAGCTACATAGAACCGAGCAAATCGAGCAATACGGAGAAAAGTAATTAGTAGTATGCTAAGAAAAACAACAATCAAAGACAAGTGCACAGAAAAAGAAAAATGACAACAGAGCCCTCCCGAGGTCGTAATCTCAAATAGTAAAATGAATCACAACTTTCCTTATTTCATGGCGGGATCCCTTATATTTAGTTTTGAAAAAATATTTTTCCGAAATAGCACCCCCTATTTTAGCTCACCTTATCACATTACATGGCTTCTAGTAGTTCTCCTACTAGCCACGCATTTTAACCCCACCTTATCTTACCGTATGCATTTCAACACTCAGACCTTATACCACTGCATGTGTATCAATAACAACAACATGATAGAAACCTCATGCAACACAATAGCAACCACATGACACAAACCTCATGCAACATAATAATAACTGTAGGGTAAAAACCTCGTGCAACACAATAACAACCGCACGGTAGAAACCTCGTGCTAACACAACACTGAATACAACATCAACAACGATAATAACATAAGAATATGAGAAGTAAATCAACTCAGGAACTTCAGAACACAAAGAGA
Organism: Nicotiana tabacum; assembly: GCF_000715075.1. Classification (NCBI taxonomy): domain Eukaryota; kingdom Viridiplantae; phylum Streptophyta; class Magnoliopsida; order Solanales; family Solanaceae; genus Nicotiana; species Nicotiana tabacum. Next base: position 26,939,962 of record NC_134095.1, read on the forward strand.
CGGAAGAGTGAACTCACAAGAAAAGACACAACAGAAAATAATGGTACAACATAGCAATAGCTCAACAAGGAAGAGATACTGTGTAGCAATGATTTCCACATAAGTACAATTCAACGATAAGAGTGATAACATGAATCAATGACTCCAATTAAGGGTAAGTCAACAACGATAAGGGATAACAAAACTTCAATTAGGGTGGAGGAATTACGGAAGAGATCAACAAATTCAAATGATAAACAGATTATGGAACGGATAGCATAGCAATAAAAAAGGCAACAACTTCAGTTAAGGCACATACGAGTTTAATTGGTAATAAGGGTAAAACATGGAGCAATTAATTTCAATTAAGGCACGTAAGGGTGGATTTAGTAAATGGGGAATTTAACATGATAACACAACTTCATATTAATGGACATAAGAACTTAAGAGCCCTAAACAGTTAAATTTCCAAAATAAGCCCGAGCACGTACTCGTCACCTCGCGCACAAGGACTTCACATGACACAATTAGCACCAAAGACTCAAATCCTAAGGGGTTAGTTCCCCCACAAAGTTAGGCAAGATACTTACCTCAAAGAAGCTAGCGCGTTACTCTAAAATAAACTTTTCGAGTGGAATAACCTCCGGACGACTCAAATCTAGCCAAAATAACTTCAAATCATAAGCAAAACTCATAGGAAATAATTCTGGATAATAAAGCTTCACATTTTAATTAAACTAAAAACAACAATAACAACAACAACAACCTAGTAAAATCCCACTACAGTCAATTCCACTACTTTAACTAAACTAAAAAGTCAACTCAAAAGTCAACCCCGGTCCCGACCTCAAAACCCGATAAAATTAAAAAAACCTGAACAACCATTCCGATATGAGTTCAACCTTACCAAAATTATCAAATTCCGATACCAATTCGTCCCTCAAATCATCATTTTACATTTTGAAAGATTTTTTTGTAATTTGTAAATTTTAAACTTAATCCACTAATTAAATGATGAAAATAGCAGTAGTTTCATGAAATATAACAAGATATGGGTAAAGAACACTTACTCCAATGAGTTGCTTGAAAAATTCATGAAAAATCTCCCAAAATCGAAATCTACAACTCAAAAATATGTTAAAAATATCAAACCCTCGACCTATATGTGATTCTGTCCAGGTATTTCTGCATTTGCAAACAGAAACGCCGCATCTGTGGCTTCACATTTTCGAGAAATGTTCACATCTGTGAACTCAACTTACTAGGCCTAGGTCCGCATCTGCGAAAAAAATAGTCGCACCAGCGACATTGCAAAAGCGCCAAAAGGAGCGCAAAAGCGAACAACTTCGCATATGCAATCGCTGGGCCGCAAAAGCTGCCATCGAACCTGCGTGCCAATCTCTACAGAATCGTGCTCCCTCCCAGGCCACTATGATCGCAGAAGTGACAAGGCTCACATAGAAGTGGAGCCGCACCTGCGGTCCAAAATGTCGCAGGTGCGAAACACCAGAACCAGACCTGATCACAAGCATGAAAATCTCCGAAACACACCCGGGTCCCCGTCCAAGCATACCAACAAGTTTCATAATATAAAGCAGACCTACTCGAGGCCTCAAATCACATCAATCAACATGGAAACTACGAATCACATCTCGAATCGAACTTATAAAATTCCAAATCTTCCAACTTCCATAACTCGTACCGAAACATACCAAATCAATTCGGAATTACGTCAAATTTTGTATGAAAGTACCAAATGACATAACAGAGCTAATCCAACTCTTGTAATAGCATCTCGACCCCGATATTACCAAAGTCAATTCTCGGTCAAATCTCTCAACCTTCCAAAACTTCAACTTCTCAATTTTCGCCGAAATGCTTCAATTTACTCTACGGACCTCCAAATTCAAATCCGGACGCATGCCTAAGATCAAAATCACTATAAGAAGCTATTGGAATTATCAAAATACTATTTCAGAGTTGTCTACACAAAGGTCACGTTCCGGTTAACTCTTACCGCTTCAGCTTCTAAAGCAGGAATCTTTCTTCCAAATTGGCCCCGAATCATTCGAAAATTGAACTCGGCTACACGCGCAAGTCATAACAGATAATACGAAATTGCTCGAGATCTTATGCCACCGAACGAGACGTTAATTCTCAAAATGACCGTCCGGGTCGTTACATCAATTATAGACAATAATTGGTAAAGAAAAATGATCATTCATTATTTATTCACTAGATGCCCTGAAATTGATATAAACACAGCGACCTTTATAAAATTTTTTTCTTCTCAAAACAGTAAGGTGGTTAAAGGGTGATTCCCAAACTAGTTAAATTACAGTAATTGTATAATAATTATTTAAATTTAATTTCTAAGCTTAGTAGAAAAATAATTTTGTATATTATCGGCCCGCTTAAGTAATAACAGCAACATGCAGGTATTACTTCTTTTTTGATAATTAAACATTTTTTTAATCACCGCTAAATCATAATTACAAATCACTGCTTAGCTTCCTCAGCTAGTTGTCCGGGATAAGACTACAAAACAAAAACACTAGATAACTCTATCTATAGAGAATAGAGGCACACCTCCTAGCGAGGGTTTATAAAAGTAAAATTAGTAACCTAAAAAAAACTTATTACACAAATTAAAGTATATTAGAAGCATAAATAATTTTTTACCATGAGTTAGTTAATATTAATTATTTAATTATTTAGTTAAATTTAATATTAATTGACTTTCTTTTTTCTATGATAGAGTAATATGTAAATTAGGTGTTCATAGGAATAAAATACTACATGTAAACACGTAATTTTTGACCCGTCGTATTTTCAAGCTAACCTAGCATTTTATATGTATCTATGTGGGTTTATGTTAATTTTTCTAGGGGAAACCTTTAGCCCAACAAGCTGAGCCCAAACAACCTGTCTGCCCCTTGACCCAAACCAGCCTAACCTGCCAATTCTACTGACCCGCCCCATTTCCAACATTTAATCCTAGCCTTCATTCCCATTTAATCTAATGACTAAAATTATTTCCCCAAACTACATATAAATCAAAATTATCTCAAACCTTAGTCCCTGCCCTTCTCCACTATGCTACCAACAACTACCTAAACCCACCGGTCGAATCCATATCCGCTCGCCCCACGTCATGGTCCCCTCTCCCTTCTTCTCTCACTGCCATGTAGCCATAACAGACTCTGACAAACGAATACTCTTCCATATGAGCAACATATTTTTGATATTTTTGGGATGGATTTTAGGTGAATGGGAGCGGTTGGACTAGGCAAGATCGAATCCATGCCATCCATTCATCCGAAATTCGTTTTAAAGAAAAATTAAGTAAGGGGTATGACGTCTTTGGCGACTCTGCTAGGGAGTTCTAGGTTCGAGCTGATACTTGATTTTTTGGCCTTTTAGAATATTCAGTTGAGGCACTTGTTTTCTATATTGTTTTTAGTGTTATTTGTGTTTTCTCCTAGTTGTTTATGTGTTTACCGCTTTCATTATCTGTTACTGCTTTATAACTGTCATCATTTGCATAACCATGGGTCGTTTTTCTGCAAATAAATCTTTCGGAGTACGTTTAAGCATACACAGCCTTTTAGTGAGCTACCGGTGTCTTTAGGGGGTGACATGACATCATGGAGTGGGTGGACAGCTAGAGCAGCCTCCATCGACCACGTATCGCCCCAAATTGCCTTGTCTAGTGAACCTCAAATGTAGGTAATTCTTTAGGTCATTCTTATTTATATCATGTCATTCAGACCTAGCAGGGCTCGATTCCAGGGCCGTGTCCCTTTGTTGGAGGACTATCCAAATTATACAAAAATGGGACCGCGGCCCAAAAGGTATTTAATCATCCCTATGTGCTATATAATGTATTCTTTAAGGGTAAAAAAGTCATTTGATGGACCAATGCATGTTAGGCACGGAGGGAGAAAAAAAGAGTGTGAAATATAAAAAGCAAGTAGGGCCCACTCACAGTTTACTTTCATAGTTTTCCAAAAAATAAAACCCAAAAGTTTTTACACCTTTTTATCATTTTACAAAAAATCAAAAAAGAAGCAACTCATTTTTCAAGTCTAATTGACTTTTTTGCAAAGCCTTTTCAATTTTTGCCAATCCTCATGAGCTACGCGAACTTGATTTTTGTCTTTCGGGATGGGATACGTAGGCAATCCACATAGGGTCTGGTCTTTCCTCATCTTCCTAGTGAGTCTCAAGGTCTTATTTTTGGGGGTCATAGCCAAGTCTTGCATGTCTAGCTACTTTTACCCGCGTGGCCATTTTTGCAAAAGTTTCTTATTGATCCATGTATTATAGCCCTAAGTCCATCACAAGGTATCCTCTCAACTTAAGGTCCATTCCCACTGAATTTGTGTGTCTAGCCACTCTTTACCATATCGGCCGGTTTTGCAAAGTGGGGTCATTTTTGCAAAGTAAATTTAGAGGCCATGATTCCTGGGAGTTTGGGGGCCAAAGGTGTTTTTCCATGTCTTAGAAGTCGTCCTAACTGAGCTTGCACTTCTAGCCACCTTTTGGCCATGTAGACTATTTTGCAAAAATAGCCCAATCATGTCTTGCATGTGTCCAATAGGAAGTGTTATTGACTCACTAACTCTATTGGACTTATCCTTCTCATTCAAGTACGGATCCACTTACCAAGGCTAGAGTGACGATGGTGGTCAAAGTCTCTAGGAGGTTAGTGAAGTGGTGGAACATGTTCACATTACTCGAGCAGAGCATCTGCATCCTGCCACTTTGTTTGAGAAAGATGCGATTGATCGTTGCTTGAGAGAACGAGTGAAGTGCATCGAGCATAGGATGAAGTTGGATAAGTTTGCATTACCCCTAAGAGTTCAGTCTTGGATTGAGTACTTGGGATATTTGACTGAGGAGCAGATAATGTGGTCATACCATTGACTTGATTTAGACGTGATCTTAGTAGGGTCCTGCGTGCATGATTTCTTGGTATTGATTGAACTTTGGTGTACTTGTCACAACCTAAAACTAACCATCGTGATGGCGCCTAGGCAAGCCACTACTCAACTATCTCAACACAGTAAAAGCTTTGAAAATATAAACGGAATCATTTAATATTTAAGAAAACCCTTTTTGAAACAGAAATAAATCTGCAACACAATACAATCTATCCCAAAACCAAGGTGTCACCGAGTACATGAACATCTATACTGCAATACAGTCTACTACAATGTGTAGGGAATAAGAACTGAAATACAGGTAAAGATAATGAAGGAGAGTCAAGGCATGCGAACGCCATGCAACAACCTTGATAGTCCTAGATCCTGACTCCTCAATCAGCGGTTGCCGTGACTGGAAGCACCTAGATCTGCATACGAGGTGCAGGGTGTAGCATGAGTACAACCAACTCAATAAGTAACAAATCCAACCATTGGACTGAAAGGTAGTGACGAACTCAACCAGTACAGGTCAATATAGAAATAACAGTGCAGAAACGTAGGCATGCTTTCAAGTTCAATAGATAGCTCAAAACAGTAAAATAGATCAAGTCTGAATGATATGAAGAATATAACTCCTCTACTTCTACATGCCAATGCACATGCTGTATGTGATGCATTATGCTGACAGCCTCATGTGCTCACATTCTCAGATGCTTAATTACTCGGTATTGTATATGGCCCATAAGGCCCAGAGAAGATCCATCCCGGAATATATATGTCACTGACCGTCGGTCACCTAGTATCGAGTAGGGCGAATCCAACCCATAGAGAAGATCCATCTCTTGGTATACAATGCTTCGTACAAGATCCATGTCCAGGGAAGATCCATCCCTCAATAATATCAACCGCGCTCACTGGGTGTGTGTGCAGACTCCGGAGGGGCTCCTTGATATTGTCTAAGCCACACCTCTATTTGAGGTTATGAAACGGTCGATTGCAATAATAATACCCAACAAGGAGTCGTGATCGAATCTATAGGGAGCTGAGATAGGAATTAGTAGTATATATTTAGATTGAGCATGTGAAGTATCTAGATTGCACTTCCACAAATATGGTTTTGTTTTTACTTCTAAAATTATGCTAAGGATTGCAATTCTAAGGAAATAAAACTAGAGAATATTGTTTTTGGATATTTTTTTTCAAATAATGTAAAAGGCCTAGGGCTATGATCTTCACCTAGGTATTTGCTTAATGGGTTGTAAACTTTAAAGCTTGTTTTGTTGGTCAGGAATACAATTAAACACTTTTGGACTAAAACGAAAGCTAAAAGGCGCTAATAAGTAGTCAAAATCCCTACTTATCGTCTCCCCCAAACTTAAGCTTTTGCTTGTCCTCAAGCAAATAAGGTAATTCCCACCTCCACAAGTTAATAGCTATTCTAGATAATCTAAGGTGTATCAAACACACATCCATTGGGACCAACAATTACCCACAATACTTATGAATTATCAACAAGGCAATGATTTGAAGTTTTAAGCACAAATAGTTCTAATGTGACACTTGAGCATCAAGAGTTGAATTTATCCATCAAGGAAGCACGCGCTTTCATGTAGGTCATTGTGGATCCCAAACTCCTCCTCCTCTACTCTCCGATAACATATCTCACTTAAGAATGTAGCACTCAATTCAAGGATTTGTGAAAAGTTCGCTCATCTCTCTCAAAAGAATGTCACAAGTATGGCTCTAAGTACCATATGCTTGCCCCTCATGTAAATCACCACTAATGTAAGTTCAATCGGCTTGAAATTACGTAGGGCTTTTTTGGAATGTAATGAAGGCTTTTAGACTAAGGTAGGAAATGTTGGAATAGAACAGATACATCTTTCCTTAAGCACTCCATTTTCTCTTTTTAGCTCATGTTTTGCCGACTCTTTGAGGCATTTTCTTTTTCCTTAGGGGAACTAGAGAGACTTAACATCACTCTTTCTTGGTCATGATACTCATTTTTTCCTTCTTTGTTTTCTTCGTGCTTTGCATCATTGCTTTTCTTTGAATCCCTTCAACTCTTCAATTATTCACTTTCTTTTTGCATTTTTCTTTTTGTTCTTTCTTTCTTTCTTTTTCTTTGCCTTTCCTTTTCTTCATTTCTTTTCTCTTTTTCTGCCTTGATACCACTTTCAACCTCCTCGTCTCTTCCCCAAACTTATGTTATAGCCAATTATTTTTCAAGAGTGTTAAGGAAAGTTCAGGTTCCAAGAGAGTATCACTACAAAACAGGTAAAGGCTTGTAATGTGGTTATCAAATGAGAAAGTTCTTAGGCTCAAATGGGTTGACTAGGGATAGCAACATTGGTGGGACATGGAAAATTTCAAATAGATCAAGGAGATCCTACAATCACTTTTCAAGCCAAGCAAAACTTAAAATTTGACCTAAAAATACATTTGTGGCAAGTTCTAGACCATTTGCACTGATACTTGGACTTGCAACAAGACGTCTCACCTCTCACACACCTGGATTGTTAAGGAGGATAGAGTTGAGGGCCCACAACAACCATATCCATGATTTAAAATCACTAATGGTTCGACTAAACCACTTGATGATAGCTTAAGTCAACACAATAGTCAGAAGGTCACTAAGTAGAGCTATTTCTTCCCAAGAACTTGTTTTTAATCATAAGCATGTAGTTAAGTATGTTGGTACCAAGTGAAGCATGCTTGACTCTTCTAGTCTGACTCAATTAGGTCCTCTTATTCATTATTACTACTATTCTTATCTAAACATAAAAAATAGACTCAATCCCTTAAGAAGGTTGTCACACCATCCATCGTTGGGAAGAGTCACCCGTTTCACAAAAAAACCACCATCGGAAAGAACCATGACATTAAGAAAACCAAAGGTTTATTGATCACTTAAACATGAAAAGAAACTACTAGATTAAAAAGAAGCTATTAAAGTAAATAAGAAGCTATTAGACTAAACATTGATTACTATGAAAACAAAATAAAGAAGCTATAAAGTAAACTACTGAAAGCATAAATGAATATGCAAAATGAGGGAGGAAGAAAGAAAATATATACATCAATAGAGAGAGAAGAATATATACATAATAAAAATAAAAAGAGAATGTTATCAATTATTACAGGCCAATGTCAAATATCAAATCAAGTAAACTCCAACCTCCCAAATAAAAATAAACATTGTCCCTAATGTTTTAAAAAATATGAATAAGGAAGGGAAAGAGTAAAGACGACTCCCTATGTGGTCTTGGACATCTCTGTGTCTATAGGAACGTCACCACCCTCAGGCTCCTCCAATTGGATCTCATCATCCTCTGTTCGGGGAGTAGTTGGGTTGGCGAACATCTGTCACACCACCTCAGTAGTGTGGGCAGCGAGGTCTAGCTCCTCAGACTGGCCAGCTTGTGCCACTAGTAGTAATGGTGCTGCTAGGTCTACTAGTACTGCTAGAGCTATCTTCATCAGCAAATCAAATAGGAGGTCCCCAGCGGTTGCTATCTTTGTGACCTCTCTCCTCAATCGGTCCACTGACTTCTTGGGCTCCTGGGATTTTATCATCTTCTTTAACTGCTTCCCAAGCTCCTTAATTGCTCCTCTATGTGCCACCAAAGTGTCCATGATGGTCTTCCAGGTTCTCCAATATCTTCTTCAAAGTGTCCTCCACTGTCGGAGAAATTTGGGGTGCTGGGATAGAAGTCTGTGCTGCAACAACACTGGATATGTCAAACAACTTTGCAGTAGCTGTCTCTATCGAGTTGTTGATACTCGCTAGTGTATGTGAAACTCATAGCGCAGAAAGTGGATAAGTAGAAGAGGAGGGAACTGATGCTGATGACCCTGAAAATGTAGGTGGAGGCATGACAACTGTATCGGTAGAAGGCCCGACTGTTGTGGAAGGCATGGCTGCTTAATCTGCAACTAACATCGACGACTCATCAGACTGGCCTACGGTAGTAGTCGACTTGCCCTTGTTCTTCGGGTTCTTCGGGTCCTTCAGAGAGTACTAAGTGAAGGGCTTCTTAGCCCGGACCTTCATGTCAAAGCTCTTGGACTCCACTCCCCATCTGTAAGATAATCTATCACACGGATATGAGCTGTCACCCTGCCTACCAACCAGAGACAAGATGGCACCCACATTGATAGGGTACCTGACCATGATGGAAGCAACTAAAATTGCCGGTGGGACTGGGAGATTATTTTAATTCTGGCTTGGATCCATTCGACTGCACACAAAGGTCTGCCACCCTTTTACTTCAAAGTTGAGGGTGTTCTGCTGAATTGGAACCCCTCATGTGATCCATGGTGGTAGTTGTCCTGGAGCTGCTAAAATCTCAGCTAGCCATGGGCAAGCTGCATCACCCATTTCAAACTTCTCAAACTATTGCACCGGCTCCACATCCTCGAGCCCTAAATATGTGTTCAATGAGGTCTGATCAAATCTAACTTTTAAGTTCCTCACTTTAGTTACCTTAGTCCCCTTCTTGATATGCGCCACATTGGCATATAATTCCTGGACTAAGTGATCCTTAGCATCCACCACACTCTGAGGGAACCATGTCCACCCTTTTTTCTCTCAGAACTGTCTTGCCACATTTGGATTGTACCTATCCAGATCTTTCAATATAAACTGACGCTCAAGTGTGAGCGATCTTTGAGTCCGCCACTCTCAGAACCTGTTGAATGTAGTCAGGCTCACAAATTTGTCTTCCCAAACTTCTTTCTTCTTCGACCTCAAGGCCGACAATTCTGGTATCACCCCCTCGACCATCGTCTAGAATATAATCATCATTAGCAGCAGTAGCTGGTGCATCGGGGGCATGTGTAGAAGAGGGCTCCGAACCCTGGCTGTCATCTTCCGAATCCTCGGAAGTGCTCTCTGAGGAGGAGGGCTCATCTCAGAGCTGATATCTCCCCTGAAGTTGATGTGGCTAATATTGAGCATTAGGCAGCCTTTCCACAGAGTTGCCCTCTGAGGCTTCCCTAGATGAGACATATGAACTAGACTCAGCAGGTACTGGAGCTCTCCTGGCTATTGTCTTTTTGGCTATAACTCTTTACGCGGAGAGTGGTAGGGTACCCCTGCCTCGGCCTTGGGAGGGTTCACCCATCCCCTTTGATATATCACCACGTCCACGAGATCTAACCATTGTCTACAATATATAGCAACAGGAATCAATTATGTTTCAAGTTCAGAATATCAGATAGTTGAGAAATAAGATAGTATGCAGGGTAGGGGAGCGCGGTCCGCACATTTTTGAGTGCGGCCACATATGGGTTTGTGTGGACCGCACAATTTGAAAGCGCGACTGCAGTGATCATTCTGCGGTCTGCACAATTTTAAGTGCGACCACATATCAGAAGTGCGGTCCGCACAATTTTAAGTGCGGCTGCACAATTTCGACTTCAAAAGTGCAACTCTCCGACGATAGAGAAAATCATGATCTGTGGCCTCACATACTTTTCTGCGGCCGAGGTTCAATTTCTACAGACCGAACAATTTCAAATGCGGTTCGCACTATCATGCTACACCAAGTGCCCTAAACTACGATCTGCGGACTGCACAATTTCTTGTGCGGCTGCATAATTCAAAATTAGTCGGCAGTAAACTTAGGGTTTGTAATTTTGCACACAATATAGACGTGGTAGTAGCAATTAATCATGACAAACCAGATACCTATCCCCATATAGCAAATAGGAAGTTACCCAACAACAATTACAACCCACATGATTATGAATTTGACAGTTGGTCTAAAAATAACTAAACTAATTAAGAAAATTGAAATTTTTTAAAGATGAATTAAACATACCAGTGGTGAAGGTGTTAAGGAGGGATTAAAGTTGATTAATTGAGTGTCAGATGCTTGAATCAGTAAAATGCTCTCCTTTGTGTTAATTCTCAGAGATTGTAAAGTTTTGACAGTAGGGTGAAGAGCACGATTTATACTTAACAGGATGGCCTAAGTTCAACAGTTGAGTGCAGCCGCATAATTTCATGTGCGGTCCTCACTCCTTTACCTGTTACACATTTTTCCTTTGATGATCTGCGGTCCGCACATTTTTTAGTGCAACCGCAAATATTTGTGCGGACAGTACATTTCCTTGTGCGGCCACACTTTGGCCATTTCTCGGATAGGCAAACTTTAGAGAGTGTGAAATTTTTGATCTCCAGTTGTGCGGTCCACACAAGAATTTTGCGGCCGCAGATCCCCTTTTGCTGTGGCAGTCCAAATTGTACGGTCGGCACAATAAGTGTGCGGTTTGTACTTTTTCCACACTTAGCCAATTTTTCTGAGCACAGTTCTTGCAAAACATACTCATTCCTGCAACACATTTCAAAACTAGTTAGCATAACACAAGACCTATCTAAAGAAGATGAAAAAGAAAAAGAAAAAGAAACATGGGTTGCCTCCCAAGAAGTGCCTGATTTAATGTCGCGACATGACGCAAATTACCATCATCACTTAAAATGAATCACTGCCACGATGAGGCCATCCCCAACTTTTCCATGATAATGTTTCACCCAGTGACCATTGACTTTAAACACTTCATCATTTTTATTCTTCAAGTTCAATGAACCAAAGGGTGTCACACCCACAACCTTGAACTTGCCACTCCATTTAGACTTCAACTTTCCCAGAAAACATCCGTAACCAAGAATTGAACAACAACACAAGATCACTTTCTTTAAACTCCTTGTTCTGAATGTACTTGTCATGGAGGTACTTCATCTTCTCCTTGTATTAGGATTAATTTGTGTATGCATGGTACCGAAACTCGTCTAGCTCATTCAATTATGCCACCCTTAAGTTGGCGGCGACATCCCATTCAAGATTCAACTTCTTTAAAGCCCACATGGCTTTGTGCTCAAGTTCCACCGGAAGATGACAAGATTTCCCGAACACCAACTGGTATGGAGATATTCGAATTGGTGTTTGTAAGTCGTCCTATAATCCTATAGAGCATCATCGAGTTTCTTGGACCAATCCGTCTAATTAGCATTCACTGTTTTGGACAAAATACTCTTTATCTCCCGGTTGGAGACTTCCACTTGACCGCTTGCTTGAGGATGATAGGGGATCATGACTTTATGAGTGACACCATACTTGGTGGGTAAGGTATCGAAAGCTTTGTTGAAAAAATGCGATCCCCCATCACTTATGATAGCCCTAGGAGTACCAAATCTTGTAAAGATGTTTTTCTTCAAAAACGACACCACACTTCTCGCTTCATTGTTGGGCAAAGCAAGGGCCTCAACCCATTTGGACACATAATCAACCTCGACCAAGATGTAGGTGTTTCCACAAGAACTCACAAAAGGACCCATGAAGTCAATACCCCACACATCGAAAATGTCTATCTCCAAAATGGTGGTGAGGGGCATTTCATTTTTCTTTGAAATTCCACAGGCCCTTTGACATTCATCACGACGCTTGACAAGATCACTTGCATCCTTGCAGAGAGTGGGACAATAGAAACCACAACTTAACACTTTGGCCCCCATTCTTGCTCCACCATAGTGACCATCATAAGGTGAAGAATGACAAGCCCCAAGAATTTTAACTTGTTCCTCCTCTGATACACATCTTCTAATCGCTCCATCCATACAAATCCGAAAAAGGTACAGTTCATCCCAATAATAGTCTTTACAATCCCGTTTGAGCTTCTTTCTTTGGTTTGAAGAGAACTCAACCGGAATGATACCACTCACAAGATAATTTGCTAGATCCGTGAACCAAGGTTCCTATTTCATAGAAATAGCCAAGAGTTGCTCATAGGGGAATGAGTCATTGATTTCAAATCCATCATACGGCCTCCCCTCCTCCTCCAAACGAGACAAGTGGTCCGCCACTTGGTTTTCACTTCCTTTTCGATCTTGGAGGTCTATATCAAAATCTTGCAACAAAAGTACCCATATTATCAACCGGGCTTTGGAATACTTCTTAATCATGAGATAGCAAAGTGCCGCATGATCCATATGAATAATCACTTTTGCACCCATCAAGTACAGGCGAAACTTCTCCATAGCAAAGACAATGGCAAGGAGCTCTTTCTCCGTGATGGTATAGTTGACTTGGACACTATTCATGGTCTTACTAGCATAGTAGACTGGATGAAAAATCTTGTTGATGCGTTGCCCCAAAACAACCCCTACCAATACATCACTTGCATCGCACATGAGCTCAAAAGGAACACTCCAATTTGGAGGGGTGATTATGGGAGTAGTAGTCAAATTGAACTTTAGTAATTCAAAGGCTCTCATGCATTCATCATTGAAGTGGAACTTATCATCTTTCTCCAAAAGCTTGCCCAACAGGTTCACCATTTTAGAGAAATCCTTGACGAACCGCCGGTAAAATCCCGCATGGCATAGGAAACTCCGCACACCTTTTACCGAAGTTGGAGGTGGAAGTTTAGAAATCACCTCAATCTTTGCCTTTTCGACCTCAATGCCATTCTTTGAGATCTTGTAGCCAAGGACAATGCCTTCTTCTGACCATGAAATGACATTTTTTCCAATTAAGCACCAAATTTGTTTCTTCACATCTTTCCAATACTTTGTCCAAGTTTGCTAGACAATCATCAAAAGAATTCCCAACCACCAAAAAGTAATCCATGAAGACTTCAAGGTAATCCTCCACTTTGTCCATGAAGATCACCATCATACACCTTTGTAAAGTTGCACGTGCATTGCACAACCCAAATGGCATCCGCTTGAAAGCGAAAGTACCATAAGGACATGTAAAAGTAGTCTTCTCTTGATCTTCCAGAGCATAAGAATTTGATATTAGTCGGAATACTTATCAAGGAAACAATAGAAAGCACGACCAACCAATCTATCAAGCATTTGATCTAGGAAGGGAAGTGGGAAATGATTCTTCCTTGTGACTTTGTTGAGCTTGTGATAGTCCATACACACTCTCCACCTGATCACTGTTCTTATAGGAATCAACTCATTCTTATCATTGGTGACCACCGTTTTGCCCCCTTTCTTTGGGACACACTAAACCGGAGAAGTCCACGAACTATCGGAAAATTGGGAAACAACCCCGGCATCCAACCACTTCATGATCTCCTTTTTGACTAGCTCTTGCATGACTTCATTGAGTCTCCTTTGATGTTCAATTGATGGTTTGGAATCCTCCTCCAAGTTAATCTTGTGCATGCAAAAAGTGGGGCTTATTCCCCAAATATCCACCAATGTCCATCCAATAGCATTCTTTCTCTTTTATAGCACCGCAATATAGAATCTACCTGTACGTTAGTTAAACAAGAGGAAATAATAACCGGTAAAGTAGAAGAAGGGTCAAGAAATTCATATCGAAGATGTGGAGGCAATGAATTCAACTCCAAGATGGGAGGCTCCTCAATTGAGGGCTTTGTTGGAGGAGTTGTCCTATTTTCAAAATCCAAGGATAATTTGCGGGGCTCATAAGTGTATGACCCCATCCCTTGCAAAGAGTTCACACATTCCACATAACCTTCCATTTCTTCATCATCACAATTGAGCAAGACGACCTCCAATGTATCATCAACATTCATCACAACACTAGTTTCATCAATAATTACATCGATCACCAAGTCTACGAAAGAACACACCTCATTGCTATTGACTTGCCTCATAGACTTACACACATGGAAAACCACTTTTTCATCACCAACCCGAAAAGTAAGTTCTCCGGCTTCAACATCAACTGGAGCCTTCCCCGTAGAAAGGAAAGGTCTCCCAAGAATAATCGGCACCTCATAGTCAACCTCACAATCAAGAATAACAAAATCCGCCAGTAGAATGGATTTATCAATACGGACCAACACGTCATCAATTATACCCAACGGTCTCTTCATGGTACGATCAGCCATTTGTAATCTCATAGATGTGAGTCTTGGTTGCCCAGTCCCCAAAGTCTTGAAAACTGAATAGGGCATCAAATTGATACTTTCCCCAAGATCACAAAGAGCTTTAGCAAAGTCTACACTTCTAATGGTACAAGGGATTGTGAAAGTGACGGGATCTTCCAATTTAGGAGCCATTGAATGCATAATTACACTCACTTGATGAGTCATCTTTATAGTTTCACAATTCATTGACCTCTTTTTTGTCACCAAGTCCTTCATGAACTTTGCGTAACCATACATTTTCTCCAAAGAATCAACCAATGGCACATTAATAGATAGACTTTTCATCATGTCAATAAACTTTTTGAATTGATTCTCGCCATTTTGCTTGGAAAGCCTTTGAGGATATGGAGGAGGAGGCCTAGGAATTGGTGCCTTAGCCTTTAGCACTACCGGTTCGGTATATCAACAATGTACTCCCTAGACAGGTTCACTTCCTCTTGAGTCTCCTCATCATTGTCATCAATATCAATCTGCTCTTCATTATTTTCTTGAACCACATTATCCGGGTTCTCATCTTCTTGAACCACTTGCTCATCATCCACAAGTTTCCTTTGATTTGAGGTGGGTGCATCCCAACCTTTTCCACTCCTTGTAGTAATGGCCATGGCATGCCCCATGTTGTTCCCACCCTTTGGGTTCACCACTGTGTTACTTGGTATTCCTCCCTTAGGACGAGTGTTGAGGGCTTGAGAGACTTTCCCTATTTGGACTTCCAAGTTTCGGATGGATGTGTTGTGAGAGGCAAGTTGGGCATCGGAGTCGGAATTTTTCTCCATCATTTGTTTAAACATGTTCTCAATTCATCCCATCCCATTATTGGAAGATCTTGGACCATAGGAAGGATAAGGAGGCGGGTTGCTTGGTTGTTGATACATCAGGAGCATTTGAAAACTTGACCCCTGATTTCCTTTATTATTGTTCCATCCCCCTTGGTTGTTGCCTCCCTAATATCCTTGGTTGTTTCCACTCCAATTGCCTTGGTTATTTGACCATTACAATCGCCTTGATGTTGTTACTATTCCAATTCCCTTGGTTGTTACCACCATTTCAATTACCTTGGTTACCTTGAGGTTGCCATTTTTGTTGATTCGGGCCTTGAGAGTTGTTTCTTTTCCCTTGGAAGTTGTTCACATATTGCACTTCCTCCTCTTGTTCATTGTAAGATTCATCTTGATCAAACCCACTATCATTTTGTACATAATTCTCCACACGGTTTTGCACTTGTAGATCCTTTTGCTTTCTCTTGTTTACTATCATATTAACCCCTTCCATGGCATTGACTTGCTTAGGACCCTGCACTTGTTGAAGTTGAGCTTTGGCTAATTGATTCATTGTAGTGGTCAACTTAGCAATTTCTTGCCCATGTTCATGCAATTCTTTATGTAGGTGAATTACATTTGGATAACCTCGAGGAACGTTTGCTCTACTTTGCCATGCCGATGAAGTATCCGACATTTCGTCTAAGATATCACAAGCTTCCGCATATGGCGTTGTCATGATATTTCTACCGGTAAGTTGGTTGACCACGCATTGATTGGTAGTATTGATCCTCCAAAAGAAAGTTTGTTGAATCATAGCCTCCGGAATGTCATTATTAGGGCACTCTTTGACCATTGTTCGGTACCTCTCCCATATTTTGTGCAAAGGCTCATTGGGTTCTTGTTTGAATGCTAGAATCTCATCTCTAAGAGTAGCGAGAAAAGAATGTGGAAATAAATTTCTCCACCAATTTATCCCATGCGTGTTTGGAAATATTTCTAGCCAATCCAAGGCTTTCCCCCATAGAGAAAAAGGAAATAACCTCAACCTTAAAGCATCCTCGGAGACATTTGTCTATTTACTCTATCAACAAGTGTCCATAAATCCCTTCAAATGTTTGTAAGCATTTTGACTCGGAGCCCTGGTGAGAATCCCCGTTTCTCTAGCAATGTGCGCATTACATTTATGATTTTAAAGTTTCCCGCCCTAATGTGGGGCGGGACAATAGAACTTGCATACCCTTCATTCGGCAACACCCGGTGTGGAGCCACTCTCAGTGGAAGTGGGGGTGGAACGAGAACATTGTCTTGAGGCGGTCGACCTCGTCTATTTGCTTGAGGTTCAAGAGGAACCTCTTCAACTTGGTCATCTTCCACGTCCACATCCCCTATAGGCATGTTTTTGAGTGGATCATTGTCATCGAGAGACATTGTTGCACCTACAATTATTTCATAAAAAAAGATTAGTAACACAGAAGGAAAAGAAGACAATTCACACACAAAACCAAATATATAGCTAAATTCGTTTTTAGCTTCCACAGCAACGGCGCCAAAAAATTGATCTCGTCCAAGTTACACCTTTATTTGAGGTGATGAAGCC
This sequence comes from Nicotiana tabacum, assembly GCF_000715075.1. Lineage (NCBI taxonomy): Eukaryota > Viridiplantae > Streptophyta > Magnoliopsida > Solanales > Solanaceae > Nicotiana > Nicotiana tabacum. Next base: position 26,957,142 of record NC_134095.1, read on the forward strand.
GATTGCAATAATAATACCCAACAAGGAGTCGGGATCAAATCTACAGGGAGCTGAGATAGGAATTAGTAGTATATATTTGGATTGATCACATGAAGTATCTTGATTGCACTTCCACAAATATGATTTTGTTTTTACTTCTAAAATTATGCTAAGGATTGCAATTCTAAAGATATAAAACTAGAGAATATTGTTTTAGCTGTTTTTTTTCAAATAATGTAAAAGGCCTAGGGCTGTGACCTTCACCTAGGTGTTTGCCTAATGAGTTATAAATTTTAAAGCTTGTTTTTTTGGTCGGGGTGTATTATAGCTATCAACACTCAAGTACCCACTCAATACCTCTCAGTAAGAGAGTGATTTTGCCCAATTTGGCTTTCTCAAGTCCAAATGGGTATTGAACAAAACAGTTGATAAAATGCTCAAGTTGGGTTTTACTATCTCTAGGTTCAACCCTTTAATTGGGACTATCAATCTCTTGAATTTATCCCAAATTCTTGTTACCCAAGTTTTCCTAGACTAAGTCTCTCTTTCTCATGTAGAGACCAAGTCAAATAGGCATGAACGGATGTTTGCAACCATTAATTCTACAATTAAAAGCAAGAACAAGGCTAAATAATAAACACCCTACCATACATAAGCCATAGATCAAATACCTATTAGCTTTACACACTAGGGTTGGGTCACAACCCTAGTTAAAAATCTAGCTACTCATAATGGTTATAGAAAAAAATAAAGAAGAAAAGATGACAAAACTCATATTGAAAGATTAAAAGATAAAAATCCAATGTTAAATCAACAAAGTATGCGAAAGTTGCCTAAAGAAGTAAGGAAAAATGGCTACAGAACTTTTGATATTCAAAACTTGACCTAATTTCGTGAAACTAGTCTATTTATACAAAGCTGGAAATTATTGACAAAAATGCCCTTTTAGAGGTTCTGCGGCTGCACAATTCCATGTGCGGTCCACACTTTGCTTCAGTCTTGACATGAGTTGAATCTGCGGCCGCACAATTCTGGAATGCGGCCGCATCTCCCATATTCTACGGTCCACACAATTCTTGGTGCGGCCGCATAGGGCTCTTCTGCGGACCGCACATTTCTGAGTGCGACCCTGTAGTTGAATTTTGCGGTCACACAATAATTGTGTGGTCCGCATTTTCCATTGAGCTTGAAATGAGATTCTCTGAACTTTAGCTCTTGCATAGCTTTTGCGGCCGCACATTTGATGTGCGGTCCACACTTTTCACTTGGATTCTGATGGACTTTCCTTCACATTCTGCGACCGTAGATGGAAATCTGCAGTCCGTACTTTGAGCCTGAATTATGTCCTTAAGTTCAGATCACTCCTTCTTGAGTTGGATTTCCTCTTTGTGGCTCATTTTCCAATACTCCTACAGTTGAGCATATTTCATCAGTTTTCGGGAATACAATTAAACACTTTTGGACTAAAATAAAAGCTAAAATGCACTAATAAGTAGTCAAAATCCACACTTATCCCTCTTTCAGCCCAAGCGCTATCATAAATTAGTATCACTGCTGTGGCGTACAGCCTGATCCCATAAATGTCACTTATAATCAGGCTCTCTACCTCACTCTATCATCAGCAGTTTTGGAGGTCTGTGCAGCGAGAGTTGGGTACTCAGGTCGAGTTGAGCACGACTTTTCACCCTCAGACGGACGGGCAGTCCGAGCACACTATTCAGATATTGGAGGACATGTTGTGTGCTTGTGTCATTGATTTCGGAGGGTTATAGGATCAGTTTATACCGCTTGCAGAGTTTGCTTATAACAATAGCTACCTGTAGAGTATTCATATGGCTCCGTATGAGGCTTTGTATGGGAGACGGTGTAGATATCCAATTGGCTGGTTCGAGCCCGGTGAGGCTAGACTATTGGGGATAGACTTGGTGCAGGATGCTTTAGAAAAGGTGAAGGTGATTCAGGAGAGGCTTCGTACAACGCAATCGAGGCAAAAGAGTTATGCTGACCGTAAGGTTCGTGATGTATCCTACATGGTTGGTGAAAAGGTTCTGTTGAAGGTCTCACCCATGAAGGGTGTTATGAGATTTGGGAAGAAAGGGAAATTGAGTCCTCGGTTCATTGGGCCTTTTGAGGTGCTTCAGAGGATTGGGGAGGTGGCTTATGAGCTTGCTTTGCCACCCAACTTGTCGAGTGTGCATCAGGTATTTCATGTTTCTATGCTCCGGAAGTATATTGGGGATCCGTCTCATGTTTTGGATTTCAGCACGATTCAGTTGGATGATGATCTGACTTATGATGTGGAGCCAGTAGCTATTTTGGGTCGTCAGGTTCGAAAGTTGAGGTCAAAGGATATAGCTTCAGTGAAAGTGCAGTGGAGAGGTCAGCCCGTGGAGGAGGCTACCTGGGAGATCGAGCGGGAGATGCGGAGCAGATATCCTCACATGTTTGAAGCTTCAGGTATGTTTCTTGACTCGTTCGAGGACGAACATTTGCTTAAGTTGGGGAGGATGTGACGACCCGGCCGGTCGTCTCATGAGATACCGCTCTGTTTCCCCCCATTTCTGCTTCTTTATGCTTTGTTTATCTATGTTATGTGGTATCGGGTTGGTCGGATCAAATACGACTTGTTTTTGGTAAGGTTTGAGGCACTTAGTCTTTTTTAAGGAAGCTTAAGTTGGAAAAGTCAATCGGATGTTGACCTAAGTGTTAGAGGGCTCGGATATGAGTTCTGATGGTTCGGTTAGCTTTGGGAGGTGATTTGTGACTCAGGAGCGTGATTGAAATGCGTTTTGGAGGTTCAAAGTAGATTTAGGCTTAAATTGGCAAAGTTGGTATTTTGGCGATTTCCGGTTGGTAGAAGAGATTTTGATATAGGGGTCGGAATGGAATTTTGAGAGTTGCAGTAGTTTTGTTTGGTCATTTGGGATGTACGCGCAAAATTTCAGGTCATTCGGACGTGGTTTGGTTGGGTTTTTGATCAAAAGCGTAATTTTGAAGATTTTGGAATTCTTAGGCTTGAATCCGATGCGATTCGGTGTTTTGATGTTGTTTTGAGCATTCCGAAGGTTGGAACAAGTTTAAATGAGGTTTTAGGATATGTTGGTGCCTTTGGTTGAGGTCCTGTGGGCCTCGAATGAGTTTCGGATGGTCAATCGGACCATTTCAAGCCTTGGAGAAGTTGCAGAATTGCAGGTTCAGCTATTGCAGAGATTCCTTCTCTGCGATCGCGTAAGGGTTCATGCGAACGCATAGAAACTTTTGAGGTGCAGTCTAGTTTGTTATTCACGATCGCGAAGGTTGGGTTGCAATCGCATAGAGGTGAGGAAGTTATTGATCGCGAACGCGTGGAGTGGGTCGGGTTTGCGTAGAGTTAAGTGAACCTGGGGTCTGGGCTTGAATTTGTTCATTGCGAACGCGGTAGGCAGTCCGCGATCGCGTAGAGTTAGTTTCCTGAGCATTGTGTTCGAAGCTGATTGTACGCGTTCGCATAGAGTAATTTTTGGGAGCTGAGAATTTGTGCTTCACGTTCGCGTAGGATTTCCCGCGATCGCGATGAAGGAAAATAGGCCTGGGCAGAAGGTTTAAAAGGTCGTCTTGTCCGCGAATATGGGGTTTATTTCTTCCATTGTTGGTCGTTTGTGGAGCCTTTTGAAGGAGATTGAAGAGGGATTCAAGGAGAATCACTTGGAGGTAAGATTTTTGGACTTAAAACTCGATTCTAATGTGAATTCCACCTAATAAATCATGGAATTTAAGCCTAAAATTGAGGAATTAGGGTTTGAGATTTATAGACTTTAAATGAGGATTTGAGGCGTCGTTTAGACTCTGATTTTAGTGTTCTTGATATGTATAGACTTGTGGGAGGATAAGAATTCCGGTGATGTAATTTTTATCGAGTTTCGAGACGTGGGCCCGGGGGTCGGGTTTGGCCAATTTCGAGATTTTTGGTATTATTTGATTGTTTTCGCTTGGGCTTCGTTCCCTTAGCATATTTTGACGCTGTGATTCTGATTTTCGATAGATTCGACGCGAGTGGAGGCCGATTCGAGGGGCAAAGGCGTCGCGGAGTAGTATTTTCACCGGTTTGAGGTAAGTAACCATTGTAAATTTGGAACTAAGGGTAAAAACCCCGGTATTTGACTTGTTTTGGTAAATGCGGTGACGCACATGCTAGGTGATGAGCGTGTGGGCGTGCACCGGTAGGGATTGTGACTTGGTCCGTCCCGTAGCGACTATTAAGCCGCGTATTTGATTTGGAACCTTATGATATTCTGTACTTTAGCTATTTATACTATATTATGGGATGTATGTCGTGTTTGGGGCCTTGTGTTGACCTGTTGAGACCCTTAGGGGCATTTTTACTATTTTTCCTCACTTTACTTGTTGAAAGCATATCATCAATCATGTTTTACCTGTTTAAATGTTTAAAACTAGTTTTATCACTCCACTTCTAATTGTGAGGACTGTTTGGGCTGAGTTCCCTAATTTCTATTGTTGTACCCGAGAAGCTGTGAGGTTAATGACTGAGAGAGGTTGAGAACCTAATAGTGAGGATATTATATGTATATATTATGGATCGGGCTGCACGCCACAACGATATATATATTGGATCGGGCTGCGTGCCGCAACGATATGACGCTTGGGCTGTAGGAGCCCCTCTGGAGTCTGTACACACCTAGTGAGCGTAGTCGACTATAAATGACGGATCGAGATGCACGCTACAGCGGTTACTATGATTTCTATTACTATGAGATATTAATGAGCATGAGTGCTGAGAGCGAGTATTGAGTGACGAGAGTTGAGTCTTGAGTGATTGAGAAGCTGCCCGAGAGGCCATATTCTGAGTGATACCTTGCCCGAGGGGCCCAGTTATGATATTTTTACTGACTTCACTCTTCTTTTAAAATGAGCCTCTGTTGGAAAAATTGCTAAGTATATGATTTCAAGTATTTAAACTGAAATTTGATGGTTTTACGACGAAACTAGTTTTAAACTGTGAAGTTAACCTGTTATCCTGTTGTTTTTTTCAGTATATGATTTTTAACTGCTCGTCACTACTTTCAGACCATATTTACTTTAGTTACTTACTGAGTTGGAATACTCACGTTATTCCCTGCACCTTGTGTGCAGATCCAGGTGCCCGAGCGGCAGAGTGAGGGTCCTCAGCATTGTCAGAGTTTGCCGAATACTGCAAGGTAGCAGCATGGCATCCGCAACCCTGCTTTCTTCCTTTTATCCTTATTTTTTTCCGCATTTTAGACTTGTTATGTATTAGACAGTCAGACTTGTATATTTAGAGGCTCTAGACTCGTGACACCATATTATGGGGCTGTGTAGTTTCCCTGTTTATTCGACTTCCGTATATTTTTTTGTTGCTTTAAACGTTATAATGAAATTTGGTATTTAAAACCTGTGTTAGAAAATGGCTTATTGTTAAAGTAAAAAATAGGTTGTGGTTAATTAATTGGTTGACTTACCTAGTAATGTGATAGGCGCCATCATGACCGGTATTTGGGGTCGTGACATTAAAAGTCCTAATATTTATAATTTTAAAATTAATTAAATTTTTACTTTAGATAAAAAAATTCCTTATTTAAACCATATAACATAAACTATAATATCTTTCATGGTCCTTCCTCTAATATTTAGGAAGAAGCTTACAATAATTAAGAATTTGAGTACTTTCAATTAAATAAATCAGGAGAAATTAGTCATTTGAAAGATAAAATGTACTTGTCATGAGAAGTACTGATCGATGAAAATTTCTATTTCAGCAACTATACTCACTGGTGTACATGTAGTGATAATTTTGGTTAGGGAATAAGAATTTAAACACGCGCTCAATCCAAGGTGATTCAAATCTTTCTTGTGTTGGAAATGTATTCCAATGTATTTACCTACATCTGTAATTTTGATTTGTTATTCATATTAATACCCAAAAAAAAATTTAAAAAATATTTTTATGCTGGAAAAAGAATCATAAACATCTACAAAGGGGATAAAAAATATGAAAGATGAAAGTATTATGTTCGTCTGGCATTCAATTTTAGTATGATTCGTCAACGCATAGTCAACACAGTGCAAAAGATTTTATAAGAATAATATTTATGCTACATAGTTCAAATAAGAACATATTTTATATTAATTGATTTTAAAATCTTATACATTATGATTTGATAATTCAAATAAGAATAAATCTAACAGATAAAATTTAGTTGATTTCAAAGCCCTAATTTAATTTTTTTTTCCAACCATTAGTAAGTATTCAAACGAAGAAAATTATCTAAATTGTTCAATAATAATCTCAAATAATACTTTTTAGGACTTTAAAATTAATTAAAATTTACTTGCTTGAAATACTCAATAGAGCTCTTGATGATTACCGCATACTTAAGTAAAATTTAAAGGCTAGAGTATTTTGATCAAGCTTTCAGTTAATTTTTTCCTCACTTTTATTTTGGGTTTTCCTCAATCACAATATCAATTATAAATATTCTAATAATTAAATTTTCCTTTTCAAAACATATAAGATATACAAAATTTCAAAAATTATAAATATTTTAATAATTTAATTTTTTTGTTCAAAATGCATAAGATATATAAAAGTTCAAAATTATAATTTAAAGGCGTAAGGAGTAAGCTTATTTATTGTGATGACCAAAAGGTCATCACTCATTTTAAAAAAATAAATTCTGTGTTCTGAGGCCTTAAAAATCTCCTTTTGGTCTTACCTCGATTTGCGTGCGCTGTTCGGGCGCGTAGCCGGAAAGCCATTAAATCTGTGAAAAATAATAAATTTTGAAAATGAATTTAAGTTGACTTCGGTCAATATTTTGGGTAAACGAACCCAGACCCATGATTTGACGATCCTGGAGGGTCCGTAGGAAAATATAGGACTTGAGTGTATGCCCAGAATCGAATTCCGAGGTCCCAAGCCCGAGAAATGAATTTTTAAAGAAAATTATTTTCTGGAATTACTTATGAGTTTTGGAAATGAAATGTGGTTGAAACTTGGTGGTATCGGGCCCGTATTCTGGTTTTGGAGCCCGATACAGGTCTTATATGTGATTTAAGTTGAGTCTATGAAATTGGGTGAGAAACGGACTTGAAATGACGTGAATCGAATCTTATTTGAGAAAATTGAAAATTTTGATGTTCTTAAGTGATTTCATGATTTTGATGCTAAATTCATAGTTGTTGATGTTATTTTTGTGATTAGAATGCGCAAGCAAGTCCATATGATGTTTTCAGCTGTTATGATCAGGTCTTGCGAAGCCTGGCTCGCAAATACGAGAAAAACCGCTGCAAATGCGAAAGGACCCGGTCTGCCTTGGGGTCGCAAATGCAAAAGGGCCATCACATTTGCGATGTGGCCTGGATATCCCCAGTGTCGCAAATGCGACAGTTTTATTGCAAAAGCGACTTCGCAAATGCGAGAGTAGCAGACTTGTGGGTTCGCAATTGCGAACCCTGGTCACAATTGTGATACCTGTAACCTGTAAATTTATAACTTAGACGCATTTCAACCATTTTTCACACTCTTTCAAACCCAAAATACTCTTAAGCGATTTTTCAAAGACAACTTCTCTTCCAAATCGATTGTAAGTAATTTCTAACTAGTTTTCTTCAATCTTTAACATCTTTTCACATGATTTCAACTCAAAGTCAATGATTTTCATGGGAAAAATTGGGTGTTTTGGGTAGAACCTATGTTTTTCAAATTTTGGCGATTTGGACCTTGATTTGAGGTCCGATTTCAAAACAAATTATATATTTGGGTTCGTGGGGGAATGGGTAATCGGGTTTTGGTTCGAACCTCGGGTTTTGACCATGTGGGCCCGGGGGCGATTTTTGACTATTTGGTAAAAATATTAGAAAACTTATTTTCATGCATTAGAATTGATTTATTTAGCATTTATTGATGTAATTAAGTAACTTGTGGCTAGATACGAGCGAATTGGTGGTGGAATCAAGAGGTAAAACGATAGTTGAGACTTGAATTATGTTCGTGACATCGAGGTAAGTGTTTGGTCTAACCTTAGCTTGAGGGATTAGGAGTTGTGTCCTATTTTCTATGTGTTATTTGTTGAGTACGATGTATAGGCATGGTGACTAGTATCTATACGTTGGTGTCAAGCATGCTCGTGAGTCTCAAATTAAAATCGTTGTATTCTTAATAAGTACTACGAATGCCTAAGTTGTTGATTTTCTATGTTGGGCAAGAATTATGATTATTCTCGTGGAAGTTGCTTATGGTTGAGTATTGGTTCTAGAAGAGGTTTCTCTTGTGAAGTTAAATGTTGGAACAAGTTTGGTTATAGCTGACTCACTTGCCGGGACGTATTTACTTAAATTGTCGATTCCCTTGCCGGGATAGTGTTGTTTTCCTTATTGTTCCCTTGCCGGGATAGTGTTGTTTTCCTTATTGTTCCCTTGCCGGGACTCTTTTCTTGTGATTGGTGTTGAATTGTATATTGGGATCGGGTTGCACGCCGCAACAATATTATATTTGGATCGGGTTGTACGCCGCAACAATATTATATTTGGATCGGGTTGCACATCGCAACAATATTATAATTGGACCGGGTTGCACGTCGCAACAATATTATATTTGGATCGGGTTGCACGCCGCAACAATATTTTTTATGATTTGGATCGGGTTGTGCGCCGCAACAATAAATGATAAAAGTGGTTATTGATTGGTTACAATTTCCTTATTCTTTCTGCCGCAAATTTTAGATTATTCTTTATGCTTTTCTTCTAAGTTACTATTGGTAAATGATATTCCCCCGCAGCATGCCCCCCTCCCATCCTTAATTGTATATTTCTATTTTATTTTCCGCTATATATGATATAGTTGCACAGATTTATATGGTAGTCTGGTCCTAGCCTCGTCAGTACTTCGTCGGGGTTAGGCCAGACACTTCCCAGCACATGGGGCCGGTTGTGCTAATATTACACTTTGCACTATATGCAGATCCCGGAGTAGCAACATTCGAACCATAGCTCGGGTGGCTGCCTTCAGTCCAGTCGGAGTTTCCGAGGTAATCCTGTTGGTTTCCGCAGGCCCTGGCATCTGTCGCGCCCTCTTTTTCTCGCAAAATCGGGTTTATGACATTTAGGAGGACAACTCATTCCCTTTTTGGGGAATTTCTGGGTTTGAATTGAAGAGTCGCCGCCTAATGATTAAGGTGCATTAGGACACCAAGAAGGTTTGATTTGAGTAACCAGAGATTGGGTAAGAGCTTGAAATTATCCCAAGGGGAATGTGTTAGGCACCCCTCAGGATCCACTAGTGTGGTTCCCGGCCAGACTATTGTTGTGAATTTAGGTGCAAATAACATGTAGGCAAATAAAGCTTCAAATAAGAGGGAATTTTCACATAATGGTTACAAACAAAATTGGAAAGAATTAAAAGGAGGTTGATTTCTTAAAAGAAATAGTTTGAAATCTTTAGAAGAAACAAAGAAACAAAGGGAAAAGGGGGTCCTAAGTTTATTAATAATATGGATCACCCCACACAACATCCGGTAATCACTCCTCAGTGAGGGGCTACACGAGACGTTATCGTGTGGTCATCATATCCATATCTACCCTTTCCCAACCGTTAAGGTATTAAAGCGCGGAATGGTCTCGTTTACTTATTGCATGCTATTAGCCGTCCCAATCCTATCAGTCCCGGAGGCATTTAGGACTACTAATCCTAAGGAGGAGGGATATTAGGCTTATTTGTAGTTTCAAAGGCAAAATTCTAAGGCGACATACAAAAACATGTATAGCAAGTTGGGGGAAAGCACATAACAAGAAAAGGTTCAGATATACCTCCTTGAACAAAGAAAGCACATAATTAGCATGGCTTTCACATACTGTTTATGGTCTGATTAAGAACTTAAAGGTTGAGGCAGACTGATTTATTATATAATTTAGATAAGAAGCCCGAATCAAGTCTGCATGTTGGTTGTAGTTAATATCACAGATTCAGTTTATAATTTTGCCCTAAGGCTTGACTAAGTGTTGGACAAGGATCCTATAGGCATGGTATCTACTGAATTCAGAAAGCAATAATAATAAACTGAATACATACTGGTTAAAAAGGTTGTCGGATTATTAGAGAAAGCAAGTTTTTACGAAGGTCATGAGTTTTGCAAATGATGATCCTTGTTATTACTGTTAGCTCTGGACGTGAATGAAACGATTCAGATTTGCTTAATAATTCCTAAAGACATGCTTTCTACGCGTAGTTGATCAGAAGCCTTATAGATATGGTAAAAGTGCAGAAACCTTATAGACATGATATCTAAATGCATAAGACGGGTTTTAACCTCTAAACATGGTATCTAATTGGCAGAATTTGTTTTAAGACATGAACATGATATCTATATGCAGTTGATGTTTAAAACTTATGAACATGATTTCTAGATAAAAATGAATATACAAGATTCAGAAGGACCTATAGGCATATTTTCTATATGCATATGCAGAATTCAGATTTCCATACTTATGGACATGATTCCTATAAGCATGATTTCTATATGCATGCAGATTTCAGGATGACTTATAGGCATGATTTCTATATGAGAGTTGTAGAATTTAGAATGACCTATAGGCATGGTATTTACCCTTTGCATACATAGTTACCCGCCTTTTTCACTAGCTATCCCCAAGAGTTTATCACAAATTATTATAGCAAGAATAAAGTAAAATCCATCAGAAAAATGTAAATAAAAGTACAGCCAAAAGAGAGCCTAATTCAGACTTCATGTCTGAAATATGAGGTAAACCAACTCCATAAGATCAAGATCCAAAGCCTTTCTCCCCTTCGAGTGTGTCAAAGTTCCCTAAGAGCCTCAAAAAGGACTCCAGGTAATGCTCACACCCAAATGTATAATTAGATTAGGATAAGTGCAGTGTGGAAGGGCCAACCCTCAAGTGTCCAAGTTCAGAGGGAGCTCAAAGGATCCCAAGGCAAGGCTCACAAGAGAGGGGGAGAACTTAAAGACTAGGAGAGTGTGCAAGTGCAGAAACAGAATTCTAAAAGGGGGAAAAAAGGGGGAAATAGCTACAGATAAGTACACATAAGGGGTTCAGGGGGAATAGGGAAATTGAAAGAGGCAAGGGCAGGCTGTGGGCATGCCCAGCAATGGAGAATGCCAGCATATGTTAGAAAACACTATTTAGAGGCTAGGATCCCAAGGGATCAAATTTAATTCATGGACAATAATTTACATATTGCCATGCCTTAAACCATAGCTCAAACACATAGAGGGTAGGGGTTTGGGATTCAGAATAGAACAGGCAGAAAGAAATCAGCATGCTAAAGTAAGTGTTGAACTATACAGAAACAGTGAGTAGACATAGATACGAAAGTAGTAAATAAACACTTTGTTGTGGTGCTAAAGCTTTAATCAGGACATACTAGTTTCAAAGAAACAAATAGAGAAAAGCAGTAGGTCTTGTAAACAGGCCACAGTGCAGACAATAAGAGATAATACTATTGCGTGTAAGTGTAAGTTCAGAAAGGCTATGAGTGATGGTGTGCTAATGAAAGAGTCGTGTATTTATAGTGTGAAAAACAAGCAGAAATAAGGTAAGAAAACGATTAAGGAACTGGATGTCAATTAAGAATCAACCAACACAAGACTTCCTTTAATTAAGGAATTCGGACTCAAAAGGTAAAACTATTTAAGGAATGAAATCAAATAAACATCTTGTGCAAAGTAGGCAATTAGGGGTAAATACATAGAAGTTTATTTTAGGGGCAGAGCTTGTAAATACATGGTTGCATAAATAGGGTAAGAGAAATCAATTAGTAGCCAGTAAATCAAGGATCAAAGATTTGTAATCGCTGGTCCATGAATGAACCAAGTTAGAAAAACTGAGAAAAGTTTTTAATTTAAGTCGAGTAACAAGTCAGTCAGCAAACAAGGAAAGAAATCAATCAAACTTATACAAAAAGAAGTCTGAAATTAATCAAAAATTGAAAGTCCTTGTAGAGGGAAGTTCAGCAATATATAAAGAGCACACAAGTATCAGGCATGCGAAAAGGGTCAAGTGGAAGGTCTTATAGAGTTTAGCAAAAGTCAGAATCATATGAAGAAACAAAATTGAAACAATGATTTTGAAACTTAATGAAGCAGTAGATCAAACAACTCCAGGAACTCAAATAGGTCCAAAAGATTAGGGTTTTTGAAATCAGGCAAGTTCAGAGATGAAACACTAGAAATCACACAGCCAATGGTCTCAAAACTCAAATGAACCCCCAAATTCTAGGGTTTTTACCATCAATCGAGTGCAGAGGTGAGAGGACAAGCAATCAAGGAAAAGATACTAATCGAAACAGGTTCAGAGGTTTCAGAAAGGAACTGAGACCCTTAGCATGCTCTTTCAGTAGTAGAGATTCATGAGAAGCATAGTAAAAGAAATATAGTAGAAGAAGCTAATGAGAAACATAGTAGAAGAAACTGATTAAGAACACAGTAGCAGAAACTTAAAAACACAGTAGAGGAAACTGATAAGAACATGGTAGCAGAAACTTAACGATAACACAGTAGAAGAAATATAGTAGAAGAAGCACACAAAAGAAAAAGAAAAATCAAAGAAACATCTAAAAACCCTCGATCGGAAAATAAAGGCTTTGAAAGCATAACTTTTGAAAGAAATATCAGAAAATCATTTAAAAGCTTAGGGAAAACATGGATATGGAACAGATCTACAGAGATCAGAAAAACCTCAAAAGCTAGGGTTTTAGAGAAACCCAAACGGTGAGAAAGGCTTGGATCTAAGCAGGAGGAGTCGAGGCCAGGCTCGAAACAGACATGGCTTGCCGGAGCAAGGCCGGAGATGGCCGTGAAACTTGAATCAACAAGGGTCTGGACCCAGCTCTTCGTGGCCAAGTCATGAGACTTCAGTAACCAAGCGTGAGAGGCCATAGAAGGCTGGTGGGTGGTGAAACCACCATGGATTCAGGCCAGGAGGTGGCCGGAGAAGATGGATGGAACTCATCGGAGAGGAGGGGAAGGAGGAAGGTTCTAGAGAGAACCAGAGATAGAGAGATAGAGAGAGAGTCGGTTGAGTGAGGAATGAGAGGGGTCTTGGGGGGTCATTTGGTTTAATTTGGTAAGGGCGGATCTGGACCGTTGATCAGAAATGATCAACGACCAGGATTTAGTCTGGGTTGGGCCGGGTAGATTTAGTATTGGGCTTGGGTCTTGGGTTGGTTTAATTTGGGTTGGGTATTGGGTTTAATTAGGCCAAATTAAAAGGTCAAATGTGGCTATAAGCTAAATAGCCCCTTTTTCCCATTTAATTTATAAAAAATAATAAACAAATTTATGAAAACAAATTAAAAGCACTAAAATGACTTATAAAGTATAATTATAAATTTAAAAATACAAAATCCCATTTTATAAACATGAGACGGATTTAAACATAAAAATGGCTAATATTTTAATTACGCAATTTTATCCTTAAAATACCAAATAAATTTGTAAAAATGTGTGAAAAAATATATTAGCTATATTTTAATATAAACATGAGAATCCAATAAATAAATCACCAAAAAATAATTTTGGGGACAATTATTGGGTTTTCCTTGATAAAACAGAGCAGTAAATTGACTTAAAAATCTTTGAAAAATTAAGAAAAATAATAGGAGCTTGGGACATACTTATATATGCATATACATGCTATTTTGAAATATATTTTACATATAAAAAATACAGAAAAATTGGATATCAATAGCTGCCCATCTTTACCCGGGAAGGATGAAAGAATTGTCGGGTAAAGATATGATGGCCAATTTTTGACCGAACAAAATGGTTTGAAGAGGTTGGCCGTGCTCTGGCTCCTGAGCTGCCTACATATCCCTGGTCTTACAGGAATTAGGCCATATGTAGTTCAGGATCCGTCGGCGGAGTATGCCGATGGAGGCCTTTTCAAGAACGGGTGCAGTATTCAGGTCGGGATGAATGGTTAAGGTCTAATAGGGTTGTGGGAACTGGAGCGAGATTGCTCCTACTAAGATAGCTGTTGCTTGCCGTTTTACGTGCAAATAAGCAATACAAGCATATATTTTGCGTAAATTTAAACATGATGCAAGTTCCCGTCGGACCGTGAATGCTGTCTTTGGACGGTTAGGATGACATCCTCAGACCATGATATCCTGGGCCACGAAGCGTATAATAAAGGATTCGCAGGCCATGAAATGATACTTCGGGCTATGGGAATGATGCCTCCGAACTATGACGCCTTTGAATAATGATATGCAAAAGATTAAAGGAGATCCTCAGGCCATGACATGACGTTCTCGGGCTATGAAAATGGTGCCTCCGAACAATGACACCTTTGGATAATTTGGCGGTATTTCAGCCCATGAGATGCAGTATTTGGCGATCTTTCAGCCCATGCAATGCAGAAAGCAGCGATCTTTCAGCCATGCAAGTGTAAAATAAAGCGGTAATCTTTCAACCATGCAAGTGTAAGATAAAGAGGCGATCTTTCAGCCATGCAAGTGTAAGATAAAGCGGCGATCTTTCAGCCATGCAAGTGTAAGATAAAGCGACGATCTTTCAGCCATGCTAGTGTAAAATAAAGCGGGGATCTTTCAGCCATGCAATTGTAAGATAAAGCAACGATCTTTCAGCCATGCAAGTGTAAGATAAAGAGGCAATCTTTCAGCCATGCAAGTGTAAAATAAAGCGGCGATATTTTAGCCATGCAAGTGTAAGATAAAGCGGCGATCTTTCAGCCATGCTAGTGTAAAATAAAGCGGGGATCTTTCAGCCATGCAATTGTAAGATAAAGCAACGATCTTTCAGCTATGCACGTGTAAGATAAAGAGGCAATCTTTCAGCCATGCAAGTGTAAAATAAAGCGGCGATATTTCAGCCATGCAAGTGTAAGATAAAGCGGCGATCTTTCAGCTATGCAAGTATAAGATAAAGCGGCGATCTTTCAGCCATGCAAGTGTAAGATAAAGCGACGATCTTTCAGCCATGCAAATGTAAGATAAAGTGGCGATCTTTCAGCCATGCAAGTGCAGATGGAGGTAGAGCTTAACCTCGGAAGGCAGAATGGTAGCCTTATGTAATGCAGGAAATGCAGATGGAGACAGTGCTTAGTCTCGGAAGGCAGAATGGTAGTCTTATGCAATGCAGGAAATGCAGATGGAGACAGTGCTTAGTCTCGGAAGGCAGAATGGTAGCCTTATGCAATGCAGAAATAAAAATAAAAGGGTAAATGGTAATAAAGTTTCTTAGCTGATAGCAGATTGCGACATTGTGACTGTTGGGGACGTTGCGATATAGGGAATATCGCCGGCGTGCGTGGGTAGAAAATTCTGGTAAACATGAACAATTCTGAGAGTTTTATTCCTGAACACCATTTATATCGTGGATGTATAGCATGTTGGATGCTTTCGCAATCCAAATGTCTGCATCCAAAGAAAAATTGTAAGTTTTGTAGAGGAGAGGTTAGTTCGTATCCCTGTTGGCTTTGCTTGACCTTCTCGACTCTGATCTGGTGATACTGTACGTATCATTGGGCCAGTGTTGTTAAACAGAGCAATTTTGGTAACAAACAGGCATGATTTAGTAAAATATAACATAAATTATCGAGAATAGTTTTCTTGTTACGATTGCGACGTAGTTCAAGACATTGCGACCTTTCTTGTTACGGAATTTTGAGGGTCCTTCTCAAAATTCTGCCCTAGTTTACTGGGTTGATGCTTCTAACGGCTGCTATCGATGACTAGCTGAAATTGCTTCGGAATTTTGAGGGTCCTTCTCAAAATTCTGCCACAGTTTCCAATTACGGGGGGAAATGAAAATTTTATTAAATTGTGACTGAACCTATAGGGCTGCCTACGTATAACCTCTTAAACAGGAATCAGGTCAGACGTAGTTCAAATTACATCATAAAGGAAAGTATAAAGATTACACATAGTATCACTTGACTGCATCTGAATTGATCGGCTTTAGCCAGACTTCTCCATCCATTTTCGCAAGTATGAGGGCTCCTCCTATTAGAACCCGGTGAACCATGTACAAACCCTGCAAGTTGGGAGAGAATTTTCCTTTGGCTTCATCTTGATGCGGGAAAATTTTCTTTAACACTAGTTGCCCCGGTGTGAACTGTCTCGGCTTGACTCTTTTGTTGAAAGCTCTGGACATTCTGTTCTGATAGAGCTAACTGTGGCAAACTGCATTCATTCTCTTTCCGTCTATAAGAGCTAGCTGCTCGTAATGACTCTTCACCCATTCTGCATCTTCGAGCTTAGCTTCTTGTATGATCCTCAAGGAAGGAATTTCTACTTCGGCGGGAATGACTGCTTCTGTACCATATACCAACATGTAGGGGGTTGCCCCAGTTGATGTGCGAACTGTGGTGCGATACCCCAATAACGCAAATGATAGCTTCTCGTGCCACTGCTTATGCTTCTCTATCATTTTCCTTAGTATCTTCTTGATTTTCTTATTGGCGACTTCTACGTCTCCATTCATCTGAGGTATGTAGGCTGGAGAATTCTTGTGTCTGATATTGAAAGTTTCACACATAGCTTTCATCAAGTCACTGTTGAGGTTGGAGACATTATCAGTAATGATTGATTCTGTAAACCCGAATCGATAAACGACGTGGTCGTTGACAAAGTCTGCCACGACTTTCTTGGTTACTGCTCTGTAAGATGCTGCTTCGACCTATTTGGTGAAATAGTCGATTGCTACTAGGATAAACCTGTGCCCGTTGGAGGCGGCAGGCTCGATTGGTCCAATAACATCCATTTCACAAGCAGCGAACGACCACGATGAGCTTGTTGCAATAAGCTCATTTGGGGGTACCTTGATCATGTCTGCATGTATCTGGCAGCGGTGGCATTTTCGGACATACTGGATGCAGTCCGTCTCCATAGTCATCCAAAAGTAACCAGCCCAGAGTATCTTCTTGGCTAAGACAAAACCGTTCATATGTGGACAGCAGGTCCCAACATGGATTTCTTCTAGTAGTTTAGATGCTTCCTTCGCATCACACACCTAGTAATCCAAATCCGGGGTCCTCCTATATAGGATTCCTCTGCTGTGAAAGAAATTGTTAGACAACCTTTGAAGTGTGCGCTTCTGAGTAGTGTTCGCAAGTTCTGGGTATTCTCCTTTTGCCAAATATTCCTTGATATCATGAAACCAAGGCTTTCCATCTGCTTCTTCTTCGACATACGCACAGTAAGCTGGCTGATCATAGATCTTTACCGGAATGGGATCAATGAAGTTCTTGTTTGGATGCTGTATCATGGATGATACGGTAGCCAATGTATCGACAAACTCATTCTGGACTCTGGGAACATGCTGGAATTCTGTCTTTGTGAACCTCTTTCTCAACTCCTATACATGATGTAGATAAGGAAGTATCTTGGAGTTCTTGGTCGCCCATTCTTCTCAGACCTGATGTATAAGCAAGTCTGAATCCCCAATTACTAGCAACTCTTGAATGTTTATGTCAATGTCCATCTTGAGCCCTAAGATGTAGGCTTCGTACTCGGCCATATTGTTGGTGCAAGGAAACCTGAGTTTGGCAGACACCGGATAATGCTGGCCGGTTTCTGATACTAGGACTGCTCCTATGCCGACTCCTTTGAAATTTGCTGCTCCATCGAAAAACATTCTCCAACTTTCATAGGATTCTGCAATATCTTCTCCTCTGAATGATACCTTTTCGTTAGGAAAATACGTTTTTAGGGTTTCATATTCTCCGTCCACGGAATTCTCGGCAAGGTGATCTGCTAGTGCCTGTCCTTTGATTGCTTTATGAGTTATGTAGATAATGTCAAATTTACTCAACAGGATTTGCCACTTGGCTAGCTTACCGGTAGGCATGGGATTCTGAAAGATATTCTTCAAAGGATCCATCCTTGATATGAGATATGTAGTGTAGGCACAGAAGTAGTGCCTCAACTTCTGAGCTACCCAAGTTAAAGCACAATAGGTGCGCTCTAACAGAGAATACCTGGCCTCGTACGGGGTGAACTTCTTACTGAGGTAATAGATGGCCTGCTCCTTCCTCCCCGTTTTATCATGTTTCCCCAGAACACAACCGAATGCTCCGTCCAATACTGCGAGGTAGAGTAATAGAGGTCTACCTGGCTCGGGCGGGACCAAAACTGGTAGTGTTGACAGGTACTCCTTGATTCTATCGAAGGCCTTTTGGAAGTCATCAGTCCAATTGGTAGCGACATCCTTCTTCAACATCTTAAAGATTGGCTCACAGATAACTGTAGATTGTGCTATGAACCGGCTGACATAGTTAAGTCTCCCCAAGAAACTCATTACGTCCTTCTTATTCTTTAGTGGTGGCAGTTCTTGAATAGCTGTGACCTTTGATGGATCCAGTTCTATTCCTCGGCGACTTATAATGAACCCAAGTAGTTTTTCGGCAGGAACCCCAAATGCACACTTCTCAGGATTCAGTTTTAGGTTGTACCTCCGTAATCTATTGAAGAACTTCCTCAAATCTTCCATGTGGTCAGTGGTTTTCTTGGACTTGATAATAATATCATCTATGTACACCTCTATCTTCTTGTGTATCATATCGTGTAAGATGGTAGTCATGGCCCTCATGTAGGTAGACCTTGCATTCTTCAAGCCGAATGACATCATCTTGTAATTGTACATCCCCCACGGCGTAATGAAAGCCATTTTCTCAGCATCTTTTTCATCCATCCAGATCTGATTATACCCAGCGAAATAATCTACAAATAATTGCAACTCATGCTTGGCACAATTGTCGATCAAGATGTGTATGTTCGGTAAGGGGAAGTCGTCTTTTGGACTGGCCCGGTTGAGATCCCGGTAGTCGACACAGACTCTGACCTTTCCGTCCTTCTTTGGTACTAGTACAATGTTGGCTAACCATGTTGGGTATTCTACTACCCTGAGAACCTTAGCTTTGACTTGCTTTGTGATTTGTTCCTTGATTTTCAGACTCATATCAGGCTTAAATTTTCTGATCTTTTGCTTTACCGGCGGACATGTTGGATCAGTTGGCAGTTAGTGAGCCACAATAGATATACTTAGACCAGTCATGTCATCATACGACCAGGCAAATATGTCCTCATATTCCCTTAGAAATTTTGTTTAATCCTTCTTTTCTGATGGCAATAAGTGGACGCTGATTCGTGTTTCTTTAACGTTTTCTGCATCTCCCAGGTTGACAATCTCAGTCTCGTCCAAGTTGGACTTAGGCCTGTTCTCAAAGTTCTCAACTTCCTTAATAATCTCTTCTAGTATGTCATCTTCCTCTGAATCTATGTCCGTTTGTTGCGTTGTCTCATTGCATGTCACAGTCATTGGTTCATCAAGATAGGTAATAGTAATGTTATATAAGTAAAGTAATGAGAGAAAATAATAAGAGTAAGATTTATAGAGAAAATCGAAGTGCTTTGATAAATTCCATAACTATTTTGAATATTGAAGATCTTATTGCGAAATTTTAAAATGCGAAAGGAGAGTCAACTAGTAAAAATAAAAGATAGTGCATGATGCTTGTTCATCCTTGTTACCCCGAGGCTTTCCGGGCTCTGGTAGTTCTGATGGTCCAGTTATTGAGGCATGCTCCTCTACTTACTGCCTATATGGAAGGGCCTTCATCCCCCTCCTCCTCGAAAAAAACACAACAATCCATATCATCATCTTCTAGGAACAAATTCCTCACTGCTGCCAGTGCTTCCTCTTCTTCTAACCCATAGACAACATCGGCTGGCTAGAAAGTCTGCTTCAAATGTGGTATTGGCTGCTCCAGCAGATAGTAAGGACCGCGCCATAGTGGCGACCAATTGTTGAATTCCTCCCAAGTGTACTCATATCCCAAACCGAAGGTGGTGCCATGTTTCTTTAGTTTGATATGCTTAGCGATTCCTTGGAGGTTCTTGCCAAGTCCCTTGCCAGGTTCGTATCCGCTCCAGTTCAATATGCTTTCAATATTATTGTCCCACCATTTGTCCTTGTCGACGTCGTTGACTCGCTCGATGTGGTGATAGGTCTCCCCACCTATCTTTCTTCTACCTCCGATTGCTGGGATGGTATGGCAACTATATATGGGATTGCTACCGTCACCGTGAATGATCACCTCTTGGTGGTTCCACTCAAATTTCACCGCCTGATGTAGTGTTGACGCTATGGCCCCAGCGGGATGAATCCACGGTCATCCCAATAACAAATTGTAAGATGCCGGCTCGTCTATTGCTTGAAAATCAACATCGAACCAAGTAGGCCCCATTTGCAAACACAGGATGATTCCCCAATGGTGGACCTTTGGGAACCGTCGAAAGCTTTGACGTTGATGGCCCCGTCCTTGATCTCATGAGCCCCTTTCCCAATGTCCTGAGTGTTACCAATGGACAAATGTTGAGGCTGGACCCTCCATCAATCAGGATTCTGGTGATAAAATAATCTTCGCATTGCACGGTGATGTGCAACGCCTTATTGTGACTCAACCCTTCTGGTGGCAGCTCATCTTTATGAAAAGTGATCTTGTGACTTTCTAATACCTGCCCTACCATGCTTTTCATCTCTCCTCCGGTGATGTTGCTTGGTATATATGCCTCACTCAGCACCTTTAACATGGCATTCTTGTGTGCATCGAAATTTTGTAGCAAAGCTAGGATAGAAATTTGTGCCGGCGTTTTGTTCAGCTGATCAATGACCGAGTATTCCTTGGCTTGTATCTTTCTCCATAGATCATCGGGCCCGGTTTCAGTGATGGTTTGATGACCAAAGGCCTGCTTGCTTGACTCAGCCAAATGTTCCTGGGTATAAACCCTATCGGTTCTTATCATACCTTGTGCCGCAACGGCTTCCCCGAACATGACCTTCCTTTTCTTCTTATTTCGGCTGTGTAGTCCCAAGGTATGGCATTTGTATGGAATGGTGTTACGACAGACATTGCTACTAGAATTGGCATGGGCACCTTTACTCCGAACGGAGCATGTGCTTTGGAAGGTAAAACCGCAACTTCAAATGGTGCGGGTGTGTTTGCTGGAGACATAAACTCGACCTCAATTGGCGCTGGCGTCTTTGCAGAGGATGGTGCTTGAAACTCGAGTGGCATGGACATATTTACCTCAGCGTACCCAAAAGGCTGAATCTGGACTACAATCAGATTGGGGGTGACTATTGGCTTTTTTGGATCGTCGCCTTCTGTGATCAAACTGATCGATCCCTTGGGGTCCCAATCATCCTCTATTTCAATCATGTTAATGCCTCCACCCTTGTGGTCCAGCAGAGGGTTATTGCGGGCATTTGGAGCAGGTTGTTTTTCCACAATAATCTTGTTATCAATCAAAATCTGGATCTTATCTTTCAGAGAGCGACATTCATCAATGGTATGTCCTTTCATGCGTGAATGGTATGCACAGGATTTATTTGGATTGACCCATTGAGAGGGGTTTTTAGGGGTTATAGCAGGGATATGGGTAACATAACCAGCAACTTTGAGTCTCTCGTACAGCTGGTCAATTGGCTCAGCAATGGCGGTATACTGTTTGGGAGGTCTGCAATCAAAATTTGGTCGAGGTTTAGGAAAGTTTTAACGTGTGTGAGGTGATTGATAGTGGGATGGTTGAGCATTGTAGGCTTGGTAGACATGTGTAGGTTGGGAATATCTTGGTGAGGTAGGTTGATATGTGAGAGGTGGAGGTGATTGATAAGTGGGTGGTGGAGTTTGGTATGAGGGTGAGGGTGCTTGGTAGTTTGGAGTAGGCTGATATGTGAGTGGAGGCATTGGATAGGTTTGGTATTTGATAGGGGATTTGGTTCTCTGTGAAACCATTACGGCACCTACGTCCCTTTTCTTGGACGTACCACCAGACTGTAAGGCCTTATTGGTAGCTTGCAAGGCTTTAATGTTTGTAACCATACCACTTTTGATGCCTTATTCGATCCTTTCACCCAACTTGATGATGTCGGAAAATTTATGGCTTTCAATCAACATCAGCCTTTCATAGTATTGCGGGTACTGAGCTCGGACGAAAAATTTGTTCATTTGTTCTTCCTTTAAGGCAGGTCTGACCTTAGCAGTTTCTGATCTCCAACGAGTAGCATACTCACGGAATGTTTCCGTTGGCTTCTTCTTTAGGTTTTGGATATAGAATATGTCTGGCGCATTTTCTGTGTTGAATCTGAACCTGTCCATGAAATCAGACGCCATACTTACCCAACTAGACCATTTCTTCGGGTCTTGGCTAATGTACCAAGACAGAGCATCTCCTTTCAGACTCCTTATGAAAAGCTTCATGCATATCCTTTCGTCCTTTCCTACTCCGACCAGTTTATCGCAATATGTTCTCAAATGAACTCTTGGATCCCCTGTACCATCAAACATCTCAAACTTAGGAGGTTTGTACCCCTCGGGCAGTTCGACATCGGGTTGTATGCAAAGATCTTCGTAGTTCAACCCTTCAATCCCCTTACTTCCTTTGACGCCCTAAATTCGGCTAGTCAACTTCTTAAGTTCTTCAGCCAGGTTCCTGATGAGTGAGTCTTTATCATCAGACTCGGGTGTCCTTGAGATGGGTTGGGTGGAGTGTGGTACGGTCTCCACATAGATGGGGGTGTTATGATGAGCATGGAAATGGTCATTTGTGGAGTTCAACAGTTCTGGGATGAGCAGTGGAGTATTGTTGGAGGTGTGGCAAGTGTTGCAGTAGTGGTGAGGAGTGGGATGGTTTTGTGTTTTTGGGGTATTTTGTGGAGGTGTGGGGTTCTGAGTGTTTGGGAAATTAACGTCTGGAGTGGTGAGGGAAAATGACAAATTCGCCAGATTCCGAACTTGATCAAGTTCCTCCTGGAACTTCAACAGTTTCTGCTCGAGTTGGGATACACTTTCTTTAGAAACCTGAGTACCATGAGTGACCTCTACCCGTTCAGTCGAATCTTCCATCTTCCCTTTGTTCTTGTTTTTGATAGGACTAAGAGAAGGAGTGGGTGGAGGGCCCCTGGATCTCGTGGAATAGGATGATGATGCCAGAGTGCACGAACTAACCTTTGGGGAGGGGAATAATAAAAACAAAAGGTAACCAAGTTAGTGAGGATCATAAAAAGTATTATAGTGTTTAAACACATAATGCAGGAATTTAAATCGTGTCCTAATTAGGGAACCTCTTTGTGCCCGAGGTAGGCCTAGAAACAAATTGTTTTGGAGAACTTAGAATGTTAAATGCCTCATTTTATTGATAGAAAATAAGACGAATCCCAAATCGACACTAAGAAATGAAAATCACTAATGGCCATTGGCCTTATTACATTTTATAAAGCGAAAAGATAAACTCCTATCTACTTGGTCCCTGAAGGACCTTACCCAGACTCGGCATCTTTGGCTCCATCGAACAGCTTCACCAACTCACGAAGTCCCAGCAACAGGTAGGCTCTGGCTAGGTGTCCGCCCTCGTTTCCTTCAGCATTCTGGCAATCCTTGATTATTTTGAAAAATTTCCTTTCCAACTCTACTAAACCCCGCTCCAAGTATCCCAGTCGCTTGTTGGAACTGACAACCATGTCTTTCCACTCTTCAATCAGCTTTTGGTGGGCTTCTTGTATCTCACGGTGCTCGCTTTCACATTCCCGAATCCTCTTGTGCAGTTGATTGTATTTGACCTGTGCCTCGGCCTTTTCATCTATAATTCGGTGACCTCGAACAAACCCGGGTTGACTCAGACCATTATGATTATCCCTCCAGCTAGCCTAAATAGTATGGAGTACAACCGGCATGGTATCTGTTTGGCTCGATGGTATACCTTCCCATGACAATTTTTTAGTGCCACATATGCTGAGCTTGACACTTGTAAGGGCTATCATCATCCTAAAATTCAGCCCGGAAGTGACTTATCTTGTCTACCCTTGGTATAACCTACTTCCTACCATCCTGTCTCATAACTCGAAGAGAGACGTAAGGGTAGGTTCCTCTCAAATCGATTACTATCAGAAACGGTGCATTCCTGGATTGGGCAATGAATTCCTTAGTAGGGAACCACTCGAACATCCATTGTACTTGATCCTAAGTTAGATTTTTAAACAACTCTAACCACCCTTTGGCGTCTTCTGGCTGGGAGAACATATTGGGCATGTAGTTCATTCGTCTTGGATGATGGAAGGCTATATGATCATCCCAATCCCTTTGCTGGATCTCTTGCCGATATTCACCCCTTTGGAGATGCTCCATGAGCCAGAGCTGGAGTAGCAAATTGCAGCCGTCAAAATGTTTGGCTCCTTGTTGACACTTCTTCAAGGCTCGGTATATATCTACAATGATCATGGGCATTATGCTGAATGGTTGCCCGCCAATTCCCTCCATTAGAGTTTTGGTTACCATAGCTAGCCTGGTGTGGATCCTTGCTTTCTTCATTGGAAACACTATCATCCCCAGGAAGCAAAACATGAAGACAAAGACCCTTCGGTGAATATGCCCCAATGATGTGAGGGCGAACTCGTCAGGATAAGTACGGTAAGATTTGCTGTGACCATACCTCTCGTACAAAAAATCAAAGGGAATATACGACTCTTTCAAGCATGTCAAGTCTAGATTCTTCTTTAGACCCATCATTTTGAGGAAACCTCTACCCTTGCGGTTTTTCGGCATTAACAAACCTGGAGTTTCCCATGGTATACCAGCTAATCCTCCTATTTCCTCCAGCAGGGGTGTCATCTCAATGTCCCCGAAGCGGAACACACACCTATCACAATTCCAGAACAGAGTAGCAACTTCTATGATCTTGTTGTTAGGTTGGATTTCCAAGAGAGAAGGTAGATTTCCTAGGATTTCCGGAAAAGAGTCTGATCACTGGAATGAAGATCCTCCCACCAGCTTAGCAATTTTGGGTGGATGTTGGTGACCATGCCGGATCTGGGGACTTCGTGCCTCATATTTCTGTAAGACAAAAGGGTACAAAAGGGTTAGGCCCTTACCCCCACCAAAGCTGACTATTAAATATCAATAATTGGCATAAAAATATTTAGTTCTCCAAATAAATGCACAAAACGTGGTAGTGTCCGTTTGGGTTTTAGAGAAACCCAGTGAACTTTGGACAAGGCTATATTAAAGAGTCATTATGCAGACAACATAACTGACTTAGCTAGGTTTGACCATGATGCATGCACAATTAAACAGAGTAAGGTTTCAATGGGGTTTTAGACTGGTACCCTTGAGCGGACAACTCAAGAGGGAAAGGCGTGGAACCGTCGACTACACCGTTGATCGACTGGTTTTACCGAAAATATGCCTTTGCCAGATTTAGGGGGGGTGATAATATTGGAAGAGCACAACCACTCATTATAAGCGTTGCTATGGTATTTTGTTTGGCACGAGTGGAATATGATGTTGAAAACATATTTATGCAATAACTAAAGCAGGTTGTCACGTATTTGCACGTTGAGAAAGCAGTAAATACAACAGTTCTTCATAATTTAAAGCAGTAATAAAGGAAAGCAGTAAAGGAAAGCAGTAAAAGAAATAAAGGAAAGAAACAAAAAGACAAGTCAGTTTTGCAATCAAAAAGAAAATTGAATGCTTGAAAGAAACAAACAGATAATTGCGCATAAAGAAGCATAAATAATAATAGTCTGAAATGGTAAAAGCCTAAAAATCTCCAGCAGAGTTGCCATGCTGTCACGCCCTCTTTTTCTCGCGAAATCGGGTTTATAATATTTGGGAGGACAACTCATTCCCTTTTTTGGGAATTTTTGGGTTTGAATTGAAGAGTCGTCACCTAATGATTAAGGTGCATTAGGACACCAAGAAGGTTTGATTTGAGTAACCGGAGATTGGGTAAGGGCTTGAAATTATCCCAAGGGGAAGGTGTTAGGCACCTCTCAGGATCCACTAGTGTGGTTCCAGCCAGACTATTGTTGTGAATTTAGGTGCAAATAACATGTAGGCAAATAAAGCTTCAAATAAGAGGGGATTTTCACATAATGGTTACGAAGAATTGGAAAGAATTAAAAGGAAGCTGATTTTCTTAAAAGAAATAGTTTGAAATCTTTAGAAGAAACAAAGAAACAAAGGAAAAAGGGAGGGGGGTCCTAGGTTTATTAATAATATGGATCACCACACATAACATCCGGTAATCACTCCTCAGTGAGGGGATACACGAGACGTTATCGCGTGGTCATCACATCCATATCTACCCTTTCCCACCCGTTAAGGTATTAAAGCGCAGAATGGTCTCGTTTACTTATTGCATGCTATTACCTGTCTCAATCCTATCAGTCCTGGAGGCATTTAGAACTACTAATCCTAAGGAGGAGGGATATTAGGTTTATTTGTAGTTTCAAAAGCAAAATTCTAAGGCGATATGTATAACAAGCTGGGGGAAAGCACATAACAAGAAAAGGCTCACATATACCTCCTTAAACAAAGAAAACACATAATTAGCATGACTTTCACATACTGTTTATGGTCTGATTAAGAACTTAAAGGTTGAGGCAGACTGATTTATTACATAATTTAGATAAGAAGCCCGAATCAGGTCTGCCTGCTGGTTGTAGTTAATAGCACAAATTTAGTTTATAACTTTGCCCTAAGGCTTGCCTAAGTGTTGGACAAGGATCCTATAGGCATGGTATCTATTGAATTCAGAAAGCAATTGTGAGCACGTGATTTTTGCTTCACGAAAACTACTCCAAAAGAAATCGAAAAATAAAACAAATTGCCTTTGGGTACAATTTTGAGAATTTTGGCGTGACATTTTTGATAATTATTTTTATCTGTGAATGTTTACCTTGTTTTAATTAATTAAAAATTACCAAAATACATGTTGCATGCATATTTAGAATTTAATTAGGCATTTTGGAATTAATTAAACCATGTCCTATTTTAAAGAATGAAAATCACAAAATATGAATTTTGCTAGCTTTGTCATTTTTATTGTTTAATTGTGTGATTTTTATTTTAATCAATATTTGATCTTGTGTGTTAATTATTGTTAAAGGTTAATTAATATCTTTTTAAAATAATCTTGGTTTACCATTTAATTTAGGAATTGAAAAGAAAATAGAAGAAAAAGAAGAAAACAAGAGAAGAAAATCGGACTAGGCCAATTTTAAAAGAAAGTTCAGGCCCAGTCCAAATACCCTTTTACCCGGTCCAATCCAACCAGTCTTGGAGACGGGTTGAACGACGCCGTTCGGGCATGAAGAATCTGGGCCGTTGATACGACTTGATCCAATGGTCTAGATCACCCCATCCTTACCCATCCCCTGGCCCGACCCGTTACCCGGTTCAAACCGACCCCCTACTTAAACCAAACGACGCCGTATGGGTTAATCTCCTTGATCCTGGCCGTTGATCTTAATTGATCTAATGTCCGGGATTAAATTCCCCACATGGTATATATTCCTAAATCCTACCCCGCCACCCTAAACCAAAGCCCTCCTCACCTCTTTATCTCTGAGCTTCAGAGATCAAACAAACCCTCCGCCTTCAACCGCCGTGCTCCGCCCACCGGAAATCGCCTCACGACGGTTTCGGTGGTGCAAACGACCCCATCTTTTTACCACTAATTCCCCTCGACCTCCCTATTCCGAATCCCTAACTCTTATCCCTCGAATCCCGGCTGTGTGCTTCGAATGTTAGATCGAAAATCAGGCTGGAACCCTATCTCGTCCAATAGCCTCCAAATTCACACCACAGCTTCGCCAAGACTTCCTCGTTCCAGTCCCACGCTCAGTTTTCTTCGAATCACCCCGAGCTCCTCGAATCTTAGATCAAAGGAATCAACCTAAACCCTAATCTGTTTAAATTCCACCAAACTCACACCCTGTGATCTCCTGGACCCCCTCACCATGAATCCCTGATCGACTCTTTTCAAATCATTGTGGGGTAGCTCGGATTCCAGATCGAAGTTAGGCAGGCCCGGTTCCATGAATTTTGAGCCAGAGAATGACTTTAGCCATGCTGTTTTCCTTCGAAAACACATGGTTAAAGTCCGTCTCGACTTGAAAATGGGAAGAGCCTCGAGTTTTTTTTATCGAGTTGTGATTCAGGTAAGTCTTTTACATCCAGTTTGATTGTTCACTCTTGCAGTTCCATTTGTTTACTTTGTCCCTTCCCCTTCTATAAATTGGCATGAATTTTCTGTTTGAATTATGATCAGTAGTCTAAGGTCCAAACTTGGGCCAGTTTGCGAGTTTGTGTCTGTTTAGTTTCATTAGTCTAAGGTCCAAACTGGTTGAATTTGTGTCTGTTTAGTTTGTTCAAGTTCAGGTTACCAATTATGTTGTCATGGTGATCCCTTAATCAGCAATGTTAGCCTGTACAATAGACCTAATGCTTAGGAAATGGTTCATGATTGTCTGAGCTTAGACTCGTGTTATTAATCAAGTTTCATTTCATGACACTTGCTTTGCCTCATCTCTAATTGCATTCACATGTTGATAGTAGTTGGGTTTAGCCAAATTGTTGTGAATTAAAACTTATTCTATAGTGTGTGATTCCCTTTGCTTGCAATTCATGCTGTTGATTACTTGTCTAGTTGGTTATCAGGGAGTCTATTGGTTTTTCAAATCTGAAGTTTTGTAATCTGTCCAGTTGAGTTAGGAGTCAGTTGTTAAGAATTTGATAGTTTGAATTGGTTATAGCTATTTGGGGTTGTTACCAATTGAAGGGATTGGATAGGACAGTAATTTCAGGGGCTTTAGGAGGGTAATTTGGGAATTGAAAAGTTTAAAAATGGCTAGTTTAAGTGGGCTGTCAGTAAAACACTTAATTAACAATAAACTAATGCATTTGTTTAGTGCTAATGGGGAACAAAACATGATGGTGTGGAAGGTCTAAAGGAAATGGATTAAGAAATAGGTGCCCATACCTATTTGAACAATTAGATAAGGAAAAGACAAGGGTAGTGAGGAACAAGTGAATTAAAAAGAGAACAAAACATGTAGTAGTGGTGGAGGAATATCATGGGCAGAAAATCTGATAAGGCAGAGGGGGCAGGTCTGTTTTGGTGATAAATAGGGTCACTCAAGACCAGAAAAGGGGCTGGTTGTTGGAGCAAAAAAAATCAGTTTCTCTTAATCTTCTTTTAGTCGAGTCTGGGTTGGGTTCTTCTTCTGGGTCAGAACTGGAAGGTAGAAAAGAGAGAGTTAAAAGAGAGGAAGACAGTTTAGGGGCTGGCTTTTCTTTTGGGCAGACATTAAGAGGAGGACATTCTGAAAAACTAGAAGAGTCTTAAGAGTGAGCCTAGTTCAACTAGTACTATTCTATTGGGCAGACATTAAGAGGAGGACATTCTGAAAAGAGCTTCAGCTTAACTGTGGAGTTGTATTTTCGAGTTTTCTCTTGATTACTGAATTCTAGAGGGGTGTTTCTGCTTGTGTTTTGATTGGTATTTGGTTTCTATCAAGCTGTTTTAGGGTCAGTTACTGGGTGTTTGTGTTGCTGTTGGTATTGCTGGAATTCTGGTGGTTCCTTTTAAATCTGTTACTGGTTTATTTCTACTGGTTGTTACTGGTTATTGTTGCTGTTGGTATTGCTGGAATTCTGGTGGTTCCTTTTAAATCTGTTACTGGTTTATTTCTACTGGTTGTTACTGGTTATTGTTGCTGTTGCTGGGTTACATACTACTCTGCTGATCTTCTTCTTCTTGCATTCCAATACCATGTACACTACCCTGAACCACATTGATGTAAGCTCGTTGAAGTTTGAAAGGAAATGTTCGAACACATTTATTGTTCAACTGAGGACTGCCTGCATTTTAATTGATGTTAGTTTAGATGTTTTCCTGTTATATAGATGGTAGGTATGTGTATAATCAAAACTGTTTCTTAAGGTGGGTTATCTCTTAAGCATTGTATAACATTGAATTGTTAAATTGAATCCTTGGAATGGCATGAAGTGTAGTCAGTTCAATAGGTTCGTGAAATGGGATTGTTGAATCAGTTGGGAGGAACTCGATTGTCATCAGTAATAGGCAGGTCTAGATTAATGTCAGGTTAAAAGAGTAATGAACTTGTAATAGGATTCCAATTCATGAGCTGATCTAGTAATATTCACCATTACTCGCTAGTAATTTTATCATTAATCATGCTAGTGTATTAGGATGTCTTCGTTGAATAACAGTTTCTGAATTCAATAGTAAGCAAAACCTGAATTGTTGTTGGTAGATTAGTGCTAAAAACAGTTAAAAGTAAGGAAAAGAAAGGTTCATTTACACTAAATCGGTTCATTAAAACCCATAGTTCGTAATAGTTAATGGGTATGATAAATTGGTTTAGGAATTTTGGGAGTTCATGTCTGTTAATTAAAATGAAGGTATGCATTGTCGTTGAGGTGCGTCATCGTTAAGTTGTTGGTTCGAACAAAAAAAGCTGGAACATTGCACGCTTGTAATTAATTAGGCCTTTTTTCTATCTTTAGAGACAAAGGTAAATAGAGAACCATAGTCGCTTTAGGATATCCTAAAAAATAAACGAGGCGTGCCTCGCCTAATAACTTGCAAACTGCGGGGCCCTTGATAATTGTATTTATTATAATTCCTTAGACTTCAGGATGGGCCGTTTAGGAAAAGTTCACGACCTTCCCCAAAATGATAATACGCTAGTCGCTTTAGGCGCACCTTTAATAATTTACTTTCTTAAACTCGGGTGCACATTTATGTGACCCAAATCCAAATCTCAACGGAGTCGAAATGTGTCGATAACCACAAGTACATTGATGTGACGTGGTTCGAGATATATTTTCACAACGTTGCAATTCTCTGTTAAAATAATAATGATAATAATAAAAGCGGTTAAAAGTTAAAATTTGCACATAGGTTCATAATTATATAAAAATTAGATAATTAAGCCGAATATGACAGTTGAGCGACCGTGCTAGAACCACGGAACTCGGAAATGCCTAACACCTTCTCCTGGGTTAACAGAATTCCTTATCTGGATTTCTGGTTCGCGGACTGTAATATAGAGTCATTCTTTTCCTCGATTCAGGATTAAATCGGTGACTTGGGATACCACAAATCTCCCAAGTGGCGACTCTGATCCTTTAATAATAAATCCCGTTTCGATTGTCCTTTAATTGGAAAAACTCCTCTGCGCCCCTGCGTGCGCGGGTGAAAAAGGAGGTGTGACAACAATAATAATAAATGGAATACATACTGGTTAAAAAGGTTGTCGGATTATTAGAGAAAGCAAGTTTTTACGAAGGTCATGAGTTTTGCAAATGATGATCCTTTTTATTACTGGTTAGCTCTGGACGTGAATGAAACGATTCAGATTCGCTTAATAATTCCTAGAGACATGCTTTCTACGCGTAGTTGATCAGAAGCCTTATAGACATAGTAAAAGTGCAGAAACCTAAATGCATAAGACGGGGTTTAACCTCTAAACAAGGTATCTAACTGGCAGAATTTGTTTTAAGACATGAACATGATATCTATATGTAGTTGATTGTTTAAAACCTATGAACATGATTTCTAGATGAAAATGAATATACAAGATTTAGAAGGACCTATAGGCATATTTTCTTATATGCATATGCAGAATTCAGATTTCCATACTTATAGACATGATTCATATAAGAATGATTTCTATATGCATGCAGATTTCAGGATGACTTCTATATGAGAGTTGCAAAATTTAGAATGACCTATAGGCATGGTATTTACTCTTTGCATACATAGTTACCCGCCTTTTTCACTAGCTATCCCAAGAGTTTATTACAAATTATTACAACCCGGAATAAAGTAAAATACATCAGAAAAATGTAAATAAAAGTACAACCAAAGGAGAGCCTGATTCAGACTTCATGTCTGAAATATGAGGTAAACCAACTCCATAAGATCAAGATCCAAAGCCTTTCTCCCCTTTCGAGTGTGTCAAAGTTCCCTAAGAGCCTCAAAAAGGACTCCGGGAAATGCTCACACCCAAATGTATTATCAGATTAGGACAAGTGCAGTGTAAAAGGGCCAACCCTCAAGTGTCCAAGTTCAGAGGGAGCTCAAAGGATCCCAAGGCAAGGCTCACAAGAGAGAGGCAGAACTTAAAGACTAGGAGAGTGTGCAAGTGCAGAAACAGAATTCTAAAAGGGGTAAAGGAGGGGGAAATAGCTACAGATAAGTACACATAAGGGGTTCAGGGGGAATAAGGAAATTGAAAGAGGCAGGTTGTGGGCTTGCCCAGCAATGGAGAATGCCAGCATGCTCATAAGCCTGTTAGAACACACTATTTAGAGGCTAGGATCCCAAGGGATCAAATTTAATTCATGGACAATAATTTGCATATTGCCATGCCTTAAACCATAGCTCAAACATATAAAGGGCAGGGGTTTGGGATTCAGAATAGAACATGCAGAAAGAAATCAGCATGCTAAAGTAAGTGTTGATCTATATAGAAACAGTGAGTAGACATAGATATGAAAACAGTAAATAAACACTTTGTTGTGGTGCTAAAGCTTAAATCAGGACATACCAATTTCAAAAAAACAAATAGAGAAAAGTAGTAGGTCTTGTAAACAGGCCACAGTGCAGACAGTAAGAGAGAATACTATTGTGTGTAAGTGTAAGTTCAGAAAGACTATGAGTGATGGTATGCTAATGAAAGAGTCGTGTATTTATAGTATGAAAAACAGACAGAAATAAGGTAAGAAAACGATTAAGGAACTGGATGTCACTTAAGAATCAATCAACACAAGACTTCCTTTAATTAAGGAATTCAGACACAAAAGGTAAAACTATTTAAGGAAAGAAATCAAATAAACATTTTGTGCAAAATAGACAATTAGGGGTAAATACATAGAAGTTTATTTTAGGGGCAGAGCTTTGAAATACACGGTTGCATAAATAAGGTAAGAGAAATCAATTAGTAGCCAGTAAATCAAGGATCAGAGATTTTGTAATCACTTTTCCATAAATGAACCAAGTCAGAAAAGCTGAGAAACGTTTTTAACTTAAGTCGAGTAACAGGGCAGTCAGCAAACAAGGAAAGAAATCAATCAAACCTATACAAAAGGAAGTCTGAAATTAATCAAAAATTGAAAGCCCTTTTAGAGGGAAGTTCAGCACATATAAAGAGCACACAAGTATCAAGCATGCGAAAAGGGTCAAGTGGAAGGTCTGATAAACAACTTAGTTATTTTATCACTTGGTGAAGACACGGACATCAACAAGATAAGACCACTTTACAGAGCCATGGAGTCGACCAGGTCCTAATTCATACAGTGCACGCTCGCACGCCTATCACTTGGAATGTGCATCACCTCAATACCAATCATATAACTCATAATTCAGGGTTTCGAATAATACAATCAATATGGGCTAAAGAAATCAATTATACAAGAAAAATATGAATTTATAAGTCAAAATCCGAAATTGTCTCAAACCCGGCCCCCAGGCCCATGTCTCGAAATCTGACAAAAGTCATAAAACCTGAAATCCCATTCACTCGCGAGTCTAACCATACCAAATTTACTCAAATTCGATGACAAGATCCCACTCAAAACCTTAAAAATATAGCCCAAGAACTCTTCCTCATTTTCCCTAATATTCCACCCCAAATCACAAATTAGATGACAGAATTAAAGGCATATTCATGAAATTGACCAAAATTAGAAGGAATCACTTACCCCAAACACCCACGCAAGAATATCTCCAAAAATCGCCTTCTACCGAGCTCCTAAATCAATTTTATGTTATGAACCCAAAATCCTCGTTTTTGAATCTTTTAGTCTGGCCAGATATTCCTTCATCGCGATCGCGGAACATACCTCACGATCACGAAGCACAACTCTGCTGCCCCATTTTTCAACCCTATGCGAATGCGGTATCCCCCATACAAACGCAAAGAACTGACCCTCAAACCTACATGATCGCGTCATGCTTCACGCGATCGTGTAAAAAAATGCCCGGCCTCTTCTTTTGCTCAAATACTCTATGCGAACGCGGCCTTAAACACGCATTCGTGAAGCTCAACTTAGCCACACCTACGCGATCGCGTTCCAGCCTTCGCAATTGCATAGAACAAAAATGCCTCAGGACCAAATAAGCCTTAGCGATCTCGGATACATTCATGCGATCGCGTACAAAGAAACCAGAACTGCAAAACACTAGCAGTCTTCAGCCAACATGCTAAGTCCGAAGAATGATTCGTTAACCACCCAAAACTCACCCGAGGCCCCTGGGACCTCAACCAAGCATACCAACAAGTCCTAAAATACGATACGAACTTAGTCGAGTCGTCAAATCACCTCAAACAACATTAAAAACACGAATTGCACCCGAATTCAAGCCTAATGAACTTAGAAATTTCCAAGTTCTACAAACGGCGCCAACACCCATCAAATCACGTCCGATTGACCTGAAATTTTGCACACAAGTCACAAATGGCCCCACGAACCTACCCAACTTCTGGAAATCCAATCCGACCCTGATATCAAAAAGTCCACTCCTGGTCAAACTTTTCGAAAACTCAACTTTCTCCATTTCAAGCCTAATTCTACTAAGGACTTCTAAACCACTATTCGAACATGCTCCTAAGTCCAGAATCACCCAAAGGAGCTAACAGAACCATCAAAATTCAAATCCGATGTCGTTTACACATAAGTCAACATCCGGTCATCTTTTTCAACTTAATTTTTCAATTAAGAGACTAAGTGTTTCAATTCACTTTGAAATCTCACCGGACCCAAACCAACTAACCTGGTAAGTTATATAACAACTGTAGAGCACAAAATGAGCAGTAAATGGGGGAATAAGGCTACAACTCTCAAAATGATTGGTCGGATCGTTATATCCCCCCCTCTTAAACAAACGTTCATCCTCAAACGGGTCTAGAAACATACCTGGAGTCACAAATAGGTGTGGATATCTGCTCCACATCTCCTGCTTGGTCTCCCAAGTAGCCTCCTCCACAGGCTGACCTCTCTACTGTTCCTTCACTGAGGCTATATCCTTTGACCTCAACTTTCTAACCTGCCGATCCAAAATGGCCATCGGCTCTAGATAATAAGTCAAATCATTATCCAACTGAACCGTGCTGAAATCCAAAACATGAGACGGATGACCGATATACTTTAGCATAGAAACTTGAAATACTGGATGCACACTCGACAAACGAGGTGGCAAGGCAAGCTTGTAAGCCACCTCCCCAATCCTCTTGAGTACATCAAAAGGCCTAATGAACCGAGGGCTCAACTTGCCCTTCTTCCCGAACCTCATAACACCCTTCATGTGTGAAACCTTCAGCAGAACCTTCTCCCCAACCATGTAAGACACATCATAGACCTTCCTGTCGACATAGCTCTTCTATCTAGGCTGTACCGTGTGAAGTCGCTCCTTATTCAATTTAACATTGTCCAAAGTATCCTGAACTAAGTCAGTACCCAATAACCTAGCCTTACCCGACTCAAACCAACCCATCGGAGATCTACACCGCCTCCCATGTAAAGCCTCAAACGAAGCCATCTGAATGCTTGATTGATAACTGTTGTTGTAAGCAAACTCCGCAAGCGGCAGAAACTAGTCCCATGAACCCACAAAATCAATGACACAAGCCATGAACCCACGATTGATAGTGCACTCGGACTGTCCGTCTGTCTGAGGGTGAAATGCTGTACTCAACCCAACCTGAGTGCCCAAATCTCGCTGCATGGCTCTCTATAACTACGACATAAACTATGTGTCTCTATTTGAAATGATAGAAACTAGCAAAATGTGAAGGCAAACAATCTCTTGGATGTAAATCTCAGCCAATCAATCTGAAGAATAAGTAATCCCCACTAGAATGAAGTGCGCGGACTTGGTTAGCCAATCCACAATCACCCAAATAGCATCGAACTTCCTCAAAGTCCATGGGAGCCAAACTACTAAATCCATGTTGATTCGCTCCCACTTCCACTATGAGATTTCTATCCTCTGAAGCAATCTAGCCGGTCTCTGATGCTTATATTTTACCTTTGACATTTAAGACATCGAGCTACAAACCCAACTATAGCCTTCTTCATTCTCCTTCACCAGTAGTGCTATCTCAAGTCCTGATACATCTTGGCGACACTCGGATGGATGGAATATCGTGAGCTGTAGGACTCCTCGAGAATCAACTCCTGTAGCCCATCATATTGGGAAAACATATCCGGTCATACATCCTTAACACCCCATCATCTCCAATAGTCACATCTCTAGCATCACCGTGCTGAACCTTGTCCTTGAGGACAAGCAAATGAGGATCATCATATTGGCGCTCTCTGATGCAATCAAATAAGAAAGACTGAGAAACCACACAGGCTAGAACCCGATTGGGCTTAGAAATATCTAACCTCACGAAATGGTTGGCCAAGGCTTGAACATCAACTACAAGAGGTCTCTCCCCAACAGAAAAGAATGCAAGACTACCCATACTTACTGCCTTCCTACTCAAGGCATCGGCTACCATATTGGCCTTCCCCTAATGATATAGAATAGTAATATCATAGTCCTTTAGCAGATCCAACCATCTCCACTGCCTCAAATTGAGATCCTTATGTTTGAACAAGTGCTGGAGGCTCTAACGATATGTAAATACCTCGCAAGACACACCATAGAGATAGTGCCTCCAAATCTTCAATGCATGAACAATGGCAGCCAACTCCAAATCATGAACATGGTAGTTCTTCTCATGAGGCTTCAACTGGCGCTAAGCATAAGCAATCACTCTACCCTCCTACATCAAAACACACCTAATACTGATCCGAGAAGCATCATAATACACTGTATACGAACCAAAAGCTGATGGTAGAACTAGAATTGGAGCTGTGGTCAAGGCAGTCTTGAGCTTCTGAAAGCTCTCATCACACTCATCCGACCACCTAAAAGGAGCACCCTTTTGGGTCAGTTTGGTTAAGGGTGATGCAATAGATGAGAAACCCTGCACGAAGCGATGATAATAACTAGCCAACCCTAGAAAGCTCTGAATCTCTATAGTGTGGATGGTCTGGGCCAACTCTGAACTGCCTCTATCATCTTCAGATTCACCTAAATACTCTCACTGGACACCACATGACCAAGAACTCCACTGAACTGAGCCAAAACTTACACTTGTAGAACTTAGCATAAAGCTTTTCCTTCCTCTACTGCAATAACACAATCCTCTAATGCTGAGGATGCTCCTCCTATCTACGAGAGTACACCATGATATCATCAATGAATACAATGACGAACGAGTCGAGATAAGGCTGAAATACACTGTTCATCAGATGCATGAATGTTGCTGGGGCATTAGTCAACTCGAAAGACATCACAAAGAACTCATAATGACTATAACGGGTCCTGAAAGTTGTCTTAAGAATATCTGAGTCCCGAATCTTCAATTGGTGATACCCTAACCTTAAATCAATCTTGGAGAACACCCTCGCTCCCTGAAGCTGATCAAATAAATCATCAATGTGCGGCAAATGATACTTTTTCTTGATTGTGACTTTGTTCAACTACCTATAATCAATGCACATTCTCATAGTGCCATCTTTCTTCTCCACAAACATAACCGGTGCACCTCAAGGCGATACACTAGGCCTAATAAACCCCTTATCAAGGAGTTCCTGAAGCTGCTCCTTCAACTCTTTCAAATCAACCGGTGCCATACGGTACGGAGGAATAGAAATAGGCTCAGTGCCCGACACTAAGTCAATACCAAGGTCAATGTTCTTGTCGGTCGACATGCCCGACAAGTTTGCAGGAAACACATCGGTAAATCTCTCACCACCGGAACAGAATCAGTAATAGGGGTATCAACACCAATATCCCTTACAAAGGCCAAATAAGACAAACAACCCTTCCCAATCATCCACTAGGCCTTCAAGTATGAAATCACTATACTGGGAACATAGTCTAAAGAACCTCACCACTCAATCCGTGGCAACCCCAACATCGCCAGTGTCACAGTCTTAGCGTGACAATCTAAAATAGCATGATATGGAGACAACAATCCATACCTAAGATCACGTCAAAATCAACCATACTAAGTAGCAAGAGATAACCTCTAATATCCAATACCCTAATATTCACTACACACGACCGGTACACATGATCTATAATAATAGTATCTCCTAGAGGCATAGATACATGAATAGATGAAGCAAAAGACTCATATGGCATATCCAGATAATGAGCAAAATACGATGATACATATGAATAGGTGGAACCAGGGTCAAATAATACATAAGCATCTCGGTGACATACTAGGACAATACCTGTGATCACTGCATTTGAAGCAATGGCATCTGGTCTAGCGGGAAGAGCAGAGAATCGGGCCTGACCACCACCTGATCGGCCTCCCCCTCTAGGGAGACCCCTAGCTGACTGAGCTCTATCCTGAGCTCGCTGGGTGGGTGGTAAAGTAACGGGTGCTGAAGTCGTAGGTTGACTGCTCTGCTGAGCTGAACCTCTTGAGAGGCAGGGACAATGCCTCTTGATATGAATCAAATATCCACACTCAAAGCAACCTCTCCTTGTGAATGGCGGTGGGTACTAAAGGGAGCCCCGAGCACTAGGATAACTAGTAGAAGGACCTAACACAGATGAGCCCTGAACCGATGGAGCGCAGGACGAACTTTGAGCTGGAAGGGCACTGAGAGATGAGTGACCCTGGTGAGAACTGTGTGAACCATGGCCAAATGATGCACTACGGTGAACTGGACGAGCCGTCTGAGCATGCCTATAAGTAAGACCCCTACCGTGGTGGAACTGACCTCCATAAGAAACACCACTAAAACCACCTGATCCACGAGGCCCTTTGGCCTCCCTCTCAACCCGCTCCTGGTTGTGGACCATCTCTATCTGCCAAGCAATGTCAACAACCTCATTGAAAGTAGCACCAAATACCCTCTCTCTAGTCATAAGCAAACGCAGCTAAAATGTGAGGCCATCAATGAACCTCCTGATCCTCCCCTATCAATGGGAACCAACCAAACTACATGATGGACCATCTCAGAAAACCTCATCTCATACTGCGTCACAGACATGTCATCCTGACGTAACTACTCAAGCTGTCTACAAAGCTCCTCTTTGTCTACAATGCTCCTCACAGACTATGGCACGTACTTCTCCAAGAAGAGAACGGAGACCTCATGCCATTAAGGGGTATTGCACCGACCGGTCTACGCCTCTCATAAGCCTCCCACCAACAGAAGGCAGCCCCAAAAAATTAAAAAGTAGTGAACGAGACCCCACTGGTGTCTAGAATACCTGCGGTACAGAAGAATCCTCTGACACTTGTCCAAGAAACCCTGAGTATCCTCCGACTCTGTCTCACTGAAAGATGGAGGCTAAGTCTACCAAACTTCTCTAATCTCCACTGCTCATCATCATCATAACATGAACCACATGCGCCTGAGCAGCTGCCACCGGCTGGGATGGTAGTGCCCCTGGTATGTAGAGTCCCTACATCACCTGCTCTAGTGTGCAGGCGGCGGGAGTCTGAGTACCTCCCTCAGTCTGAGATGTGGCTGCTGCATCTAGAACTGAGACCGCCTGAGCAAGACTGGTGCACACGGTCAGAATCTGAGCTAAGGCCTCCTAAAGGACTGAAATCACAATGGGCACCGGTGGTGCCTGAGCTAGCCCCACAAGCGCATCCACAACTGGGACCCGCTCCTAAACTAGGGCAACTGGTGGATCTGTAAGTGCTGTCATAGCTACTGTACGAGCTGCATCTCTGCTCCTACCGTAGCCTCTATCGTGACCTCGGCCTCTCACAGTCCTTAATGGTGGTACTGGTGGCTATCAATCCTGCCCATTAGTATGTATCCTCACTATCTGTGATAGAATAGAATAACAGAAGTTTAGTTAGCAGAATCAACAGATTCACACGACTAGAATTCAAGAATGTGAAGTTTCTTAAGGGTTTGGAAGCCTCTCAAAGATAAGTACAGACGTCTCCGTACCGATCTGCAATACTCTACTAAGCCTGCTCATGACTCGTGAGACCTATGTAACCTAGGCTCTGATACCAACTTGTCACGACCCAAAACCAACCGTCGTGATGGCGCCTATCGTGGAACTAGGCAAGCCATTACTCAACCATCTCAACACAGTAAATGCTTTGAAAATATAGACGGAAGCATTTAATATTTAAGAAAAACCTTTTTGAAACAGAAATAAATTCGCAACAAAATACAATCTATCCCAAAACTAGGGTGTCATCGAGTACATGAGCATCTATACCAGAATACAGTTTACTACAATGTCTAGGGAATAAGAACTGAAATACAGATAAAGATAATGAAGAAGAGTCAAGGCATGCGAATGCCATGCAGCTACCTCGATAGTCTCCGAGATCCTGACTCCTCAATCAACAGCCGCCGTGATCGGATGCACCTGGATCTGCACATGAGGTGTAGGGTGTAGTGCGAGTATAACTAACTCAATAAGTAACAAATCCAACCTTTGGACTTAAAGGTAGTGAAGAACTCAACCGGCACATTTCAATATAGAAATAACATTACAGAACTGTAGGCATGCTTTCAAGTTCAATAGACAGCTCAAAATAGTAAAATAGATCAATCTGAATGATATGAAGAATATAACTCCTCTACTTCTACATGCCAATGCACATGCTGTATGTGATGCATCATGCCGACAGCCTCATGTGCTAACACTCTCAAATGCTCAATCACTCGATACTCTATATGGCCCATACGGCCTAGGGATGATCTATTTCGAAATATATACATCACTAACCGTCAATCACCTAGTACCGAGTAGGGCAATCCAGCCCGTGGAAAATATCCATCTCCAGGTATATAATGCTTCAGACAAGATCCACGTCCAGGGAAGATCCATCCATCTATAATATCAACCGCGCTCACCGGGGGTGTGTGCAAACTCCGGAGGGGCTTCTTCAGCCCAAGCGCTATCATAAATTAGCATCACCCTGCGGCGTGCAACCCGATCCCATAAATGTCACTCATAATCAGGCTCTCGGCCTCACTCAGTCATCAATCTCTCCAGTCTTACTCATGGGTTCGCAAATGTCATGAAACTGTACCGAACATAATGATATGATGTACCAATAAATAACAACAGAGACTGAGATATGATATCAAATGAATGAACATGACTGAGTACAAAATATCAATGGGATTAGTAAGTCAACAACAAGAAATGACCATTATGGGCCCTAACAGTACCAGTATATAGCCTAAACACAATCTCTAACATTGTAGACTGCTCAGTTATTTTATCATATGGTGGAAACACGAATGTCAACAAGATAGGACCACTTTACAGTGCCATGGAGTCGACCAGGTCCCAATTCACACGGTGCACGCCTGCACGCATGTTACTTGGCATGTGCGTCACCTCAATACCAATCACATAACACATAATTCGGGCTTTCGAACCCTCAGAACCAAGTGGAAGTGTTACTTACCTTAATCCAGGCAAAACTCTACTCCAACACGCCTTTGCCTATCAAATTATCTCCAAATGTCCCATATCTAGCCACAAGCAGTACAATATAATCAATATAGGCTAAAGGAATCACTTACGAATTTATAAGCCAAAATCCAAAATCGGCTCAAACCCAGCCCCCAGGCCCATGTCTCGAAATCTGACAAAAGTCATAAAACCCGAAATCCCATTCACTCACGAGTCTAACCATACTAAATTTACTCATATCCAATGAAAAATCCCATCCAAAACCTCAAAAATCTAGCGCAAGAACTTTTCCTCATTTTCCCCAATTTTCACCCTAAATCACAAATTAGATGAT
This sequence comes from Nicotiana tabacum, assembly GCF_000715075.1. Lineage (NCBI taxonomy): Eukaryota > Viridiplantae > Streptophyta > Magnoliopsida > Solanales > Solanaceae > Nicotiana > Nicotiana tabacum. Next base: position 26,998,829 of record NC_134095.1, read on the forward strand.
GGAATTAAAGGCATAATCATGGAAATTGACCAAAATTAGATAGGAATCACTTACCCCAAAACATCCACGCAAGAATCTCTCCAGAAATTGCCTTCTACCAAGCTCCCAAATCAATTTTATGTTATGAACTCAAAACTCTCATTTTTGAATGTTTTTTGCCCAGATATGCCTTCATCGCGATCGCGGAACATACCTCGCGATCGTGAAGCACAACTATGCTGCCCCACAATTCAACCCTACGCGAACGCAGAATCCCCTATGCGAACATGAAGAACTGACCCTCAAACCTACGTGATCGCATCCCACTTCACGCGATCGTGTAGAGCAAATGCCTGACCTCTTCTTCTGCTCAAATCCTCTACGCAAACGCGGGCTTAGCCATGCGTTCGCAAAGCACAACTTAGCCACACCTACACAATTGCGTTCCAGCCTTTGCATAGAACAAAAATGCCTCAGGCCCAAATAATCCTACACGATCATGGATGAATTCATGCGATCACGTACAAGGAAACCAGAACTACAAAACACCAACAGTTTTCAGCCAACATGCTAAGTCCAAAAAAAGATCCGTTAACCAACGGAAACTTACCTGAGGCCCCCAATACCTCAACCAAACATACCAACAAGTCCTAAAATATGATACGGACTTAGTCAAGCCCTCAAATCACCTCAAATAATATTAAAAACACGAATCACACTCGAATTCAAGCCTAATAAATTTTAAAATTTCTAATTTCTACAAACGATGCCGAAACCTATCAAATCACATTCGATTGACCTTAAATTTTGCACATAAGTCACAAATGACTCCATGAACCTACTCCAATTTTCAAAAATCCAATTCGACCCCGATATCAAAAGGTCTATTCCCGATTAAACTTTCCGAAAACTCAACTTTCGCCATTTCAAGCCTTATTCTACTATGGACCTCCAAACCATATTTCAGACATACTCCTAAGTCCTGAATCACCCAACGGAGCTAATGGAACTATCAAAATTCAAATTCGAGGTCATTTACATATAAGTCAACATTCGGTCAAATTTTCCAACTTAAGCTTTCAATTAAAAGACTAAGTGTCTCAATTCACTCTGAAATTTCACCGGACCCAAACCAACTAACACGGGAAGTCATATAGCAGTTTTAGAGCAAAAAAGGAGCATTAAATAGGGGAATGAGGCTACAACTCTCAAAACAACTGGCCGTGCCATTATAGTACTAGATTATATACCCCTGCTAGAGTGATGCATCAGCTAGGAAGGCGACAAGAGGTTCCTTACATCCCTGATTCTCGTGACTTCATTATGAAGATTGACACAATGGCTCATAGGGAGGTCGGAATTTAGACCTATTGGTGCCATGAAGTGAAAATATGTAGAGATACTTTGGAAAATGACCCTCATTCAACTGTGTATACACATTAGTATTTCATATGGCTACAGTCTACTCAAGCGGGGAGTTATCAGGCCATTGCCCCGACATGTTAGAGGAGTATTTGATGAGGAGGCCACCTTACGAATATTGCTTAAACAACTGATGTGCTGATTTACCCAGGCAGAGGAGGCCCACGTAGTAGAAAGGATCAGGGTTCAAACTGCTTTTCAGTCTTTAAGATCATAGTTGGCAGGGTTGGTAGAGAACATGGGACTATACCGTGAGGACCTTACCAGAGTCAGTCTTCCAGATGCAGGCGCACATTTCTTGGTTCTTATTCCTAGCTTTGAGGCATCCTAGCAGGGTATAATACAGAGTTTAGATTCGATAGGATTGACATGGCCCTTTGGATCCTTATCATACCCATCCCATCCAGGACCATCGCATTCTGGAGCTGCTTGAGGAGGCTTTTTATTTATATGTTCCGAGTCTGTTTTATGTTGTCTTTTACTTTCTAGTCTTGTCCAGTAGTATTGAGTCCTTTAGTTGGTGTTAGAATCTATTCGTAGTCTAGTTGAGTTTGTCGAGTATTTTGTTATCGTACTTCCTATTTTATATTTGAAAACCAAAGAAAAATTATAAATGAAAATTTCAAAAAGATTTTTTTAGTTCATTTTGTTCAACACTTTTCCAAAACTATGCTTGGTCTAATTCATGTGAAAAATGATACGTAGGCAACCTACATTGGGTTTAATCGAATTATTTTTAAAATTAAAGAAAAAAAGATGAAGTTGTGGGATGAGAGAAATGAGAGGAAAGAAAAGAATGATAAGCAAAAAGAAAAAGAGACGAAAGAAAATTATGTAAATCAAGGAGCGTTAAAGAGAAAATAAAAGAGGAAGGTTGGAACGAGAAAATTGGGATGTTGCCATATAACCTTGTGACCCTCAAAGTCATTCTAGAGCCGTTAATTGTTGCTAGGTGCATTGCACGTAATGTGATATTATTATCTGACAAATGCCCTAACGCTAACATATTGGCTTTATTTTGCTCCCCTTTTTAGAAAGGTCATTAGTTTGTGGCATTCTAGCGATTCATCCATACAATACTAGGTTAAAGAGCAAGGAATTCATAGCTAGAAAAGAATTGGACATAGATGTAGTTGATCCATCAAGGGAGATTATGGAATACGAATCTAAGTTGAAAGAAGAGGTCTAAAGGTTGAAACACCAGATGGCACACTCCCTTTTTTTCGTGATATTGGGTTTCGACATATTGACAACTCCTTTTGAGAGAGTAGGGAAAGGGAATTGGTTAGATTCGCCACCTAACGGATTAAGGTGCGTTAGGGCACCTAGAGCAGATAACTCGTATTATACCAGTTTGCATCACCAGAGATCGGGTAAGGGCTCAAATTACCTTGAGGGGAAGGTGTTAGGCACCCCTCGAGGTCCACAACTATGGGTCCGGCCAAACTTAAATTAAGCGAATTAGTCTAAAAAGGTGAAGAAAACTATTTAATAAGGATAGGGGGTCCTAATTTTTTTAGCCTATAGGATCACCCCGTGCAACATAAATAATACTTCGTAACTTCCCCAAGAGGGGGTGTTACTCGTATTATCCAGCGGTCACGGACTATCATCTCTTGCTATCCGATTACTATCTTTAAGTTGTTACCTAAAGCGCTCTAGTTGATTCTAGTTCGTTTTCTATGCGTTCACTACCCGTCCCTTACCTATGGCTCTTGAGGTGTTAGGACCACCATCTGGGATGGTTCTAGACCAAGCCTAGATTGCTCAAAATTGTAAAATACTAGATGACAAGAAAAACAGTTAGGACTTTTCACATAAAAAACAAATATGGGCTCATATTAACCTTCGCACATAAACAACAAATGCACGCAATTGATTGACATGCTCTATTAATCTTAAAGTCCTATTGGTAGGATATCTATGTAAGGAACAGGCAAGCAGTGATACACAGAAGCAGTCTTATTAATGCGGGTGTTAGGACCTATTCTTTGCCTACTGATTTTATTTAGTACAGTATCTGGGCATTTCAGAAAGTAATGCATCACAATCACAAATCCAGAATTGTTAGTTTAGTCTTATAGGCATATTGTCTAAGTGATTGACAGCAGCGATTGTATTTAGAACCAATTAGCAGCATTTCTATCATTGCACTGATTTTTAATCCTATAGGCATAATATCTATCATTGAACTGATTTTTAATCCTATAGGCATGATATCTAATTAAATAGCATACGGGCAAAATTTTAGACACATTGTCAGAAAACAGTTGAGTCAAATATTGGTCCTATAGGCATGATTTCTAACACACTTTATTGGACAAATTAACATATCCTATAGGTAGGATTTCTAACAAAAGTTGTAACATTAATCATATAGGCAGGATTTCTAATACAGAACTCATACGATTTAGCAAAATCAACATTACTAATGAAAATCCTATCTGCAGGATCTCTATACAACGTAGAACTTAACAGTTTTGGACAAAATAAGCAGAATTAACAGCGTAGATGAAACTCTATAGGCAGGATTTCTACCTAGTTTAACAAAGGAAATAAGAAACCCTCCTGATTTCACTTAATACCCCAGAGTCTGTTTATTACAAAGTTATTATAGACCAGATTAGCAAATGAATTACATGATAGTAATGGCACAAACTATAGGGAGCCTTTATCTGGCCCAAATACACATGGGCAACCACTCCTTCAAACCATTTCCACCTCGAGGCTTATTTCACATGTAAAACATAGCCCATAAGGAGTAATTCACCCATAGCACATATAGAATCAGGTTTCCAGTGTGTCAAAATTCCCAAGGGCCTCAGGGACCCAGGGCAATTCTCACACCAGAACCACATACTTGAAAATGATTCAAAAAAGATTAGGAACTAGTTCCAAGTGTGTCAAAGTTCACAAGAGTCTCACATGGACTCTGAGCAGTGCTCATATTGGGGTGGTTGAGGATAGAACCTAAAGGACTAAGATTGGGAGTTTTTAAAAAGAGTAACAACATATAAAAGAGGTAGGGACAAATTTAAAATAGTTTGGATTTCTCAAAAGAAGACTACCATAACACAATTTTAGAACACTGAACATGTAGGCATAATGGCATTAAGAAAACAAGCAAGGGTGGCAAAGTACATAGTTTCAAACAGGTCAAGTCAGAAAAGACCCAATTACACTAAGTGTGCATGCTAACATTTAGGACAACCTTGTTTAATCATAGAAATATTTATTCAAAGTGTTAAGACATGAAGTCAGATTATCACATGAATACAAAGGGATACAAGACCTCTTAGCAGGGCACACGAATTAGGTAACAATACAAGTCTGTAAAGTTAGGATTGATTAACTAATTCCATACTAGTAGTGCCCTGAGGATGCTAAGTTCAGAACAAGTACATGACCAGCAAACAATATGCATGAGGCAAGTTAAAACAATAAGTTATCCTTTAAGAGGATTCATATTATTCAAAGATAATCAATCTCAGAACTAATAGTACCAACTATATGACTAAAAGAGAATCATATAGATAGGCAGAATCATGCTCAGAATGGACTTTAAACATGCTGGATTGTAAACATAGTTGGGGGATACATAGAGATGAAATGACAAAGGATAGTCACTCACCAGTTAAGCAAGCAAACCAGAATAATACCAAAGAGTCGAGAGTCTAGAATATTTGGCCTTGGCTTTCAGCCGGACAAGATCAGTAGTAAACAAGAGAGAGCAGGAAGATTATAGAACTAAGCCCAAGATTTCTTAGTGAGAGTATTGAGAGTTCGAGTATGTCTAAAGGGGAAAGGGGAGAAGGTTTAAATAGCGTTCAATTAAGTGAACAAATACAGAAAGAAATCAAACATACATAAGCAAGAAAAGAAATTAATCACAGAATCAATTGAAGTCTAGTTTTGGGGCAAATAATACGGAGTTCAGTGAATTAATCAGAGAATAATGGCATTCAATCAGGTGAGTAACACTTAGAATAAGGAAAATATCACGTAGAATTGATTAACAATCAGTTTTAGGGCAAAATAAGGTAAAGGAATTAAGGAAACATCGCAGATTGAACAGAAACAATGAAAATATCAGTCCCATACGAGAAAGGAAAGGGTATCAATCAGAAAATTAGTAAAGACAAAGAAAGGTCTCAAACCCTAGTTTTAGGTAAACCTTCACAAGTTGGCAGATAATAAAGATAATCAAATACATATTGCATGCGATGAATGTGAACAAGAAATCATTCGAAATAACACATAATCGAACCAGATCTAGTCCAAAATTAGGGCCTGAAACCCTAATTTAGGTTAAGTAAAAGAAATTAACTGAAATAGGCAGATTTATGCGTAATAGAGTGAATATAGACAAAATAACACTTAAAATTAATGTTTGAACCAATTTTGGTTCAAATCAAAAGTGGATATGAAAACCCTAACCTTAGGGTTAACTACGAATCAGAAAGAGATACGAAAATATTCGTACTTACAAAGAACAAGCTATGAACACAGATGAAATAAACAACAGGTTAAAGATTTGAACCAGTTTTGGTTCGATTCCCATAAGATCTGCTTGTCCTTTTAGGCAAGCCATTATGTAATACCAAAAGCGGGTAGCCTGTAGGGAGGTGGGACTAATATGGTAAAGGAATCATAGATTGATTCCATTTTTGGGGTTGGAATCAGAGAGATTTGAGGGTGACGATGCTAGGGTTTGATAGAAGAGAGGAGAGGAGTAGAGAGCATTTAGGGGTGGCGGGTGGTGAGAAATGGGTTAGGGTTAAGGATTTTGGGTAATTAAAGGGGTGGGGGTTATATGTGAGCCGTTGATCATTTGATCTTAAAGATCAACGACCGGGATTTTTAGAAGAGACTAGGTCAGGTTGGCTAGGCGGGTACCGACCGAGTTTAGCAAGGGGTTGTTTGGTTTGGGCTTAGGGTAATTGGGCTAGATAACTTGGGTTGGTTTGGGTAATTCTAGGTCCGAATTTAAATAAAAATAAGGACATATTATAAATACCCAATTTTAACAAATAAATAATTTTATAAAAATAATAAATGAATACCAAAGATATCCTTTGTGCACTAAAATGATTTGAAATAGTTGTTTAACATTATAAAAGATCATTTTCTGCATAAATAATGTAATTATACATTAATATAGGCTATTATTGCACATGTGTGCAATTTCGCCTAAAAAATACAAATGTAATTATAAAAATGCACTAAAATATTTAAACACTATGTTAGCATAAATTATGAATTTAGATGATTAAATCATCATAAAAAATAATTTTTGATGCAATTAATGGTTATTTATGCAATAAAATATGGGAATAAATTGATTAATAAAACTTTAAAAATTATGGAAAAATTAGGAACAATATGTGATGATGCTCATGCACTATTTTGAAAGTATATATGTATGTTTAAAATATGTAAGGGAAAAATGGGTATCAACAACTGCCCCTGTTTACCCAAGAAGGATGAAAGAGTTATCGGGTAAAGAAATGATGACCGATTTTGACCGAATGCGGTGTTTTAAAAAATATAGGCCGCACCCTGATCTGAGCTGCCTACATATCCCTGGTTTTATAGGAATTAGGCCGTGTGTAGTTCTGGACCCAACGGTGAATGGAACCGATGGAATTGTTATAGGAATAGTCATGTGTTTTGGAAAGGGTTCTTTTGGGAGGAATAATATCGGATGAATTTATGCGGAGTTATGAATGTGAATCTGAAGCGTAACAGATGTATCACAGGGCATATATCTGAACGTTCATAAAGTAAAGGCGAGTAATTGATAGGAGTCGGTTATGTCTGGAATAATGGCTGAGTGTGAATGGTATGAGCGGAAACCGGAGTGAAGGTTGCTCCTGTTTAAAGAACGGTTAACTCCTGAATTACCTGCAAAACTTAAAACATGATGCGTGCAAATATATATGGATTATTGCGAAAATTTAAACATGATGCACACTCCCTTTGGACCATGAAGGTTGTCTTTGGACTGTGAGGATGATATCCTTAGACCATGACGTCCTGGGCCATGAATCGTGAGATAAGGGATTCGCAGGCCATGAAATGATGTTCTCGGGCCATGATAATGGTGCCTTCGAACCATGACGACTTTGAATAATGATGTGCAATATTGAGAGATCCTCAGGCCATGACATGGTGTCTTAAGGCTGTGAGGATGATGCCTTCAGATTATGACGTCTTTGGATATAGACATGATGGATCATATGAGCAAAACAAGACAGAGCTTAGTCTTGTATAGGATTGGGGCAGAGCTTATCCACAGAAAAGGTAAAATAGTGTTGGTTTCAGATAGGGTAACGTTCAATCATGAGATAATGAAAGGCAGAGCTGAACCTTATGCAGATGGGGAGGCAACGCTCAGCCTCATGCGAGAAAGAGAGACAGTGCTTAGTCTCATGTAGGGGAAGGCAATGCTTAGCAATGCTTAGTCTCATACAATGGAAGGCAGAGCTTAGCCTTATGCAAATAGGGAGGCAGGGCTTAGCCTCATGCAAGAAGATGAGACAATGCTTAGTCTCGTGCAATGGGAAAGAAAAACTTAGCCTTATGCAATTGAGAAGGCATGGCTTAGCCTCATGCAAGAATTGAGACAGAGCTTAGTCTCATGCAATGGGAAAGCTATGCTTCGCCTTAAGCAATTGAGGAGGTAGGTCTTAGCCTCATGTAAGAATTGAGACAGAGCTTAGTGTCATGCAAAGAGAAGGCAATGCTTAGCCTTATGCAAATAGGGAGGCATGGCTTAGCCTCATGCAAGAAGAGGAGACAATGCTTAGTCTCGTGCAATGGGAAGGTAGAGCTTATCCTTATGCAATTGATGAGGCATGACTTAGCCTCATGCAAGAATTGAGACAGAGTTTAGTCTCATGAAAAGAGAAGGCAATGCTTAGCCTTATGCAAATAGGGAGGCATGGCTTAGATTTATGCAAGAAGAGGAGACAATGCTTAGTCTCGTGCATTGGGAAGGCAAAGCTTAGCCTTATCCAATTGAGGAGGCAAGGCTTATCCTCATGCAAGAATTGAGACAGAGCTTAGTCTCATGCAAAGAGAAGGCAATGCTTAGCCTTATGCAAATAGGGAGGCAGGGCTTAGCCTCATGCAAGAATTGAGACAAAGCTTAGTCTCATGCAATGAACAAATAGCAAATAGGAGTAGAATATTTCTTAGCTGGAGATATATTTGTGCTTGGCGGTCAGGTTGTTATGAAGGTAGTGATTTTAAGGCACACATACTTGTGGTTATTACTTGTTCCTGCATCCAAAGAAAAATCATGAGTTTTGCGGGGGAGGATGGTTCCTGCCTTTGTGTACTTGTTTTTCTTTGCTCTGGTAATCCTGTTTGAGTTGCCCTGGTTAACATCTGGCTACCATAGAAATAAAGTTTTCGAAAAATATGCACTTATTTGATTAAATAGAGTTATTTAGAAAATATAGTGGTATATAATATCAAGTAAATTAGATGAACTAATGACTGCAACACTTTTAGAGACATTGCGGCTTCTTTGCGTTAGAATTTTGAGGGCCCTCCTTAAAATTTTTCCCCAATTTAGTAAGCGATCCTTCGGCCATTCTGTATGTGACAATTTGTTGGGCTTGCTTTGGAATTTTGAGAATTCTTCTCAAACTTCTGCCCCTGTTACTTAACCGATTCTATGACTGTCTTACATATGATGACGTCGGTGGGACTTGCTCCGAAATTTTGAGGGACCTCCTCAAAATTCTGCCCCAGTTTCTACTTATGGGAAAATGAAAATTTTATTGAGATGTGACCGTACCCACAGGGCTGCCTGCGTATCTCTTCTTAAATGGGAATAGGGTCAAGCGCAGTTCAGTTACATTAGATGAAGAAATGTGAACAATTTAAATATAGTATCTCTTAACTGCGTCCAAATTGATAGGCTTTTGCTAAACTTCACCGTCCATTTCTGCAAGTATGAGTGCTATTCCTGTTAGTACCCTGTGAACCATGTAAGGACCTTTCCAGTTAGGTGAAAATTTTCCTTTGGCTTCATCTTGATGTGGAAAGATCCGCTTCAGCACCAGCTGCCTCGGTGTGAACTGTCTTGGTTTGACCCTTTTGTTGAAAGCTCTAGACATTCTATTTTGATAAAGCTGACCATGACACACTGCATTCATCCTTTTTCCATCTATGAGGGCTAATTGCTCATAACGGCTCCTTATCCATTCTGCATCACTAAGTTCAACTTCTTGTATTATTCTTAAAAAGGAATTTCTACCTCGGTGGGAATGATAACTTCGGTACCATAAACCAGCAAATAGGGAGTTGCCCCGGTTGATGTGCGGACTGTGGTACGGTATCCCAATAAGGCAAAAAGTAACTTCTTGTGCCATTGCTTGTGATTCTCTATCATTTTCCTCAGTATCTTCTTGATGTTCTTGTTGGCAGCTTCCACGGCTCCGTTCATTTGAGGCCTATAAGCTGTGGAGTTTTTGTGCTTGATTTTGAAAGTTTCACACATGGCTTTCATCAAATCATTATTGATATTGGCGGTATTGGCAGTAATAATGGACTCTGGAACCCCGAATCGACAAAAAATACGATCCCTGACAAAATCTGCGATGACTTTCTTGGTTACAACTTTGTAAGATGTAGCCTCTACCCATTTTGTAAAGTAATCAATGGCCACTAAAATGAACCTGTGCCCGTTTGAAGCAGTGAGTTTGATCAGACCAATGACATCCATTCCCCAAGCAGCAAAAGGCCAAGGTGCACTTGTTGCATTGAGTTCGTTTGGCGGAACTCGTATCATATCTGCATGTATTTGGCATTGGTGGCATTTCTTGATGTACCGGATGCAATCTATTTCCATAGTCGTCCAAAAGTATCCGGATCTGAGTATCTTCTTGGCTAGAAAAAAACCGTTCATATGTGGACCGTAGGTTTCAGCATGTATTTACACGAGAAATTTGGAAGCTTCTTTGGCGTCAACACACCTTAATAGTCCTAGATCAGGTGTTCTTCTATACAAAATTCCTTTGCTTTGGAAGAAATGATTGGATAGCCTCCGCAGTGTGCATTTCTGAGTATGGTTCGCCCGCTTTGGGTACTCTCATTTCGCCAAATATTCCTTGATGTCGTGGAACCATAGATTTCCGTCTGTTTCTTCTTCAACATGAGCACAATAAGCTGGCTGACTATGGATCCTTACTGGAATGGGATCAATGGAATTCTTATCCGTGAACCTCTTTATCAGTTTCGTGAACCTCTTTATTAGTTCTTGCACATGATACAAGTATGGTAGTATCTTGGTGTTTTTCGTAGCCCATTCTCCTTTTACCTGATGTATTAGAAGATCCGAATCTCCAATTACCAACAACTCTTGTATATTCATGTCGATGGCCAAATTGAGCCCCATGATGCAAGCCTTATATTCTACCATATTGTTGGTGCATAGAAACCTAAGCTTTGCGTATATCGGATAATGTTGACCTGTCTTTGACACCAAAACTGCTCGAATACCCACTCTTTGCAGCTCCGTCGAAAAACATTCTCCAACTGTCATAGGCTTCAGCAATGCCCTCTCCTACAAATGACACTTCTTTATCAGGAAAATACATTTTGAGTGGTTTGTATTCTCCTTATACAGGATTTTCAGTAAGATGCTCTACCAACGCTTGTCCTTTGATTGCCTTTTGAGTTACATAGATGATATCAAACTCACTCACCAATATTTGCCACTTGGCCAACTTCCTGATTGGCATTGGCTTTTGAAAGATGTACTTCAGAGACCCCATCCTTGATATGAGGTATGTGGTATAGGCATAGAAGTAATGCCTCAATTTCTGAGTTGTCCATGTCAAAGCACACCAAATACGTTTTAGCAGAGAGTACTGTGCTTCATAAGGTGTGAACTTCTTACTCAAGTAATATATAGCTTGTTCCTTTTTTCTCGTCTCATCATGTTGTCCCAAAATACAATCGAAAGCCCTATCTAGTACAGACAAATAGAGTAGCAAAGGTCTCCCACGTTCCAGCAGGACTAGGACTGGCGGTGTGGACATGTATTCCTTGATTTTGTAAAAAGCCTTCTGACAATCCTCGTTCCAACTGGTTGCAGCATCCTTCTTCAACATTATGAAGATTGGTTCACATATTACTGTGGACTGTGCTATGAAGTCACTAATGTAATTGAGGCATCCTAGGAAACTCATCACGTCCTTGTTGTTCTTCGGTGCGGGTAATTCTTGGATAGATTAACCTTTGACGGGTCCAACTCGATTCCTCGACAACTGACGATGAATCCCAACAATATTTTGGCAGGAACCTCGAATGCACATTTTGCGGGGTTCAGTTTTAAATTGTACTTCTGTAGCCAGTCAAAGAACTTCCTCAAGTCTGCTATGTGATCTGTGGCTTTCTTGGATTTGATGATGACGTAGTCAACATATACCTCTATTTCCTTTTGTATCATATCAGGGAAGATGGTCGTCATGGCCCTCATATAGGTGGCCCAGCATTCTTCAGACCGAATGGCATCATTTTGTAGCAATACACTCCCCATGGTGTAATGAAAGCTGTTTCTCTGCGTCTTCTTCGTCCATCCAAATTTAATGATAACCTGCGAAGCAATCTAGAAAGGATTGGAATTCATGCTTGGTTCAAGTGTCGATTAGAATGTGTATGTTCGATAGTGGGAAATCGTCCTTGGGACTTGCTTCGTTTAAATCCCTATAGTCAATACACATCCTAACTTTCCCATCTTTTTTTGGAACTGGTACAATGTTGGCTAACCAGGTTGGGTACTCAACTACCCTGAGGACCATGGCTTTGATCTACTTAGTGACTTCCTCCTTGATTTTTAGGCTCATGTCTCGTTTGAACGTTCTGAGTTTTTGCTTTACTGGCAGACACATTGAATTGGTAGGCAACTTATGAGCTACTATGGACGTACTCAGGCCGGTCATGTCATCATATGACCACGCAAAAATATCCTTATATTCTTTCAAGAAACGAGTGTATTCTTCCTTCTCCGACGGTGACAGGTGAATACTTATGCGAGTTTCTTTGATAGTTTCAGAATCTCCCAAATTGATTATCTCGATTTCGTCCAGGTTGGACTTAGGCTTGTTCTCGAAATTCTCAACTTCTCTGATAACTTCCTCAGGTATTTCATCTTCTTCTTCCAAGTCACTATCCTTATGTTGCATTGTCTTATTACATGTCACAGTTGTTGGTTCATCAAGGTAAGAAATAGTAATGTCGTAGAAGAAAAATATGAAAGATAACGATAATAAAACATCAAATTATTTGATAAATGCTGAAACGTTAATCAAAATATCATCTAGATGACTTCAAAACAATGTTTTCCAAAATAAAATACTAAAAGGAAGATGTTTTAAAAACTAAATTCTCAAAAGACTTGTTTTACAAATAACATTAGTAGCCATGCTACCCCGGGACTTGTCTGGCCCTTGATGGTGTGGTGGTCTAGTTCTTAAGAAATGCTCCCCTCTCCACCGTCTGAATGGTAAAGCTTTCTTCCTCCACCTCAACTATCACATTGCAATCCATGTCTTCGTCTTCTAGAAATAGGTTCCTTAGCCCATCCAAATATTCCTCTTCTTCAAATCCCCTGACTGTATCGGCCTGATGAAATGTCTGACTCAAATGCGACACTGGCTGCTCAAGAGGGTAATAGGGACCACGCCATGGTGGTGACCAATCATCATATTCCTGCCATGTATATGGATATCCGATCCTAAAAGTTGTACCATGGCATTTCAACTATATTGGTTTGGTAATGCCCTGGAGTTTCTTCCCAAGCCCTTTGCTAGGTTTATACCCTAGCCATACCAGTATGCTTTCTATTTTGCTGCTCCACCATTTATCTTTCTCAATTGCATTGACACGCTCGATGCGGTGATTAGTTTCTCCACCCAACTTTCTTCTATTCTTGACAACCGGGACAGTTTGACTAGTGTAAATGGGATTACTTCCATCTCCATGAATGATTACCTCCTGATGGTTCCATTTAAACTTCATGGCATGGTGTAACGTAAAAGCCACAGCTCCAGCAACATGTATCCAAGGTCGTCCCAGTAAAAGATTATATGTAGCAGATATCTCTAATACATGAAACTCAACATCAAACCAAGTTGGGTCCATCTGCAAACAAAGGTTAATTTCCCCAATTGTGGCCCTTTGAGACCCATCAAATGCTTTCACATTCATACTCCCTACTCGTATCTCATGAAAATCTTTACCCAACCTTTTCAGAGTAGTCAATGGACAAATATTGAGGATTGAACCCCTATCTATTAGGACTTTGGTGATGAATTTGTCCTTAAACTGTACTATGATATGCAGTGCCTTATGACTTAGTCCTTTAGGTGGTAGTTCATCTTCGTGAAAGGTGATATTGTGGCTTTCCAGTACTTTCCCTACCATGTTGGCCATTTCTCCACTGTTGATGTTGTTGGGCACATAAGCTTCATTTAACACTTTCATTAACGCATTCCTATGCATCTCAGAATTCTGTAGCAGCGACATAATGGAAATTTGAGCAGGGATATTGTTCAGATGATTAACAATAGAGTATTCTCTTGCCTGTACTTTCCTCTAGAGATTATCTGGACCAGTTTCAATGGTGGGTTGTTTGGTAGTAGCTTCCTTTCTTGTTCCTCCCAAATTTTTGGGTGTATAGATTCTTCCAGTTTTGGTCATCCCATGTGCAGCACCAGACTCTTCCATTTTTGCTTTTCCTTTTCTCCTAGCTTCGGCAACATAATCCTAAGGTATGACATTGGAATTGAAGGGCGGTGTGGATGCTACCGTCACAATGAAGGGTATGGCTACTTTTACTTCAAATGGAGTAGGAGTAGTGGGGGGTGCTGTTGATCGCTACCAACTCCACACTACTAAAAAGTAGGAAGAGAGGGTCGTAATAGCTTTTACCCGATATGAGGGTCGGGATCGATTTCCACAAGGAGCTAGGAATGGAGTCGAGTATCTATCTAGACTAGAGTTGTGTAATTGTTCCAAATGTCACTTCCAAACATCTTTTGAATTTTCTTTAACAAACTAATATTATCAATTACTAATTAGAAATAAATTATGCTAATAAGAAAATTGCTAGAGTTAAATCTAATAGGTACAAAGGCACTAGGGTAGTGACTTTCACCTAGGTGGCTAATTGACGGGTAAATGCTTCTAAGGTTTGATTGACATGATTGGGGAAATGTGCTATAACCATTGCACAATTTTACCCACTCTCACACCTCTCGGTAGAGAGAGTGATTTTGTCCAATTGACTTTATCAAGACCAAATGGGTAGGCAAATTAGCTCAAGCAACTAGGGTTCAAGTTGGGTAATTACTCTCTCGAGGTTTAACCCTTTAATTGGGACTATCAATTCTCTTGAGTCCATCCCAATTTCTTGTTGGGTCAATTTTGGAGACTTAGGCTCTCTTTCTCAAGAAGAGCCAAGTCAACTTAGCACAAACTAGTGTTTGCAACCACCAATTCATAGATTAAACCATAAAACTGACCCAAATAACAAACACTAATAGTCAATCTAACAATAGATGGCAACACCCATCAATTACCCATTCTAGGGTTGAGCCACAACCCTAGCTAATGAGTTTAGCTACTCATGCTTGAAGGAGAAAATAGAGAAATAGATGATGAACAAGACATATTAATTTAAAAGCTAATGTAAATACAGAGAATCTATCGTAAAATCTAAGTTAAGATGCCAAAAATGACTACACAATAGTTTCTCAGGAGCGCAGCTACGTTCTGGAAATAACTAATGACCTAAAAATGGCAAAATGTTCTATTTATACTAGGCTGGAAAAACTGGACAAAAATACCCCTGTAGGGTCAGCGCGGGCCGCATAAAATGGACCGCGGCCGCGCTAGGCTCTTGGACTTCAATTCTGGGCTCTCTGAACTTGGGCTCCACGGACCGCGTAGAATGGACCGCGGCCACGAAGATCTCTAATGCGGTCCGCACAAGTATGACTGCGGACTGCGCAACTTGAACCATGGCAAATTTCACCTCTCTGAATCTCTCTTCCGCAGACCCCACATAATGATAGCACGACCGTGGAGTCTTCACCGCGGACAGCGAAATGTGTACTGCGGCCGCGTTACCTGAAGCCTATTTTTGCCAAATCTCTGAACCACCTAGTGCGGACCGCATAAAGTCGAATGTGGCCGCACTAGGCCTTTTTTGCTCTCAGATATCCTTGTCTTTGATACTTGAGCAGGTTTCAGTCCTTTTAAGCCGATATTTGACATTTCGTCACTTTGTCGATCAAACCTGCAATCAAGCATAACTTATGAGCCTTTTGGGACTATTTTGCAATAATTTATAATAAAATCATAAGCAAGAAGGAGCATGAAACACGTTAAAATCCCTAGGTATCAACACCCCCAAACTTAAGCCTTTGCTTGTCCTCAAGCAAACAAAATAAGACCCACCCCTTAAGGGAAAATCCAAGTACCTCAACAAGCATCAATTTGGACTACAATTGCCCTCAATACGAATGAATCATTAACAACATTTAAACTTTGAAAAACCATGGATCAAGTGTGACACAAGAGCATTAAGAGTTGACTCATTACATCAAAGAACTCTCTCAATTACTTTGGTCATTGTGGAACCCAAACTCACACATCTTCAACTCTCCCTAAGCAAACCTCACCTTTTTAGAGTATTATCACACAAATCGAGGTTAATGTGAATTCACTCGTCTCTCTCAAGGAAAGGTCAGAAGTCCGACTCTAAGTACCATATGCTTGCCCCTCATGTAAGTATCCACTAATGCAAGTATCATTCAACTCAAGATCATATAGGGCTTTTGTGGAGTCAATATGAAGGCTTTTGGTTCAGGGTAGGGAATGTTTTGGTCTAAATGGGTTCCATCTTCCCTTAAGCACTTCTTTTATTCATTTGGCACAATTTTCTTGACTCTTGGAGTATCTCACTTCTTTCTAAGGGGTTAGAGAGACACATTGTCGCTCGTTCTTATGCAATTCAAAATGTTTCTCCTTTTTCAACTTTTTCCACACCTTTTTCTCTTTTGCTTTTCTTGAATCCTTTTTTATTCTTTTTCACATTGGGCTTTCTTTTTGTCTTTTTCTTTTCTTTTCTTTTTTCATTGCCTTCCTTTTCTTCACTTTTGTACCTTTTACCACTTTGTTCCCTTTCTCGTCTCTCCCCCCAAACCTAGACTTTTGCCATTGCTTAAGGAAATATTGTGTGCCAAGAGAGGGTATATTTTCGAACGGGTATAGGCTTATAGCATTGGTTCTTGGAAGAAAAAGATTTAAGGCTCAAAAGTGTTAACTAGGGATTATATCATTGGTAGGTTATGGAATTGTTCAACTATCATTTGGATCAAGGAGAGCCTACAATCATTTCTCAAGTCAAATTTCACTTAAAATTTCGCCTCAACAGACATTCAGGGAAAGTTTTAGACCATTGGCTCGAGACTTGGACTCACAATTCGATTTCTCACCACACAAGCTCAAGGATTGCTAAAGACATAGAGTTGGGGGCCCACAACAACCTTAGACACGATTTGAGCACACAATGATCCCGAAAGACCACATGATGATTGTTTGGTCAACACAAGAGTCTCAAGGTCACGACTTTCACCATCCTAAACACAACATTTTTGTCTTTGACCACGGGATCAAAGGCAAATGTGCTAGGACCAAGTGAAACTTTGCTTGAGGTACCCTTAACTACAAACTACCAAAAACAAAAACAAAAAGCAGACTCAAACCCTTAAGAAGGTTGTTACGCCATCCATCATCAGGAAGAGCCACCCGGTTCACAAAATACTCCACCTTTGGAAAGAACCGTGGCATTAAGAAAACCAAAGGCTTATTGAAAGCGCCAAAAACGAAACAAAAAAGCTACGAGCCTATATAAGAAGCTAAAAACGAATTTCTTTTACAAAAATAGAAAATAGAATGAATATGTACAATAGAGGATTTGATTATACAACGGGGGATGAATATATACAATAATGTAAACTTTATATACAGACCAAAGAAAAGATAAAAAGTGCGATAAAAAGTAACTCAATGTAAAGTTATATACAGACCAATAGAAAATCAAAAAGGCATAAACTAAATCAATATATATATACAATCATCCAAGGATAAAATGCAGGGCGCACCCCCTAGGGGGCACCCCCTCAAATAAAAGCTGGCATTGTCCCCACTGCCAACTAAACAAATAAGCACCAAAAAGTATAAGGAAAGGATATGAGGACTCCCTAAGCCGTTCCCGTCTGTATAGGATCATCAGTGGTCCCCGGGTCCTCTGTATGTGCGGGAACCTCAGACTGGTTCCCGGTATCCAGCTGCTCAGCTGCTGGGACTGGGGCCTGGACCTGGATAGGCTACGTATATCATGTACTTCCTGTGGCTGACTGGAGGAGGCCTCCTGTGTGTCCGCCAACTGGATGATAGCCTCATCTGCACTAGGGAACTTCCTCTTCTTCTTTGGAGGCCTCAGTGTCTGCTCCTGCTGTGGCTCTACTGCTGGAGCTGGATCCTCAAATAGCAAGTCTAAAGGCAGCTGGTCTGCCTTCAGTTTGTCCACATCCACTCTAAGCTCCTTCACAAACTCCTTGGAAGCCCGTGTTTTGCGCAACTTCTTGTGCTTCCTGGCAAGCTCCTTCAGCGTCTTGCCATGTGAATCCACTACCTTAGCCAAGGCAGCCTGAGAATCAAAGATCTTCTGCTGGTTGGCAAGAATCTCCTTAAGTAAATCCTCAATAGACTGGGGCACCTGCACTGGCTGTGGTGCCGACTGAGCCGCAATGGTGGAGGTCAATGTAGACAACTTGGACGAAGCAGTCGCCATCCAGTTGTTCAAGCTATGAAGTGTCTGGCTCAGCTGGTGGGCAGTGATAGGATGGGCCCGAGAAGATGGAATCCTCAAGCCAGCTGAAGTAGAGGGACCAGCAGTAGTGGAAAGTCTGGGACGCATGTCAGCAACTGTAGAGGCAGGCTCAGTGGATATAGGCTCAGTGGAGTGCTCTACCACAACCGGCTCTTCAGACTGACCAGTTGGGGCAGAAGCAGGCGGTTTGTAATTCTTGTCCTTGGGGTTGTCTGACCCCTTCAAACTATACCACGAAAACGGAGCCACAGGTTTGACCTTGATGTCAAAAGGTCTCTTCTCCACCTTCAGGTCTCGGAAATACATAGTGAGGGTGTTGGGAAAAAGGTAGTTCCGGTCATGCTCAACCCCCACTGAAGAAATGACGTGGGACATCACATTCCCCACGTTTATAGGGTATCCCACAATAATCGATGCAACTAGAACAACCCGGGAAAGTGGAAGAGTTTGATCATGTGTAGTGGGATCAAGCGGGCTGCATACAAAAGTCAACCACCTCCTAGCCTCAAAGTTAAGGGTCCTCCGAAGGATTTTGGCCCCTGCTGTCAACCATTCTGGAACAGTACCCAAGATTGCTAGGTATGAAGCTAACCACGGATGAACCTCCTCGCCCATTGCCAACTTTTCATTGTAAAGGGACTTATCTTCTTCATTGAAGCCTAGGTATTCATTCAGTGCCTTCCCGGTAAACACCACATTTGTTTCCCGCACCTTGGTCACTTTGGTGCCCTTCAAAATGTGGGCCACATTGCTATAAAACTCCTTGACCATGTGCTCATTCGCCTTCACACAATCATCTATAAAGTGCTCCCAACCCACTCGAGCTTGAAACTGTCTATGCACATTGGGGTGTAGGGGTAGAAGGTCTCTGTCAATGAAGCTCCTCTCAAGAATCAACTTTCGTGACGACCACCATTCCCTAAACTTGTGGAATGCCACCTGGCTGAAGAATCTATCTTCCCAAACAGCGGGATTTCTAGTCCGATCAACACCCCCAACCTGAGGCACACCACCCCCAGATACCTCCCCATCTCCCTCATCCTCTGTGTCTGCACTCTTCCCAGATAATGAAGCTGTGGGGGAAGTGGAGTAACCACCGTTGCCGGCTGCTGAACCCTCAGACAACTCAGAATGTATACGCTCTAGAGCTTGGGCAGGTGGTGAAGGAGGAGGAGAATCATCAATCAACCCAAATTTAGAGACGAAGTGAGTTGGCACTGAGTCGGAGGAAATGTCTTGAGAAGGTATGTACTCACTCCCCTATTGGTCACAGGCTCTATCAGCAGCCTTGATTGCTTTCCTTGTGTTCTTTATGTTCTGTCCAGCTTGGGGAGTGAGTTTTACCAGTTTTCCTTTGCCTCCCCGGGAGGACTCACCTCGGCCGGGTTGTTTTGTGCCTCTACCTCTTGTTTGACCATTGTCTGCAGGCACAAACATATAGCTTTGTTAGTATCAGCACAGATAGTGAAACAGATGTGGAAAATGAATTGCAAAACAGAAGCCACAAGTTGCAGAAAATGTGCAGTGCGGGCCACACAAAAAGGAGTGCGGCCGCACTGGGGGCACCGCGGAACACATAAAAGAAACCGCGGTCCGCATTGAGGCAAGGTCTATAAAACCACTTCTCTGAATCTAACCACCGCGGCCCAAGCAACCGTGGTCCGCATTGAGGCAAGGTCGCTAAAACCACTTCTCTGAATCTAACCACTTCGGCCTGCACAAAGTAGCACCGCGGCCGCGGTAGACCAGCACGGACCGCACAAAATGCAATACGGCCGCGCTGGGCAAGAGGTTAATTTCCTAAAAAAATCCTCACCGAGGTCCACACTAAGTGTTACTACGGACCGCATCACAGCACCGCGGACCGCACAAGGATGACCGCGGTCCGCGAAGGGTGCTAAGTCAAGGCACTAAGTTAGGGTTCTCAAATCTTGCAATTAGTTCAAGTTTCTTTTGCCTAATTAGCGTCCCTACTCAATTACCCATTTCATTACACTCACAAAGCACACAAAGATTAATAGTTAAACTAAACTAACCTAGAAATTTAAGAATTACGGGAAGAAGAAGAAGCTACAGGCTAATGGACATGAAAATAAAATGAAATTAAACAAAGAAAAATGAGTGAAATGTTACCAGATGTGGAGATGGAATGCAAGTAATCAATCTAAGCAAGGATTTATGTGAAAAGAGAGGGTGAACAGTAGATTTTAGGTCTCTAAGAGTTAATTTTTCGAAAAGGGTAATCGGCAACCCCTGTGGTCTATTTATAGAAAAATATGTGGGACCCAGTCTTACCTACCAGTGCGGCCGCACAAAATGGACCGCAGACCGCGCTAGGTTTGTTCAGAAGAAGTCTAAGAAGGCAACCTCCGTGGTTCGCACAAAACAGACCACGACCGCGGAGATCCACCGCGGTCCGCACAAAATGCCATGCGACCGCGGTGGCAAACTTCAGAGAGTATCCCATTTAGCCTTCACCAGTGCAGACCGTACAAAGTGCAATGTGGCCACACTGACAACTTCAAAGACTGTTCAATTTTTCCAAAATATTTTGCACTGTATCAACATAATCCCTGCAATATCTCACAACCAATTAGCTCAAAAATCAATCCTACACTACAAATAAAATAAAATAAAACAAGAAGAAAAAGACATGGGTTGCCTCCCAAGAAGCGCCTGATTTAATGTCGCGGCACGACGCATGTTACCATCACATCACTTTAGATGTAGAAGTTCCACCACGTGGCTGTCATCAAATTTTCCGAGATAATGCTTGACCCGGTGCCCATTAACTCTGAAAACTTCACCATTTTTGTTCCTTAGATCAAGAGCACCAAATGGGTTCACGAACACAACTTCAAATGGCCCACTCCACTTTGACTTGAGCTTACCCGGAAACAGACGTAATCGGGAATTGAACAAGAGAACCATATCTCCAACCTTGAACTCCTTACCCCGAGCATATTTGTCGTGAAGGTACTTCATTTTGTCCTTATACAAGGATGAACTTGAGTAGGCATGGAATCTAAACTCATCGAGCTCATTGAGTTGTTCAACACGAAGATTTGCCGCAACATCCCATTCCAAATTCAACTTCCTCAAAGCCCACATGGCCTTGTGCTCTAACTCAACTGGAAGATGACAAGCTTTTCCAAACACCAACCGATACAAAGACATACCAATCGGAGTTTTGTAAGCCGTCCGATAAGCCCATAGAGCGTCATCCAACTTTTTCGACCAATCGGTCCTATTGGCATTGACAATCTTTGACAAGATGCTCTTAATTTCCCTATTGGAGACTTCCACTTGACCATTAGCTTAAGGATGATAGGGGGTAGAAACCTTATGATTGACACCATACGTGAAAAACAATGTGTTGAAAGCTTTATTGCAAAAGTGAGACCCCCCATCATTAATAATCACACGAGGGGTGCCAAACCTTGTAAAGATGCTCTTTTTAAGAAATGCAACAACACTTCGGGCTTCATTATTAGGCAAAGCCATGGCTTCAACCCATTTTGAGACATAGTCAACCGCCACAAGAATATAAGTATTCCCACAAGAACTAACAAATGGACCAATGAAATCGATGCCCCAAACATCAAAGATATCCATTTCAAGAATGGTATTGAGAGGCATCTCATCCCTTTTTGAAATTCCGCCCACTCTTTGGCACTCATCACACCTCTTTACCAAATCGCCCAAGGTGGGCCAATAGAACCCACAACTAAGAACTTTCGAGGCGGTCCTCACCCCACCATGATGGCCACCATAGGGTGAAGAATGGAAAGCCTCTAAGATACTCAATTGTTCTTCCTCCGGGACACATCTACGAATCACACCAGCCATGCAAATATTGAACAAGTATGGATCATCCCAATAGAAATCCAAACTATCCCGCTTGAGCTTCTTCCTTTGGTTATAAGAGAGCTCATACGGGATTATTCCGGTCACAAGGTAATTGGCAACATCTGCAAACCATGGCATATCCTTCATTGCCCGCAAGGAGTTTTTTGTCGGGAAATGAATCATTGATCTCAAGGCCATCACAAGGCCTCCCCTCCTCCTCCAAACGGGACATGTGGTCCGCCACTTGATTCTCACTATCTTTCCGGTCCACAATTTCTAGATCAAACTCTTGGAGTAGTAGCACCCATCTCATCAATCTTGCGTTGGATTCTTTCTTTGTCATCAAGTACCTAAGGGTGGCATGATCGGTGTGCACTATAACTTTGGCCCCCATAAGATAAGGTCGAAACTTTTCCATAGCAAACACAATAGCCAACAACTCTTTCTCGGTGACTGTATAGTTCCTTTGAGCCTCATTCATGGTCTTGCTTGCGTAGTATACCGGATAAAACATCTTGTTGATCCTTTGGCCCAAAACAACCCCAACCGCAATGTCACTAGCATCACACATGAGCTCGAAAGGCAAGCTCCAATTTGGTGCAGTAATGATAGGGGTAGTGGTCAACTTGAGCTTGAGAAGCTCAAATGCTTGCATACACCCCTCATCGAACACAAACTTTGCATCCTTTTTTAGAATCTTGCACAAGGGGTTTACCACTTTTGAAAAATCTTTTATAAACCTCCAGTAAAAACCCGCGTGCCCAAGAAAACTCGTCACCCTTTTGACAGAAATGGGGGGGGGGAAACCTTGAAATCACCTCTATCTTGGCTTTGTCAACTTCAATCTCTCGCTTTGAAATTTTGTGACCCAACACTATACCCTCTTCTACCATGAAATGACACATTTCCCAATTGAGTACAAGATTGGTGTCTTCACACCGGGTCAACACTCTATCCAAATTTCCTAAACACTCATCAAAGGAATCCCCAACCACACTGAAATCATCCATGAAAACCTCTAAGATATCCTCCACTATGTCGGTGAAAATATCCATCATGCATTGTTGGAAGTTCGCCGGAGCATTACACAATCCGAACGGCATTCGAGAGAGCGAATGTTCCATATGGACAGGTAAAAGTTGTCTTCTCTTGATCCTCTGGGGCAATTAAAATTTGATTGTACCCTGAGTAACCATCCAAAAAGCAATAAAAAGCACGCCCCGCAAGACGATCTAGCATTTGGTTAAGGAATGGCAATAGGAAATGATCCTTTCAAGTCACCTTGTTTAGCTTCCAGTAATCCATATACACTCTCCACCCGGTGACCGTCCGAGTAGGAATAATTTCATTGTTGTCATTGGTCACCACAGTTATGCCACCCTTCTTCGGCACACATTGTACTAGAGAAGTCCATGAGCTATCAGAAATGGGGTACACAACCCCGACATCCAACCATTTAATAACCTCTTTCTTCATCACTTCTTGCAAAGCCTCGTTCAATCTTCTTTGATGCTCCAAGGAAGGCTTTGCATCATCCTCCAAGATAATTTTATGCATACAGAATGCAGGGCTTATTCCCTGAATGTCGGCTAGAGTCCATCCAATTGCCCTTTTTTGCTTTTGAAGAACCGTCAAGGTGGCTTCAACCTGCATGTTAGTAAGGCTAGAAGAAAGAATAACTGGTAAAGTAGAATTTGAGCCTAAGAATTCATACTTGAGGTGTGGAGGAAGTGGTTTCAACTCCAACACTGGTGGCTCCTCAATTGATGGTTTTGTTGGCGGAGTTTTTCGATTTTCAAGATCCAAAGATAATTTCCTCGTCTCATAAGAATAAGAGCTCATCCCATGTAGGGCATTCACGCACTCCACTCTACTAGCATCATCATTGACATCCATGTTTAAGAGCACTTCTTCAAGAGGATCTTCCATGTTGATCATAACACTTGTATCATCCACAATCACAGCTGTGGCAAGGTTTACAAATGAGCACACCTCGGTGCTATTGGGTTGCTTCATAGATTTGCAAATGTGGAAAACAACCTTTTCATCTCCCACTCGTAAAGTGAGCTCACTCTCTTCAACAACAACCAATGCCTTCCCCGTTGCAAGGAAAGGTCTGCCCAAGATAATAGGAACCTCATAGTCCACCTCACAATCAAAAATCACAAAGTCGGCCGAAAATATGAATTTGTCCACCCGGACAAGCACATCATCAATAATGCCCAAAGGTCACTTCATCGATCGATCCACCATTTGAAGTCTCATTGAAGTTAGCCTAGGTTTCCCGATACCCAAAGTTTTGAAAATCGAGTAGGGCATCAAATTGATACTAGCTCCTAAGTCACAAAGAGCTTTGGCAAAATTGCACTCCCAATGGTGCAAGGAATGGTGAAAGCACCGGGATCTTCAAGCTTTAGGACCATTGAATGCACTATAGCACTAACTTGGTGAGTCGTCTTTATAGTTTCACAATCCATAGAACGCTTCTTTGTAACCAAGTCTTTCATGAATTTTGCATAGCCCGGCATTTGTTCAAATGCCTCCACCAAAGGCACATTAATAGATAAGCTCTTCAGCATGTCAATGAACTTTTTAAACTGATTATCATTCTTCTGCTTTGCGAGCCTTTGAGGATAAGGTGGAGGTGGCCTTGGCAAATGAGCCTTTGCTTTTGGCACAACCGGCTCCAACATGTCAATTATGTGTTCCCTAGACAGGTTCACATCATTTTGGGGTTCCACCTAAACTTCTTGAATATCAATCCTCACTTCATAGTTCACATTTTCATCAACCACATATTCAACTACCAAAGGGACTTCGTCATCTTGCAACTCAACATCATCATCGACGACTTGTTTTTCCTTAGAGGCATTAACATCACCGCCTCTCCCACTTCTTGTTGTGACCGCCATAACATGATTGTTCCCACCCTTTGGGTTCACTATCGTATCACTTGGTAGAGCACCCTTCGGGCGAGTATTCAATGACTGAGAGATTTGGCCTAATTGCACCCCCAAGTTTCGGATAGAGGTGTTGTGAGAAGATAACTGTGCATCAGAATCTGCATTCCTCTTCATCATCTGCTCGAACATCATTTCAATTCTACCCATATCATTACTAGAAGAACTAGGACCTTGAGAAGGGAAAGGGGGTGGGTTGTTCGGTTGTTGGTACATTGGAGGCCTTTGAAAGCCTTGCCCCCGGTTGCCTTGGTTTCCATTATTGTTCCACCCGCCTTGATTGTTGTTGTTCCCCCAGTTGTTGTTATTTCCATTTCAATTGCCTTGGTTTTTGTTTTGATTACCCCAATTGTTGTTTTGGTTGTTGTTATTCCAATTGCTACCACTTTGTTGTTGATTGCCCCAATTTCCTTGGGGTCGCCATTGTTGGTTTGAAGAGTTGGCTCTATTGCCTTGATAGTTGTTAACATATTGTATCTCTTCACTTTGGTCATCATAACCATCATTTTGATACCCATCATATTCATCAACAAATTGCTCAGAATTTCTTTGATTTTGTTACCTCCTTTGCCTTCTCTTGTTGACAAGCATACTAACACCCTCCATGGCATTCACTTGGCGAGGATTCTGAACTTGTTGCAACTGTGCCTTAGTCAATTGATTCATCGTAGTAGTAAGCTCAGCTATCGCTTGCCCATGATCATGTTATTCCTTGTACAAATGGATAACCGTAGGGTCACCTTGAGGCACATTTGCTCTACTCTGCCATGCTGAAGAAGTGGCCGGCATTTCATCAAGTACATCACATGCCTCCTCATAAGAAAGCTTCATAAAATTGCCCTCAGCCAATTGGTTAACAATGCATTGATTTGTAGTATTTATGCCCCGGTAGAAGGTTTGTTGGATCATGGCCTCGGTCATATCATTATTTGGGCACTCCTTCACCATCGTTCTATACCGCTCCCAAATCTCATGCAAAGGTTCCGTTGGCTCTTGCTTGAAGGCTAATATTTCATCTCAAAGTGTCGCCATATGACTAGGAGAGAAGAATTTGGCAATAAACTTATCCGCCAACTCATCCCAAGTTGTGATGGAATGGTTGGGGAGTCTCTCGAGCCAATCCAATGCCTTTCCCTAAAGTGAGAACAGGAAAAGTCTCAATCTCAATGCATCCTCGGATACATTCATTTGTTTGCTCCCCCAGCATGTATCTACGAACCCCTTGAGATATTTGTAGGCATTTTGAAGTGGGACAATAGCACTTGCGTAGCCCTGATTCGGTAATACGCTGGGAGCCACTCTTGGAGGAACCGGGGGAGGGTCTGAAATATTGTCATTTGGATTAGCATTGGCATTCCGGCCTCTCCGTTGACCTTGAGGTGCAAGAGGCACCTCACCTTGCTCAAGATCATCTACCTTCTCCCCCGCTATCACGTTTCCAAGAGGATCATTACCATTTTTTAAATCCATGCTGGTACCTGAGTAATAACACAAACAAGTAAGTAACAAAGAAGGAAAGAAGAACAATATACAAAACTAACTAAATAGATAGCCAAAACAGTTAGCTCCCTGGCAATGGCGCCAAAAAGTGATCGCTGCCAACCCCACACTACTAAAAAGTAGGAAGAGAGGGTCGCAATAACTTTTACCCGATATGAGGGTCGGGATCGATTTCCACAGGGAGCTAGGAATGGAATCAAGTATCTATCTAGTCTAGAGTTGTGTAATTGTTCCAAATGTCACTTCCAAACATCTTTTGAATTTTCTTTAACAAACTAATATTATCAATTACTAATTAGAAATAAATTATGCTAATAAGAAAATTTCCAGAGTTAATCTAATGGGTAGAAAGGCACTAGGGTAGTGACTTTCACCTAGGTGGCTAATTGACGGGTAAATGCTTCTAAGGTTCGATTGACATAATTGGGGAAATATGATATAATCGTTGCACAATTTTACCCACTCTCACACCTCTCGGTTGAGAGAGTGATTTTGCCCAATTGACTCTCGAGAGACCAAATGGGTAGGCAAATTAGCTCAAGCAACCAGGGTTCAAGTTGAGTAATTACTCTCTCGAGGTTTAACCCTTTAATTGGGACTATCAATTCTATTGAGCCCATCCCAATTCCTTATTGGGTCAATTTTGGAGACTTAGGCTCTCTTTCTCAAGAAGAGCCAAGTCAACTTAGCACAAACCAGTGTTTACAACCACCAATTCATAGATTAAACCATAAAATTGACCCAAATAACAGACACCATAGTCAATCTAACAATAGATGGAAACACCCATCAATTACCCACACTAGGGTTGAGCCACAACCCTAGCTAATGGTTTTATCTACTCATGATTGAAGGATAAAATAGAGAAATAGATGATGAACAAGACATATTAATTTAAAAGCTAATGTAAATACAGAGAATCTATCGTAAAATCTAAGTTAAGATGCCAAAAATGGCTACACAATAGCTTGTCACGAGCGCAGCTATGTTCTGGCAATAACTGATGACCTAAAAATGGCAAAATGTTCTATTTATACTAGGCTAGAAAAACTGGACAAAAATATCTCTGCGGGGTTAGCGCGGGCCGCATAAAATGGACCGCGGCCGCGCTAGGCTCTTGGACTTCAATTCTGGGCTCTCTGAACTTGGGCTTCGTGGACTGTGTAGAATGGACCGCGGCCGCGGAGATCTCTAATGTGTCCGCACAAGTATGACTGCGGACCGCTCAGCTTGAACCATGGCAAATTTCACCTCTTTGAATCTCTCTTCCGCGGACCACACATAATGATAGTGCGGCCGTGGAGCCTTCACCGCAGACCGCGAAATGTGTACCGTGGCCGCGTTACCTGAAGCCCATTTGTGCCAACTCTCTGAACCACCTATTGTGCCACACAAAGTCGAATGCGGCTACACTAGGCCTTTTTTGCTCTCAGATTGCCTTGTCTTTGATACTTGAGCAGGTTTCAGTCCTTTTGAGCTGATCTTTGACATTTCGTCACTTTGTCCATCAAACCTGTAATCAAGCACAACTTATGAGCCTTTTGGGACTATTTTGTAACAATTTATAATAAAAGCATAAGCAAGAAGGAGCATGAAACACGTTAAAATCCCTAGTTATCAACTCCCCCAAACTTAAGCCTTTGCTTGTCCTTAAGCATCGACCGGTGGCTGTATCTGTACCAAAATAAGAGTGAGTGTGACTGCAGGTTTCTTAAGGTTGTCACCTTCCCGAATAAGCCCAATTGATCCTTCAAGATCCCATTCTTCATTAGTTCCTATGACATTTACTCCTTTACCCCTATGATCTGGGAGGGGATTGTTGCGGACATTGGGTGTGACTTCCTTTGCTTGTATGACCTTGGTATCAATCAGGGTATGAATCTTGTCTTTCAGAGTGAGACATTCACTAATAGTATGTCCCTTCATACCGGAATGGTACATACATGTTTTGTTCGAGTTGACCCATTGGGAGGAGTTTTTCATGGCGACAGCGGGAATAAAGGTGACATATCCCGCAGCGTTCAGTCTTTCATATAGCTGATCGATGGGCTCAGCAATAGGGGTGTATTGTTTGGGGGCCTGCGATCGAAATTGGGTCTGGGTTTTTGATAGTTTTGACGGGTTGGAGGTGAATAGTAATAGGCTGACTGGGTGTTATAAGTGTGATAGGCAGTAGCAGGTTGAGGATATCTAGGAGGTGAAAGTTGGTATGTGGGTGGAGGTGTTTGGTATGTGAGTGGAGATTTTGGACCTTGGGCTACCATCATTGCCCCTACTTCTTTCTTCTTTGATATACCTCCTGACTGTAGTGCTTTGTTCATAGCGTGCAATGCCTCAAAATTACTTACCATCTCGCTCTTGATCCCTTCTTCAATCCTTTCCCCGAGTTTGATGATGTCGGAGAATTTGTGATTTTTGATGACCATTAACCTTTCATAGTATTGTGGGTCATGGGCCCTGATGAAGAATTTGTTCATCTACTCTTCTTCTAGTTCCGCCCTGACCATTGCAGCTTCTGACCTTCATCGAGTAGCATACTCGCAAAAAGTTTTCGTTGGTTTCTTCTTGAGGTTCTATGTGTAGAAGACGTCCGGTGTATTCTCTGTATTAACCTGAATCGGTCCATGAAGTCTGATGCCATACTTACCCAGTTAACCCACTTCTTGGGATTTTGACTGATGTAGCAAGATAGGGCGTCTCCAGTGAGACTTCTCTTGAACAGCTTCATGCAAATTCTTTCATCTTTCCCAACTCCCACGAGCTTGTCATAGTACATCCTCAAATGTACCTTCGGGTCACTTATTCCGTCAAACATCTCGAACTTGGGAGGTTTGTAACCCTCTGGCAGTTCTACGTCTGGCTGAATGCATAGATCCTCATAATTCAGACCCTCAATTCCTTTGCCTTCTTCAACACCCTGGACGCGGCTTGTGAGCTTCTTGAGCTCCTACGCCATATTCTTAATGAGCAGGTCCTTCTCGGCGGATTCTAGAGAGTATAAGATTGGTTGAGCAGAGAGGGGTAAAGTTTCCACGTATATGGGATTGTTTTGGTAGGTGCCGGGGGTTGGAGTGTTGTGGTGATCATTAGTTGAATTTTGCGGATTAAGGATAGGTTGTGGGGTTCTGAGGACTATGGTATGGTTTGTAGGTACTGAGTCGGAAGTTGTTGGTGTTGAGGAGGAGTTGGTACTAGTGGAGGATTAGGATTTTGGGGAGGTATTGCGTATTGATACGGTGTAGGAGGATTTTGTGGACATTGGTTTAGTGTGTTTTAAGGAGTTGCTGGGTTTTGAGCATTTTGCTGGTTAAGATCTGGTACGTTTAGGGTGAGGGAGAGGTTGCCAAGTTGCGGACCTGCTCAAGTTCTCCTTGCAATTTTAGTATTTTCTGTTCCAACCGTAAGACCAAATCATTCTATGTCGGAGTACTCTGACCGTCTAAAGTTTCAACATTTTCCATGTGCGCAGCATTTTCTTTTTGGATATCACTCATATCATCCATCTTAGCCTTTCCCTTTCTTTTCAGATTACTTGGAGGAGGAGGAGGTGGAGGGCCTCTAGATCTGGTGTGATATGCGGACGATGCTAGTATGTGCGAACCAACCTTAGGGGATGTGAATAATCCAAATAAAGAAAACTGCAAAAAGGTAAACAAGTCAGTAAAAGTAAAGGTCCTGAAAAGTATTTGCAGTATTTAAACACGTATTGCAGGAATGTATATTCATGTCCTAATTTGGGGAAACTTGTTGTACCCGAGGTAAGCCTAGCGACAAGTAGATTTGGAGAAATTTAATGCCGATAAATGCCTCATTTCATTAATGTAATAAATAAGACGGACCTAAAAACGATAATAAATAAATGAGTTACTAATGTCATCTGCTTATTACATTCGAATTCGAAAACGATTCAAAAAATAGATAAACCTAATATACTTGGTTCTGGAGGGACCTTCTCCATACTTGACCCTCTTGGCTCTGTTGATCATATTCTCCAGGTCGTGCGTGTCCAGCAGCAGGTACGCCCTTGCTAAGTGTCCTCCTTCATTGCCCTCTGCATTATGACAGTCTACGACCCTTTTCCTCATCTTCCCTTCCAGTTCCATTAGACCCTACTCCAACTATTCCAACCTTTCTGTTGACCTTGTAGCCATTTCCCTCCACTCGTTAATTGACTCCATGTCTAACTTGTGTTGTTCCAAATGCCTAGCTTGGTACTCAAGGACTCTTTTGCATAGTCCCTCATATTGTACCTGTGCTTCAGCAACCTCATCTATGACCATGTTTCCTTGACCAACCCCTGGCTCGACTATTCCCGCTATTTTATCTTCTAACCATGATGGGTAGAAGTACACATGACCTGCGTGATATCGATCTGGATCGATGGAATCCTTTTCCACGATAATATTCTAATTCCACATGTGCTGAGCTTCACATTTGTATGGAATGACGTCATCCTGAAAACCTGCTTTATAATGACTCATTTTGGAGACTCGAGGTATGACTTGTTTTCTACCAGCTTGTCTCATGACCCTAATAGGAACATAGGGATATATGCCCCTTATCCCAATCAACACCACATGCAGAACATCCCTGGATCTGATGATGAATTCGCTAGTAGGGAACCACTCGAACATCTAATAAACCTTGTCCTCGATCAAATTGTTGATAAACTATGCCCATTCTGTAGCATTCTCCAGTTGTGCAAACCTATCTGGGATAAAGGTCATTCTTTTCGGATGGTGGAAAGCTATGTGATCATTCCATGGTCTCCATGGAAACTCTTAGTTGTATTGGACTTTCTGAAGATGTTCTAGCAACCACATCTGCAGCAGTAAGTTACAACCTTCAAAATGTTTCAACCCTTTCTTGCAACGATCCAGAGCCCGGTATATTTTTGCTACAATCATCGGAACAATAGTATATGTTTTTCCCTCAATTCCCTCCATTAAAGCTTTGGTTACCATGGCCAACCTGGTGTGAATTTTGTTCCCTTGTCTTGGAAACACTATCATACCCAGAAAGCAGACAATGAATACAAAAACACTACGATGAGTCCAACCCAGGGAAGTGATGGAGAATTCTCATGAAAGATACTGTAAGATTTTCCGTGTCCGTATCGTTTATAGAGGAAGTCGAAGGGTATGTAGGACTTCTTCAGGCATGCCAAGTCGTCATTCTTTCTCAGACCCATCTTCTTCAGAAACCCCCTAGTCGTGTGATTTTCTGGTACTAGTAAATCGGGACTATCCCATGGTAATCCAACAAATCCTCCTATTTCCTCCAAAAAAGGAGTCATTTCTATATTTCCAAAACGGAATACAGTCCTTTCTCCGTCACAGAACATAGTAGCAGCCTCGATCGGCATGTTATTTGGTTGGATGTTCAATAAAGAGGGTAGGTTTCCAAGAACCCTTTTCACATGATTTTGTCGCTTGGTGAAAGGTTTTCCCACAAATCCAGCAATAATGGTTGTATATTTAAGACCATACCAAACCTGGGGACTTCGTGCCTCATTTTCTGCAAAAATAAATAGAGTTAGACCCTTGCCCCCTCCAGATTCGACTACTTGTATATTAATGATTAGCATGTCAGCATTTATCTCTCCAAATAATGCACATATCGTGGTTGTGCCCGTTGGTATTATGGAAATCCCGGTGGACTTTGGACAAGGTTTTTCTTAGAAGGTTATCATGTGGACAACATATTAACCTAGGCTAGGTTTGATCATGGTGCATGTATATTTATTATCAGAGTAAGGTTTCTATAGAAGTCTAGATTGGTACCCTCAACGGATAGCTTGAGAGGGAAAGGCACGGAACCGTCGATTGCACCGTTGATCGACTAGTTTTACCGTAAATACGCCTTTCCAAATTTAAAGGGTGATTTTAGAAGCAATGCAGACACTCAACAAGTGCCACTATGGTATTAGTACGCACGAGTGGAATATGATGTTGAGCATGCTTTGTGCAAAAATAACACATTGTCAAGTATTTTCACATGTTTGAAAATAAATGCAGTATTGAATGAATGCAAAGACATAAAGGAAGGAAAAACAGGGAAGAAGTTAGTTCGCGAAATGAAAGAATTGTAATAAAGCAAATAAAGGGGGGTAAGGATTGGGGAGAGACATGATATAGCAAAATTAAAAGTTTGGAGCAACTGAACATGATTAGAAATAAGGGGAAACACACGCTGTAATCGAATTAAACGAAGAGTTGCATATGAGTTCATATAAAGGGGAAATAGGGAAAAAGGATGTGCATGTAGCAATAAAAAGTAAAACAAGAGCGGGATAACAAAATAACCAAAATACGCTTATCGAGAGAGACTAATTCATGCAGATCAAGTTCGTAATGGTAAGAGCCTAAAGATAATCCCCAACGAAGTCACCATACTATCGCGCCCCCTTTTCCTCCCAAAATCGGGTTTCGACATTTTGACAACTCCTTTTGAGAGAGTAAGGAAAAGGAATTGGTTAGAGTCACCACCTAACGGATTAAGGTGCATTAGGGCACCTAGAGCAGAAAACTCATATTATACCAGTTTGCATCACCAAATATTGGGTAAGGGCTTAAATTACCTTGAGGGGAAGGTGTTAGGCACCCCTCGAGGTCCACAACGGTGGGTTCCGGCCGAACTTAAATTAAACGAATTAGTCTAAGAAAGTGAAGAAAACTATTTAATAAGGATAGGGGTCCTAAATATTTTAGCATATAGGATCACCCCGTGCAACATAAATAATACTTCGTAACTTCCCCAAGATGGGGTGTTACTCATATTATTCAGCGGGCACAGACTATTATCTCCTGCAACCCGATTACTATCTTTAAGTTGTTACCTAAAATGCTCTAGTTGATTCTAGTTTGTTTTCTATGCGTGCACTACCCGTCCCTTACCTATGGCCCTGGAGGTGTTAGGACCACTATCTGGGATGGTTCTAGACTAAGCCTAGGTTGCTCAAAATTGTAAAATACTAGGCGACAAGCAAAACAGTTAGGAATGTTCACATACAAAATTGATATGGGCTCATATTGACCTCCACACATAAACAACAAATGCACGTAATTGATTGACAAGCTCTATTAATCTTAAAGTCCTATAGGCAGGATATCTATGTAAGGAACAGACGAGCAGTGATACTCTGAAGCAGTTGTGACGAACTGGTCATTTGTCTCATGAGTTACCGCTCCATTGTTCCCATTTCTGCTTCTTATTGCTTTGTATAATGGTTTTACATGTGATCGGGTTGATTGGTTAGGGTTCGGAAAGGATTTGGTAAGGTTTAAGATACTTAGTCTCTTTTGAGGAAGGTTGAGTTGGAAAAGTTAACCGGATATTGACTTATGTGTTAGGGGGATTGGATGTGAGTTTTGATGGTTTTTTTAGCTTCGTAAGGTGATTTGGAACTTAGGAGCGTGATCGGAATGAGTTTTGGAGGCCCTAAGTAGATTTAGGCTTGAATTGGCGAAATAGGATTTTTTGGCAATTTTCGGTTGGTAAGTGAGATTTTGATATAGGGGTTGGAATGAGATTATGAGAGTTGCAGTAGTTCCGTTGTGTCATTTAGGATGTTTGTACAAAATTTCAGGCCATTCAGACATGGTTTGGTTAGGTTTTTGATCAAAAGCGGAATTCGGAAGATTTTGGAAACTTAGGCTTGAATACGATGTGTTTTGGTTGATTTGATGTTGTTTGAGGTGTTTTGAAGATTGGTACAAGTTTGAATAAGGTTTGAGGATATGTTGGTGCCTTTGGTTGAGGTCTCGGGGGACTCGGGTGAGTTTTGGAGGGTTGAACGGATCATTTTAAGCTAAAGAAAAGTTGCAGATTTTGGTTTTAGTTGTTGCAGAGTTTTTCCTTTTCACGATCGCATAGGGGGTCTCGCGATCGCTTAGAGCTATTATAGGGGCAGTCCAGTTTGCTTAGTGCGTTCGCGAAGCTGGGGATGTAATTGCATAAGGTGGAGGTATTGTTGATCGCGAACGCGTGGAGAAGGTCGCGTTCGCGTAGAGTTAAGTGGACCAGGGGTCTTGGCTTGGAGTTTGTTCTTTGCCAATTCAGTAGCCAGTCCGCGATCACGTAGTGTAAGATGCCTGAGCATCGCGTTCGCATGTGATTTTTTGCGTTCTCATAGGGTTAATTTTGGGTGTTGAGAATTTGTGCTTCGCGATCGCGATGAAGGATTTCAGGCCTGGACAGAAGGTTTAAATAGTCGTCTTGTCAGCGAATTAAGGGTTTATTTCTTCCATTATTGGTCGTTTTTGGAGCTTTTTGAAGGGGATTGAAGAGGGATTTAAGGATAAATCACTTGGAGGTAAGCATTTTGGACTTAAAACTCGATTCTAATGTGAAATCTACCTAATAAATCATGGAATCTAAGCCTAAAATTTAGGAATTAGGGCTTAAGATTAAGAGATTTTAAAATGAGAATTTGAGGGGTCATTTGGACTCCGATTTCAGTGTTCTATGTATGTATGCACTCGTGGGAGGATAAAGATTCTGTTGATGTGATTTTTATCGACTTTCGAGACGTGGGTCCGGGGGTCGGGTTTGGCCAATTTCGGGATTTTTGGTATTATTTGATTGTTTTCCCTTGGGCTTTGTCCCCTTAGCATATTTTGATGGCATGATTCTGATTTTGGATAGATTCGTCATGAGTTGAGGCCGATTCAAGGGGAAAAGGCTTCGCGGAGTAGTATTTTCACCGGTTTGAGGTAAGTAACCATTGTAAATTTGGAACTGAGGGTAAAAACCCCGGTATTTGACTTGTTTTGATAAATGCGGTGACGCACATGATAGGTGACAAGCGTGTGGGTGTGCACCGGTAGGGATTGTGACTTGGTTCGTTCCGTAGCCGCGTATTTGATTTGGAACCTTATGATATTCCGTACTTTAGTCATTTATACTATATTATGGGTTGTATGCCATGTTTGGGGCCTTGTGCCGACCTGTTGAAACCCTTAGGGGCATTTTTACTATTTTTCCTCACTCTACTTGTTGAAAGCATATGTTCAGTCATGTTTTACCTGCTTAAATGCTTAAAACTGGTTTTATCACTCTACTTCTAAATGTGAGGATTGTTTGGACTAAGTTCCCTAATTTCTACTGTTGTGCCTGAGAGGCTGTGAGGTTAATGACTGAGAGGGGTTGAGAACCTAATGGTGAGGGTATTTATATATGTATGAGTTATGGATCGGGCTGCACGCCGCAGCGATACTTATATGGATCGGGTTGCACGCCGCAGCGATATATATTGGATCGGGCTGCGCGCCGCAGCGATATGATGCTTGGGCTATAGGAGCCCCCCCCCCCGGTGTCTGTAGACCCCCAGTGAACGTAGTCAACTATAAACTATGGATCAGGCTGCACGCCGCAATGGTTGCTATGATTTATGTTATTATGAGATATTAGTGAGCCTAAGTGCTGTGACTGAGTACTGAGTGACGAGAATTGAGTCACGAGTGACTGAGAGGCTGCCCGAGAGGCCATATTCTGAGTGATACATTGCCTGAGGGGCCCAGTTATGATATTTCCACTAGTTTCACTCTTCTTTTAAAATAAGACTCTGTTGGAAAAATTTCTAAGTATATGATTTCAAGTATTTAAACTGAAATTGATGATTTTACGACGAAACTGGTTTTAAACTGTGAAATTTGATCTGTCATTCTGTTGTCTATTCATTTATATGATTTTGAACTGCTCGTCACTGCTTTCAGACTTTATTTACTCTAGTTACTTACTGAGTTGGCATACTCACATTACTCCCTGCACCTTGTGTGCAGATCCAGGTGCCCGAGCTGTAGAGTGAGGGTCCTCAGCTGATCCAGAGTTTGTCGGAGATTACAAGGTAGCTGCATGGCGTCCACAACCCTATTTTCTCCTTCCTATCTTGTTCTTTTTCTCATTTTGTAGACTTATGATGTATTAGACAGTCAGTCATGTATTAGAGGCTCTAGACTTGTGACACCAGATATTTGGGGCTGTGTAGTTTCATGTTTATTTGACTTCCCCATGTATTCTGTTATTTTAAACGCTTATTATGAAAATTTGGTATTTAAACTTGTGCTAGGAAATGACTTATGATAAGGAAAAAGGGTTGTGATTAAATGTTTGGGTTGGCTTGCCTAGTAATGTGATAGGTGCCATAATGACTAGTATTTTGGGGCCGTGACCAGTTGGTATTAGATCCTAGGTTACATAGGTCTTGTGAGTCATGAGCCAGTTTAGTAGAGTCTCGCAGATCGGTATGGAGACGTCTGTATTTATCCTCGAGAGGCTGCAGAACCTTTAGGAAAAACTTCATATTCTTGAAATTCTTGTCGTGCGAATCTGTTGATTCGAGTACTAAACTTCTGTTATTCCATTCTCTCACAGATGGTGAGGACACATGCTACCGGGTAGGATGGACGACCACCAGTACCACCAGTTGGGGCCACCAGAGGCCGAGGACGTGGTAGGTGTAGGGCAGCACCTGCAGATCCACCAGCTACCCTAGTTCAGGATAAGGTCCCAGTTGTGGACGCTAAAACAACACCAGCTCAGGCACTAGCTGTGCCTATTATGATCCCAGGCCTTCAGGAGGTTTTAGCTCAGATCTTATCAGTGTGTACCGATTTGGTTCAGGCGGTCTCAGTTAGGGCTGGGCATAATTTGGTAAATACTGAATTACCGTACCGAAACCAAAAATTTTGGTATTTTAAAATAAAATACCGAAATACCGATACCATATCGAAATATATATTATATTACACAAAACACATTTTACCAATTGTAACATAAACATAAAAAATCTAAAATTTTACTTTCCTTTATTCTCAAAGTTCATAAATTAACTCTAAACAAGTAAAAAGATATTTCTAATGATCAAATATTCTTTTATGTACAATGTTCTCTATTTCGGTCAATATTTGCTAGTTTTGGACAAAAGTTTTGTTAACAAACATTTTCATTTTTGTATTTTTGAGTACTTTAATTAAGAATATTAAAGTGTATAGCTCTATGCACTAGTTAGTATTCAAACCGAATAAACCGAAGTTACCAAACCGAATAAACCAAAACCCAAAGGAGAAAAACCGAACCATACTGAATTTAATTAGGTACGGTATTGGTATAGGATTTTAAGAAACCGAATACCGAAAATACCAAACCGAAATAGCTAAATACCGTACCATACCGACCGATGAACACCCTTAGTCTCAGTTACTACGACCGTAGCTACTTCTCAGGCCAGGGGAGGCACCCAGACTCCCGTTGCTTGTACACCTGAGCAGGTTGTGCAGGGACTCCAGACACCGGGGACACCTCCAGCCCAGCCGGTTGCACCAGCTCAGGAGTTTGTGGTACCAGTTATGTCGGACGACGAACATTGTCGACTAGAGAGGTTTAGTAGACTCCAGCCTCCGACTTTCAACGGTGCAGAGGGAGAGGATGCCCAGGGTTTCTTAGATAAGTGCCAGAGGTTGCTTCGTACAGCGGTGATTCTAGAGACCAGTGGTGTAGATTTTACCACCTTTCAGTTTTCTGGGGTTGCCTTCACTTGGTGGGAGGCATATGAGAGGTGTAGGCTTGTTAGTGCAGTGCCCCTTACCTGGCAACAGTTCTCTGTTCTCTTTCTGGAGAAGTATGTGCCATAGTCTCGCCGAGAGGAGCTGCGCAGGCAGTTTGAGATGTTACGTCAGGGAGAGATGACTGTGACGCAGTATGAGATGCGGTTCTCCGAGTTAGCCCGTTATGCAGTTTGGTTGGTTCCCATAGATCGAGAGAGGATCAAGAGGTTTGTTGATGGCCTCACATATCAGCTTTGGATTCTCATGACTAGGGAGAGGGTGACAGGTGCTACTTTCAAGGAGGTTGTTGACATCGCCTGCGAGATTGAGTTGGTTCGCCGCCAGGAGCGAGAGGAGAGGGAGGCCAAGAGGCCTTGGGGATCTAGTAGCTTTTGTAGTGCTCCTTTGAGGGGTCAGTTCCAGCAGGCCAGCGGTCGTCCATTAAGGCAGGCTCAGTCAGCTCTCCCAGGTTATCGTGGGGCATCATCGGTTCATGGATCTCACAGTTCTCATCAGGTCCATTCATCACTCAGTGCCCTTTTAGCCCAGAGTTCATCCCGTGCTCCATCAGTTCAGCGTTCTTCCATGCCAGGTCCTTCTACTGGTCATTCCGGTGTTAGGGGTTCCCTTCAATCCCCATCTCCAGCACCTAGGAGTTGTATGAGTGTGGAGAGTTTGGGCATATGAGGAGGCATTGTCCTCGTCTTTATGATGGTTCGTCTTAGCAGAGGGGTCAGCCCTCGACTTCTGCTCCAGTTACTTCACCACTTGCCCAGCTAGCTAGGGGTAGAGGTCAGTCAGCTAGGGGTCGCCCTAGAGAGGGAGGTCAATCAGGTGGTGGTCAGGCTCGTTTCTATGCCCTCCCAGGTAGACCAGACGTTGCTGCTTCAGATTCCGTGATTTCAAGTATTGTTTCGGTCTGCTACAGAGATGTCTCTATATTATTTAACCCCGATTCCACCTTTTC
Organism: Nicotiana tabacum; assembly: GCF_000715075.1. Lineage (NCBI taxonomy): Eukaryota > Viridiplantae > Streptophyta > Magnoliopsida > Solanales > Solanaceae > Nicotiana > Nicotiana tabacum. Next base: position 27,037,970 of record NC_134095.1, read on the forward strand.
TTATGTGTCATCATACTTTGCCCGTTATCTGGATACGCCTCGTGAGTCTTTTGTTTCACCTGTTCATGTATCTACTCTGGTGGGCGATACTGCTGTTGTAGACCGTGTGTACCGGTCGTGTGTGGTGACTATTGGGGGTCTGGAGACCCGAGTGGATCTTTTATTATTGTGTATGGTAGATTTCTATGTATTTTGGCATGGGATTTTTCGCATTCTCATAGGGTTAATTTTGGGTGCTGAGAATTTGTGCTTCGCGATCGCGATGAAGGATTTCAGGCCTAGACAGAAGGTTTAAATAGTCGTCTTCTCCGCGAATTAGGGGTTTATTTCTTCCATTGTTGGTCGTTTATGGAGCTTTTTGAAGGAGATTGAAGAGAGATTCAAGGGGAAATCACTTGAAGGTAAGCATTTTGGACTTAAAACTCGATTCTAATGTGAAATCTACCTAATAAATCATGTAATATAAGCCTAAAATTTAGGAATTAGGACTTGAGATTAAGAGACTTTAAAATGAGAATTTGAGGGGCCATTTGGACTCCGATTTCAGTGTTCTTGGTATGTATGGACTCGTGGGAGGATAAGGATTCCGTTTATGTAATTTTTATCGAGTTTTGAGATGTGGGCCTAGGGATCGGGTTTGGCCAATTTCGGGATTTTTGGTATTATTTGATTGTTTTCGCTTGGTCTTCGTTCCCTTAGCATATTTGACGCCGTGATTCTGATTTTGGATAGATTCGACGGAAGTGGAGGCTGATTCAAGGGGTAAAGGAATCGAGGAGTAGTATTTTCACCGGCTTGAGGTAAGTAACCATTATAAATCTGGAACTGAGGGTACAAAACCCCAATATTTGACTTGTTTTGATAAATACAGTGACGCACATGCTAGGTGACGAGCGTGTGGGCGTGCACCAGTAGGGATTGTGACTTGGTCTGTCCTATAGTGACTGTTAAGCCACGTATTTGATTTAGAACCTTATGATATTCCCTACTTTAGTCATTTATACTATATTATGGGTTGTATGTCATGTTTGGGGCCTTGTGCCGACCTGTTGAGGCCCTTAGGGGCATTTTTACTATTTTTTCTCACTTTACTTGTTGAAAGCATATCCTCAGTCATGTTTTACCTGCTTAAATGCTTAAAATTGGTTTTATCACTCTACTTCTAAATGTGAGGATTGTTTGGACTAAGTTCCCTAATTTCTACTGTTGTGCCTGAGAGGCTGTGAGGTTAATGACTGAGAGAGGTTGAGAACCTAATGGTGAGGGTATTTATATATGTATGAGTTATGGATCGGGTTGCACGCTGCAACGATACTTATATGGATTGGGTTGCATGCTACAACGATATATATATTGGATCGGGCTGTGTGCTGCAGCGATATGACGCTTGGGTTGTAGGAGTCCCTCCGGAGTCTGTACACCCCCAGTGAGCATAGTCAACTATAAACTATGGATCGGGCTGCATGCCGTAGCGGTTGCTATGATTTCTATTATTATGAGATATTAATGAGCCTAAGTGCTGAGAGTGAGTACTGAGTGATGAGAGTTGAGTCATGAGTGACTGAGAGGCCATATTCTGAGTGATACATTTCCCGAGGGGCCCAGTTATGATATTTCCACTGATTTCACTCTTCTTTTAAAATAAGCCTCTGTTGGAAAAATTGCTAAGTATATGATTTCAAGTATTTAAACTGAATTTTATGATTTTACGATGACACTGGTTTTAAATTGTGAAATTTGATCTGTTATTCTGCTGTCTATTCATTTATATGATTTTTAACTGCTCATCACTGCTTTCAGGCCTTATTTACTCTAGTTACTTAGTGAGTTGGCGTACTCACGTTACTCCCTGCACCTTGTGTGCAGATCCAGGTGCCCGAACGGCAGAGTGAGGGTCCTCAGCTGATCCAGAGTTTTCCGGAGATTGCAAGGTAGTTGCATGGCGTCCGCAACCCTATTTTCTCCTTCCTATCTTGTTCTTTTCCACATTTTCTAGACTTATGATGTATTAGACATTCAGTCATGTATTAAAGGCTCTATACTCGTGACACCAGATATTTGGGGCTGTGTAGTTTCATGTTTATTTGACTTCCCCATATATTATGTTATTTTAAATGCTTATTATGAAAATTTGGTATTTAAACATATGTTAGAAAATGGCTTATTACAAGGTAAAAGGGTTGTGATTAAATGTTTGGGTTGGCTTGCCTAGTAATGTGATAGGCGCCATCATAACTGGTATTTTGGGATCGTGACAACAACCTTATTAATGCGAGTGTTAGGACCTATTGTTTTGCTTACTGATTTTATTTAGTACAACATTTGGGCATTTCAGAAAGTAATGCATCATAATCACAAATCCGGAATTGTTATTTAATCCTATGTCGATAGTGACGATCGTATTCAGAATCAATTATTAGAATCCTATAGGCATGATTTTTATCATTGAACTGATTTTTAATCCTATAGGCATGATATCTATCATTGAACTGATTTTTAATCCTACAAGCATGATATCTAATTAAATAGCATACTAACAGAATTTAGACACATTGCCACAAAACAGGTGAGTCAAATATTGGTCCTATAGGCATGATTGCTAACACACTTTATTGGACAAATTAACGTATCCTATAGGCAAGATTTCGAACAAAAGTTGTAATATTAATCATATAGGTAGGATTTCTAATACAGAACTCATACGATTTTAGCAGAATCAACATTACTAATGAAAATCATATAGGCAGGATCTCTAAACAATGTAGAACTTAACAATTTTGGACAAAATGAGCAGAATTAATAGCGTAGATGAAACCCTATAGCCAAAAATTTTACCCAGTTTAACAAAGGAAATATTAAACCCTCCCGATTTCACTAATTACCATAGAGTCTGTTTATTACAAAGTTATTACAAACCAGATCAGCAGATGAATTACATGATAGTAATGGCACAAACTATAGGGAGCCTTTATCAGGCCCAAATACACCTGGCAACCAGGCCTTCAAACCATTCCCACCTCGAGGCTTATTTCACAGGTACAACATAACCCATAAGGAGTAATTCACCCATAGCACATATAGAATCGGGTTTCCAGTGTGTCAAAGTTTTCAAGGGCCTCAGGGACCAAGGGCAATGCTCACACCAGAACCACGTACTCGGAAATGATTCAAAAGGGATTAGGAACCAGTTTCTAGTGTGTCATAGTTCACAAGAGTCTCACATGGACCCTGAGCAGTGCTCACACTAGGGTGGTTGATGATAGAATCTAAAGGACTAAGATTGGGAGTTTTTAAAAAGAGTAAAATCATATAAAAGAGGTAGGGACAGATTTAAAATAGTTTGGATTTCTCAGAAGAAGACTACCATAACAGAATTTTAGAACACTGAACATGTAGTCATAATGGCATTAAGAAAACAAGCAAGGGTGGCAAAGTACACAGTTTCAAACAGGTCAAGTCAGAAAAGACATAATTACACTAAGTGTGCATGCTAACATTTAGGACAGACTTGTTTAATCACAAAAAAATATTTAGGCAAAGTGTTAAGGCAAGCAGTCAGAGTATCACATGAATACAAAGGGATACAAGACCTCTTAGCAGGGCACACGAATTAGGTAACAATACAAGTCTGTAAAGCTAGGATTGATTAACTAATTCCACACTAGTAGTACCCTAAGGATGCTAAGTTCAGAACAAGTTCAGGACCAGCAAACAGTATGCATGAGACAAGTTAAAACAATAAGTTATCCTTTAGGAGGATTCATATTATTCAAAAATAACCAATCTCAGAACTAACAGTACCAACTATAGGACTAAAAGAGAATCATATAGACATGCAGAATCATACTCAGAATGAACTTTAAACATGCTGGATTGTAAACATAGTTCAGGGATACATAGAGATGAAATGACAAAGGATAGTCACTCACCAGTTAAGCAAGCAAACCAGAATAATGCCACAGAGTCGAGAGTCCAGAATATTTGGCCTTGGCTTTCAGCCGGCCAAGACCAGTAGTAAACAAGAGAGAGTAAGAAGATTATAGAACTAAGCCCTAGATTTCTTAGTGAGAGTATTGAGAGTTTGAGTTTGTCTAAAGGAGAAAGGGGAAAAGGTTTAAATATCGTTCAATTAGGCGAAAAAATACGGAAAGAAATCAAACACACATAAGCAAGGAAAGAAATTAATCACAGAATCAATTGAAGTCTAGTTTTAGGGCAAATAATACGGAGTTTAGTGAATTAGTCAGAGAATAATGGTGTGCAATCAGGGGAGTAACACATAGAATAAGGAAAATATCACATATAATCGATTAACAATCAGTTTTAGGGCAAAAATAAGGTAAAGAAATAAAGGAAACATGGCAGATTGAACAAAAACAAGGAAAATATCAGTCCCATACGAGAAAGGAAAGGGTATCAATCAGAAAATCAGTAAAGACAAAGAATGGTCTCAAACCTTAGTTTTAGGTAAACCTTCACAAGTCGGCAGATAATAAAGATAATCAAATACATATTGCATGTGATGAACGTGGACAAGAAATCATTCGAAATAGCACATAATCAAACCAGATCTTGTCCAAAATTAGGGTCTGAAACCCTAATTTAGGGTAAGTAAAACAAATTAACAGAAATAGGCAGATTATGCATAATAGAGTGAATGTAGACGGAATAACACTTAAAATTAAAATTTGAACCAATTTTGGTTCGAATCAAAAGAGGATCTGAAAACCTAACCTTAGGGTTAAGTACAAATCAATGAGAGATACGAAAATATTCGTACTCACAAAGAACAAGCTATGAACATGAACGGAATAAATAATAGGTGAAAGATTTGAACCAGTTTTGGTTCGATTCTCATAAGATCTGCTTGTCATTTTAGGTAAGCCATTATGTAATATCAAAAACGGGTAGCCCGTAGGGAGGTGGGACTAATATGGTAAAGAAATCATAGATTAATTCCATTTTTTGGGTTGGAATCGGAGAGATTTGAGGGTGATGGCGCTAGGGTTTGACATATGACTTATTCCGAAGCGGGAAGTTAGCGATTCCTTCGATCTTTATCGGCCTCGCTATGCAATTATGTGTACAAGAAAAATGAAGAAATTCTTGCAAATAGGCTATGCAACCGAAAGTCATAAGTTTTATTGAACCAGATGGCGTTCGTTAAAAGAAGAGGGATAGTTTACAAGATTTTGCTATCTTCTAGAAATTTTGAGGAAATTTCACCGCTCCGCAGTTTTTAGAGAAGAGGAGTAGAGAGCATTTAGGGGCGGCGGGTGGTGAGAAATGGGTTGGGGTTAAGGATTTTTGGTAATTAAAAGGGTAGGGTTAAATGTGAGTCGTTGATCTTAAAGATCAACGGCCGAGATTTTTAGAAGAGACTGGGTCAGGTTGGCTAGGTGGGTACCGACCAGGTTTAGTAAGGAGTTGTTTGGTTTGGGCTTAGGGTAATTGGGCTAGGTAACTTTAGTTGGTTTGGGTAATTCTAGGTCCGAATTTAAATAAAAATGGGGACAGATTTTAAATACCCAACTTTAACAAATAAATAATTTTATAAAAATAATAAATGAATACCAAAAATATCTTTTGTGCACTAAAATGATTTGAAATAGCTGTTTAACATTTTAAAAATATAAAAGATCATTTTCTGCATAAACAATATAATTATACATTAATATGGGCTATTATTGCATAGGTGTGTAATTTAGCCTAAAAAATACAAATGTAATTATAAAAATGCACTAAAAATATTTAAACGCTATGTTGGCATAAATGATGAATTTAGATGATTAAATCATCATAAAAAATAATTTGTGATGCAATTAATGATTATTTATGCATTAAAATATGGGAATATATTGATTAAAAAAATCTTTAAAATTTATGAAAAATTAGGAAAAATACTTGATGATGCTCATGCACTATTTTGAAAGTATATATGCATGTTTGAAATATGTGAGGGAAAAATTGGGTATCAACAACAGAGATGTTCCAAGCCTAGATTAGTGGGCATCCTCCACCCTTATTCCCCACTAACTACATAGAAAACCCGGCCACCATCCCACCACTATCACAAGCCCAGATTCCCACTGCTGCTGATCTTTTCCCACAACATGCTCCAGGATTTACCCCTTACCAAAACTACCCTGGCACCTCGTCCCAACCTTTTCATGCTCCACTAGCCAAAACAACCTCATATCCCGCTCCATTAACCACTCTCGTTTTTTAAAGCTCCTCCATAAGATACCATCCATCGATCTTTTAGTGAACCCGCTTTCAAAGTTCCTGATGCCCAATACTATGCTCCAGAACCAAGTAAGTGTGTCTTACAAGGACTTATGCTTGTTCCCTGACGTTGAACTGCCCGTTGGGTTCAATATTCCAAAGTTTAATTTGTATGACGGACATAGAGATCTCATGGCCCATTTGAGAGGTTATTGCAATAAGATGAGAGGTACTGACAAGAAGGACGAGTTGTTGATAGTCTATTTTAGTCAGAGTTTGAGTAGGGTAACCCTGGAATGGTTCACCCGGCAAGATGCTAACAAGTGGTACACATGGGATGATATGGCTCAGGCCTTTGCCAGGCACTTTTAGTATAATATAAACATTGTCCCGGATCGCTTGTCCCTGACCAAGATAGAAAAGAAGCCTAATAAAAGTTTTGAGGAGTACGAGTTTAGATGGAGAGAACAAGCTTCCCGGGTCAATCCTCCGATGAAAGAAGATGGGATGGTTAAGTATTTTCTCCAAGCCCAATAGCCTACTTACTTTGGCCACTTACTATTAGCCATGGGAAAGCCTTTTAACGATGTGGTAAAGATGGGAGAAATTTTAGAAGAGGGACTCAAGTTATACAAGATCATGAGCTACTCTACTATAAAAGCAACCACACAAGCAATCCAGAACGGCATAGGAAGTTTTTTAGGCAAGAAGAAAATGGAGGATATTGTTATAGTTGTCTCTGGACCATGGCATGGCCCAAAGGGTCCACCTTACCAGTACACTCAGCCTCGACGCCAATCCCAAGCCTACACCTCAGCTCCATATAATCCACCCCAGCATTATTTTCCCACACAAGATCCTCAATACTCAGTCAGACCACCCCAATACCATGTTTATCACGCATAATCATATGCTCAACCCCCTACTTACCCGCAATGGCGTGCTTCAGCTCCACAAAATCCTTATCCATCCCTACAACCCTACCAAAACCCTACTAGTTCGAACTTTCGACCTAGGCCGAAGTATAAAAGAGAAAGGTAGCAGCGGAAAGAAACCTTCACCCCTCTTGGAAAGTCCTGTGTAGTTTGTTTCAAAGGTTGAGACAATTGGACGTGCGGAGGCCTATCGAGGCAAAGATACTAAATCCATCCCTAAAAACCTTGATTATTCTCTAAGGTTCGCATATTATTCTAATGCCTCTGGGCATGACATAGAGAAGTGTTGGCATTTGAATAGATAAATCCAAGAGCTTATCGATACAAATCAAATCATTGTACAGAGCCTGGATACATCAAACATCAATCAAAATCCTTTGCCAGCCCATGCAGAGACACACATAATTAAAATAGTTCATAAGGATGGGGAGTCTGGGAATTCTTCCAAGTCCATCATGATGATTCGTGCTAGTGAAGGTAATTCAGTTAAGGCTCTAAACTCTACAAAAGCAATGCTCTTGACGGTTTAAGGGGTGATAAAAAAACCAAGTATGCTCAGCATGAAGCAACCCGTGTTGGTTGTGAAAGGGTCATCGAAGGATGTTGGGGCAAGTGGAGAAAAGCCAAAAGTGGTTGTACTAGGGATCCCGATCAAGCCTGTCGTAGTCACGAAAGGGGATCCTATTACCCCTATTGTTATTAAGCAATGACCCAGTTGCCAGTGGTTGATATAAAGGTTGTCTCGTGGAACTACAAACAAGTAATAGTGACCTATAGAGGGAAATAAGTAGAGGAAGAAGTCAATGAGACCGGAGGATTGATTCGTTCTGGAGGTGTTTTACCCCAGAAGAATTGAGGAAGGCCAAGCCTTTCAAGGATAGCCAAATGCCAATAAAGAAGTTGGTCACTAAAGAGAGGCTGAAGAGTTCTTGAAAGGATGAAAGTGCAAGGCTACTTAATTGTGGAGCAATTAAGGAAAACACCGGATCAGATATCTTTGTTGTCTTTACTGATACACATAGATGAACACCGCAATACCTCATTGAAGATTTTGAATGAGGCACATGTTCCTGATAAGATCATAGTGCATCACTTGGAAAAGATTGCTAGTAAGATCTTCGAAGCAAATAGGATCACTTTTTAAGATGATGAACTTCCTATGGAGGATACAGAACACAATCGAACTCTTTATATCAAGGTGAAGTGCAAGGATTCTATTGTCACAAGGGTACTGGTTGATAACGGCTCTAGTGCAAATATTTGTCCTTTTTTTTCCTTTGCAAAAGTTGAAGATTGGCATTGAAAGAATCCACATGAATAGTGTATTTATTAGAGGCTTTGATGGGGGAGGAAAAGATTTTGTTGGTGATATATTGCTCGAATTATCGATAGGGAAAGTTGAGTTCACTATGAAATTTCAAGTACTAGATGTGGTTATCTCTTATAATTTATTGTTGGGCAGGCCCTGGATACATTCGGCTAAGGCGATCCCGTCTTCTCTGCATCAAATGGTGAAATCTGAATGGGAAAGGCAGGAAATAGTTCGGCATGATGATGAGGAAATATCTGCTTATAATGACCCAGTTGTTCAATCTATTGAAAGTGAAGATGATAAAGGAACTTGGGTCTGCCAAACTTTTGAAACAGTGTCTGTTGAGAAGTTTCTTGAAGGAGAATGCATTCCAGGGCCGAGGCTATCCTCTGCGTATGTCATGGTAGCAAATGAAATGTTGAAGATTGGTATTGTGCCAGGTAAAGATCTGGGTTCACCTCTACAAGATATTGTGCATTCAGTATGCCCATGTGAAAACTTTGGTACATTTGGTTTGGGATTTACGCCTACAGAAAAGGACGTAAAAGGGATAAAAAGCATAAAAAGAAAGTATGGTTGTTCCCCAAACCTATTCCACATATCTCAAAGTCTTTTGTCAAGCCAGGGGTCGCAAAACGTCCAATATCATCAGTCCTGAAACTTGTAGTTGATGTTGATGAAGAGCTGTTCAAGAGGTTCCAAAGTCTGTTTGCTGAGGTTAATGTGGTAGAAATTGGGGAAGGTTCTAGTAACATGGATGTGCAGCTCGTTGGGCCAAATGTGAAGCTTAGCAATTAGGAAGCTACTCCTCTCTTCATCCAGAAGGAGTTTTGGTAGTTTGCTTTGTTTTCCTTTCTGTTATCTAGGTTATTCCAGGGTTATAATCCAGATTTTTACTTTTGCTTGTTTTGATGTTCAAACCCTTCTGTAAGCACGTGATTTTTGCCCTATATGAGAAATACTCCCAAAAAATGCAAAATAAAATGATTTTCCTTGGTGTGCAATTTTGAGTACTTTTGTGATATTTTTAGATAATTATTTGTATTTGTCTGTGTTTGCTTATTTGTTAAATTAATAAAAAAATACAAAAATATGTCGCATTTTGCATGTAGGATTTAATTCTACAATTATTAGTAATTAAATTAGTTTTACAAAAATTAAAAATTACAAAAAATAGGCACCTTTTGCATTTTTAGCATTTAATGTCCAAATATACAATTTTATGCTTAATTATTACTTAATTGTGCGTTAATTGTTATTGGGAGTTAATTTGCGCTTTTATAACTTAATTTAGTTCTTAATAATAATTTAAGTACTTTTATAATTTAGTTTTAGAAAATAAAAGAAGAAAAGAGAACAAAAATACAAAAGAAAATCGGATTGGGCCACTTCTTCAATTGTAAGCCAAAGGCCCAAAATATTGCCCAATCTTCTCCACGACCCAGTCCACTTCAGACCGGATCGACCCAGTCCGCCCCATGACCCAAATACCCAACACCCCTTTTTCATTTTGTCAAAACACAAAACAAAACAAAAAAATAAAAAAACCCAAAAACCCTAAAAACCTAAACTAGCCCATCCGCCCCTTCCCTATCTTCTTCTTCCCCAAACTCAAAAAAAACTCCTCCAAAGCTCCAACCAAGCATCCATGGCTGCCCAGCTTCCCGTCCCAAACACCACCAAACGACACAACCTCCTTCGCGTTCAAACGACCCCAGCCCTATCCGCCATTGATGAAGCTCGTCGAGCTCAAGCTTGAGCTCGACGTCCATGTCGCTGCTGCTTCTGTTTCAACCAAACAACCTGCTACTCCTGCCTTCTACTTCATCGTCCAAACAACCAAACGACCACAGCCTCGACGAGTTAGCTTTTGTTCGAAGCTCCCATCGCCGCTGCTCGTCACGGCCAAGCTCGCACGCTGCCATCGGGTCCAGTACCGTTTCGCCATGGACGTCGTCGACCAGTTGCTTCTGCTTGCTGCGTCGACCAGCTTCACGGCTTCATCTTCCCCATGGCCAAACGACCTCCGTTACTTCTTCGCTTCTCCGAGCTTGGGCATCACCATGGCCAGGCTGTCGCCGGACTGCTGCTGCTCGACGTCCAGTTCCTCCGAGCTGCTGCTGTTCATCACTTCTCCTTCGTCCAGTTGTTGTATCTTCAGACGAGCTGCTCGTTTGAGTTTTTAGTCGAGGTCGTCGAGCGTCGTTTTGAGTTCGTCAAGTTTACAAGGGATGTGAGTTCGTCGTTGAGTTCGGACAGATTTATTCCCATTTGAGTTTTGTCAAAACAGTTCACACATATGTCGTGTTGATCCGGTTAGTAGTTTTTGAATTTTATGTTTGTCCGTATTTTGTTTTGATATTTTCGAATCTAAAATCGGCAAATGTTTGTTTTGTTTATCGTTTGAATTAATTTTTAGTTCATGTTCATGTGTTGTTTGTTAAATTAATTTTTCAGATTTCAAATGGAAGTTAATTAGTTATTTTTCATGTTTGTATTGTTGTTTAAGTGAATATTTGTTAGTTTTATGTTTGTTAGATTCAAATTGAAATTTAATTAATTATTTCTTCAATTTGTTTCATGTTGTTTCCAGAAAATATTAATGTTGTTTGAATCGTTAGAATCCGTCATGTGTGTTGCTTAAAAACAGATTTAATTCATGTTCATCTTTGTTTGAAGTTCATGTTTAAATCCAGCGATTTAATGTGAGTTTATGTTTGTTTTGATTTGTTAGTTTAATTTGAATCATGCATATTGTTGTTTGTATTATTGTCTCTTTGTTCATCCATTAATGGTCTAAATTAACCAGGATTGGTTCCCGATATGGTTGATTTATTTCCATTAATTTGGAGTTTGTGTTGTTCATCATGTTCATGTAAATTGTTGTTGAAGATTGTTGAGAAATTGGTCATCTTGACTATATTTTGGTTGAGTTATGATTAATTGATTGTTTAGAGCAGAGGGGTAATTTGGTAAATTGCATTGCATTCGGGGATAGATTTGTAATTGCAATAAGGTTGGAGGGGTAGTTTGGTAATTGAACATTATTTTGATTCTTTATGTTAAGCATGAGGGACAAATATAATGGGGTGGGGTTTTTGATGTACTTGTTTAATGTAATGGGGGACAAGACAAAACATAATGGGGAGGAATCTTGTACTTTTTTAATATAGGCATGGAGGACAATTGTAATGGGTTGGGAATGTGGTATTTATTTAATGTAGGCATGGAGGACAAAAATTTAAAATAAAGAAGACATTTAATAGTGGGTCAAAGCATGCCATTGGTGGAATAATTTTGGGGTTGGGAATGGAAGACTTGTCTTGCTATATATAGAGTCATTCTTGACTTGAAATAGGAGGATTTTTTGAGAGAAAAAAGAAGAAGAGAGTTTTTAGAACTTGAATATTATTGAGAGGATTTTTTAGGAGAGTTTTAGAACTTGAACATTATTGGAAGACTTAGAGATTATTACTGAGAGATTTTTACACTTGAGAGAGGATAGACTTGAAACATTTTGAGAGTAAAAGAGAAATGAAATTTGAACTTTCACTCGAATAATTTCCGTTTGCTTTTCTTCGAGTGTTATTCAAAAATCCGAAACTACTGCATCTTGTATCTTTTCTCTCTTCTGCTTTGACTGCGATTGCACTTTTGCATTGCTGATTTTTCAATCCGTTGCTGGGTTATTCTACTGGTTGTTACTGGTTTTGCGGTGTTGCTGAACCTGCTGTTGCTGTGTTATTACTGTTGCTGACTCCTACTTCTTTTGTTCCTGTACTGCTGTTTCCAGGTACACATTTGTACACTCTTGGGTTGAAGCGAAAATGAAATATTAATCAGGTTCATGTTCCTGTTGAATTCTTTTGTTTGGATTTGTGTTTGAATATTAATTTTCTCCTTTGTATAAAAATGTAGTCGATTAATTAATGAGTAATGGAGTCGCACATGTATGACTTCTTCATATAATAATGTTAGCTTAAATTAATCAAATACTAGTTAAGCTGTTTTGATATTATGGTGTTTCAATCTCATGTTTTAGTATTATCGAATAACAGAATATAAAAATGAAAGTAGTTTTTCTTTGTACAAACTCGATCGCAATTTTTCATTCGTATTAGTCGTAAACTAATAACTAATAAGTTTACGTTTTTCAGCATGTAAATAATTAAGAGATTTTCTTTTATTTTAGAGACGAACTTAATAGAAAATATAGTCACTATAGGTTTATCCTTTAAAATAAAAATGAGACGAGTCTCGCCAAATAAATCACAAACCGCCGGGGCCCTCAATAAAATACATAACCATTGACTAGACTTTGGATTTGGCCGTTTAATGAACCTTCACGGCCTCTTCCTAAAATAACAATACGTTAGACTCTTTAGGACGCGCCTTAATAAATCTTACCTTCTTAAACTCGGGTGCACATTTATGTGACCCAAATCCAATTCTCAACGGAGTCGAAATGTGTTTCTAATCACGGGTACATTGATTATGACGTGGTTCGAGATGCGTGTCCATGACGTTGCAAATTCATTTTAAAAAATAAGAATGAGATGAGCCTCGCCAAATAAAATACAAATTGCGGGGCCCTCAGTAAATATTTGCTTTAAAAATTGTTTAGACTTCGGGATGGACCGTTTAGTAAAATTCCACGGTCCTACCCAAAATAAATACGCTAGTCGCTTTAGGCGCGCCTTTAATAATTTAATTTCCTTATACTCGGGTGCACATTGATGTGACCCAAATCTAAATCTCAAGGGAGTCAAAGTGTGTCGACGACCACGGGTACATTGATTGTAACGTGGTTCAAGATACATTTTTATAACGTTGCAATTCTTGATAAAAATAGCAGTAAATGATAAAAGCGGTTGAAAGATAAAATTTGCACATAAGTTTATATTGTATTTAAAATCAGATAAATAAGCCAAATATACAGTTGAGCGACCGTGCTAGAACCACGGAACTCGGGAATGCCTAACACCTTCTCCCGGGTTAACAGAATTCCTTATCCAGATTTCTGGTACGCAGACTGTAATATAGAGTCATTCTTTTCCTCGATTCGGGATTAAAATTTGTGACTTGGGACACCCTAAATCTCCCAAGTGGCGACTCTGAAATAAATAAACAAATCCTGTTTTGATTGTCCTTTAATTGGAAAAAACTCCCTTGCGCCCTCTCGGGTGCGTAAAAAGGAGGTGTGACAGCTCTGGCGACTCTGCTGGGGATGTAAAACCCAGAACCACTGGTTCAGGGTTAGAAATTCGAGCTTAGATAAATTGTTATATTTGGTTTTATCTGATTTTTACATGTTTGAGCCTAATGTGCTAAATGCTGCTTTTACCGCTTTGATATTATTTGAACTGTACATATAAACTGTGCCGAAACCATTCTCTTCTTACCTCCGGGGAGAAGCTCGTTGGCCGAGACTCCCTATTCTATTAGTGTCGATACCTGAAATAAGAAAGAGGCCGGATAAGTTACAAAGCCGGACGATCCCGCGGGTCCCCGGTACGTAGCCCCCTCCTCGACTCGAGTTGTCCGCTCAGGTACACAGTCTAGAACAAATACCCAGGTTATGAACCTAGAATAACTCAGCTTCATGCCGGATCCCTAGTAGGAACGTTTGTTTGCATCACGTGCATTTGACTTTGGAGGCTCAACACAGGGGTTGGGTCTGTCTAGGACAGGTGTACCAAAAATGGAAATGACCATCCTGATGCATCTTACTTGCTACTACTTGCGCATTTATTTGATTCAGACTTGTGTGTTGACTGTCTTGTGAATATCAGGAATAATATTTTGAAATGCGAAAAAAAGGAAATAGCGGTTAGAGAATTGATTGCTTATTTTTGAATAAAACCAAATGCCCGAATACTGTCAAAACTCTGCCGAAATTTTAAGAAAATGAGAAAAAAATGTTTAGTTTGTTTTATTAAAAGGAAAAATATATAAAAAAAAGCATCATTGTTCTGTTTTGTTTTTAAAAAAAAAATAGAAAAGAAAATAGTTTGTTTTGCCATGAAAAGAGTCTTATTTTTTTTTAAAAAAATGTTTTTTTATTTGTTTATGAAAATGCAAAAATAAAAAATAATAAAAGAGTCTTTGTTTATTTGTCACAAATATATATGTATATATATAAATCCAAAAAGTTTTTTTAATTTCCAAAAAATATATATATGTCTTTATTTGTTGCAAAAATATTTGTCTTGCCAAAAAGTCTAGAAAAGTTTTTAGACCCCCAATTTTCAAAACAAAAAAAAATCCAAAAATATTTTCCATTATGGACTTCTTTAGAAAGTCTTTCTAATTGTTTTTAAAAAAATAATAATAATAATAAAAAAAAATAATAATAATAAAAAAAAATCCGAAAATATTTTGATTCTTCTTTCAAAATTGAAAAGAAAATTCAAAATTCAAAAAACATTTTGAGAAGCATTTCTTTTATTAAAGGTAAAATTCCGAAAAATATTTTCTTCTTTTCTTTAGAATAAAAAAAAATGAAAATTCAAAAAATATATCTTTGAAGAAAATCAATAAAAAAAATACTTCCTTTCTTCTTTTAAAGTAGTTCTTTCGCAAATTAACAAAAAAAAAAAGAAGTTAGTTCATCTACTTATTCTTGATTGCCCGAACTACGCGGGTTTGATTCTCACCGGATGTGAGATACGTAGGCAACCCTCATCGGGTCCAACCCCACCTCTTCAAAAAAAAAGGAAGGAATGCTTTATGTTTTTCGTTAATTTGTTTGTTCGTTATGAATGAAAAATAATAGTCTATTTGATTGTTGTGAAAATAATAAAAACAAAATATATAGAAAATGGAAAAGGGTCTTCTCAAAAATAGTTTATTTACCCGAACTACGCGGGTTTGATTCTCACCGGATGTGAGATACGTAGGCAACCCTCATCGGGTCCAACCCCACCTTTTGCTAAAAAAGCCAAAAAACAAATAATAATAATAATAATAATAATAATAATAATAATAAAAATATGTCAAATTTTAGTTTTTGTCATAAAGAAGTCGGGTGACGTTGTTTTGTCAAAACATAGCCGAATGTTCCCGAAAGGGACGCCGGAAGGCTGACTTTGCATAAACAGCCACCTTCGGGTCATTTTTAAGATTTGGTCCAGTTGACCCACACAGCCTTAAAAATCCTCGTCCCTGAGACAAGGAAAGGCCGTGTTTGCAATATTGACTTTTCTAAATTCGAAAAATGATAAAAAGAGTCATAAATAAGTCAGGTGATGTTGTTTTGTCATAAATAGCCGAATGTTCCCAAAAGGGACGCCGGAAGGCTGACTTTGCATAAACAACCACCTTTGGGTCATGTTTAGGATTTTTGGTTTAGTTGACCCACATAGCCCTATAAATCTTCGTCCCCGAGGCGCTGAAGGGTCGTGTTTGCAACACCAGGTTTTTATTGTAATTTGAAAAGAAAAAAAACAAACAAAGAGTCGGCGGTCAGGTGAATACCGTTTGAATTTTGTCATAATAAGCCGAGCCAGCTTCGGCCGTGTCTTAAAACCGTTCTTGCCGAAATAGCTTTAGAGTATCTTTCAGTTGTCGAAAGGTTATTTTCGTAAAAGAACGGACAAGTTTGTAAAGTGTCATAAAATAATCCTCCTCGGCCTCAAAATTCATGTGAAAGTCGGAAGGGGTCACGTTTGCAAAAACAACCATTTGGTTAAAATTAGCAAATGGAGGAAGGAAGTTGGCCATTTGTTTTTGAAGTTTGCAAGTATTTTGACTGGAATATGCGGGTTGTTTGATTTTTAAGTTTGTAGGTCATATTTAAATCTTTGAAACTGAGTTTGTTTTTGAAAACTGATAATTCCAGAAAAAATGTCTCATTGTTGCTACCTTTAATTTTGTCCGAACTACGCAAGGTCTGATTCATGCGGGGTCATGATACGTAGGCAATCTCCATAAGATTCGACCACAACAAAAAAAATGAAAAAAAAGAAAAATGAAAAAAAGACAGAAAAATGAAAAAAAAAGAAAGAAAAAAAAGAAAATCGAAAAGAAAAGATGTTATTAATAATGAGGACCGACTGAGTCCCTTCTAACCTGTTTGTTTCGCAAATGAAGTTAAGGTGGTTGGTTTGTGGTAAGCCGGACAATGACACCCCAGAATCCTTTACTTGCACCTAAGGATACACACTCTGCGGGGATCAGGCCTGATAACAGAAGCACTTGAATCCTAGTGGGAACTTGTTGACGGAAGTTGATGATATTAAAGCTGGCAATGGTCTGGACCATACTGATGCGAAGCTTAGTGGCTAAGATGCCAATTTTGATAAAGTAGGAGAACGCTCCGTTCCTTGGTTAGCAAGAGAGAAGCTTGTGGTGGCTTATTTTGTTGTCATTTCTGTTTGTTCGGATTATTAGGATTGTAATTCGGATTTTGTTTTGTGTCAATATCTTTCCGCTTATCTTTCCATTTTGTCATAGCGGTTTGTTTAAGTTTGTCCAGGTTGTTTTAGGATTTCATTCCGGTTTGTTTTGTTTATTTTATTATTCAAACCATTTCGCCGGTAGTCTAAAGCAAATCCGGTCTTTTATTATTTCCAGTCATCTCTCTGTTTAGTCCTTTTGTCATTTTATTCAACGCCGATTCTAGTGACATGACATGCGCACATAGTTTGGGCCTAGTCTTTAAAGTTAATCATAAAACCCTGGAAAGGCGATCAGACCATTTAAAGGAAATAAGGACGGTTGAGATTATTCAGAGCTCGAGTCATATGGAACTGGGGCAAGTAAAACACAAAGAAAACCGTTAAAAGCAAGATTCGCCAAATTGGCATGAGGGTCGGTCATGATAATGAGAGTGTCGCCCAACGATGCTTTAGAAATGACAAAGGAAAGATACTAGTTTAAATTGTGTTGTTTGCACTTGGCATGTTTTGAAGACTGGAATGACGAAGGCATTTTGTTCTGCTACCCAAACACTTTTATCCTTCGTTACCCCTTTTGAGCCTTATTTATTTTCTTTCATGCCCCTCGTTCGGAATTAGTAGCAACTAAGAAAAAAAAAGAAAAATCAACAAAACGACAAAAGAAAAATGAGAAATGAGAAAAGAAAAATGATAACAAAAGAAAAAAGGAAAGTCAAATGAAAAAAGAGGAATTGGGAACTACGTTTGACCTGATTCCTCAAAGAGGATACGTAGGCGCTTCACGGCTCGGTCATAGTTTTGAAAAATGAAAAAAAATCAGTTAGGATATCCCCAAGCAAGAAACTGGGGCAAAGGTTGCGTTTATTGTGAATAAATCTAATTCCGAAGGTTGTAACTAATAACCCAAAATTAATGTATTTTTTAGCCTTTTATACCCTTTCTTTCTAGCCTATCCAAAACCCACATTACGGTCCAAAGAAAGACCTTCTGACCAGTCTTCAAAAGATGCCAAGTCAGACAAATGAGAGTTTTACCGGCGAACATAATATTCTGTTCCACAGCAGAAAGGACTCTAATCTCCAACAGAAAGAGTCATACCGGCGACACTCCAAATCCCCAGCTGGAAAGTGATACAAATGAGAGAGTCTTATCGGTGAAAACCTTCACAGGCACCATAAGACGATGAAAGCTGAGAGAAAACCAAAATGAGAGAGGCTTGATAGTGAAACCCTTCGGGCACTTCAAGTCGAATAAGATTGGGAATCAGATGGGGAATCGTCAAGGGAAGATCTTGAGAGACGATTGACGGCAGAGGATAGGCCACATACGTATGTCATGGCCATTAGAGTTGGTATCTGTGTTTGATAGATTTTTATTTATAGTTTCTTTTGTTAAAGAGTCATCTTTTCCTTTGTCTTTTATTTTGTTTCTTTTTATTTTTTTCCTTTCATAGGAAAATTCCCTAGTAGAGTCTGTTTGGTCGGAACCAGTGGGAAATGACTTCAAAATAGGCCATCAACTAGTACATCCAAGTGGTACAAGGAACAGGCGCAAAACCCGTGTCAAGAAGGGTATCCCCATCAAGATGAGATTGATAAAAGGGATGGGCCAGTGTCAGCAATTAATATCATCCCCAGCAAGTTTGATAGCATAATGGAACACAAAGCTGGGAAAGGAGAAAGAGGAAACCATCCCCAACAAGAGTGGCATGACCGCTTACCATGTTTTTCAACTAACAAATTTTTCTTTGATTTAGAAACAGGGAAAATAAACGTTATTGATGGCGGAAAGACAGGCCATAAAGAAAATCATCAAACCGGGGCAGAAAATTTTCTCATTGTGAAAATTTTCTCAAAGACAGGCGCCCACCTGAATAACGAGAGGAATACTTTTATGTCTTAGTATAGACAGGCGCCCACCTGAATAACGAGAGGAATACTTTTGTCTGTGCATTTCATATTTCAGGCACCCACCTGTATAACAAGGGAATACATTTCATGTCTTTACCATTAGGCGCCCACCTGTATAACAAGGGAATACATTCCACGTCTGTTCCAATAGGAGACGCACTTCCTAAGCCTAGCCTTTACCAATAGGAGACGCACTTCCTAAGCCTAGCCTTTACCAATAGGAGACGCACTTCCTAAGTCTAGTTTTGCCAATAGGAGACGCACTTCCTAAGCTTTACCCATAGGAGACGCACTTCCTAAGTTATTTCACCCATAGGAGATGCATTTCCTCCTAAGTTTATTTTTACCCATAGGAGATGCATTTCCTCCTAAGTTTGTTTTAGTTTCACCCATATGAGATGCATTTCCTCCTAAGTTTGTTTTAGTCCACCCATAGGAGATGCATTTCCTCCTAAGTTTGTTTTAGTTCCACCCATAGGAGATGCATTTCCTCCTAAGTTTGTTTTAGTTTCACCCTTTGGAGATGCATTTCCTCCTAAGTTTGATTTAGTTTCACCCTTAGGATATGCATTTCCTCCTAAGTTTGTTTTTTACCCATAGGAGATGTATTTCCTCCTAAAGTTTATTTTTACCAATAAGAGACGCACATCCTAAGTTAAGTTTCACCAATAGGAGACGCACATCCTAAGATAAGTTTCACCATTAGGAGACGCACTTCCTAAGTCAATTTCACCAAGAGGAGACGCACATCCTAAGTAAGTTTCACCAAGAGGAGACGCACATCCTAAGTTAGTTTCACCAAGAGGAGACGCACTTCCTAAGAAAAGTTTCACCAATAGGAGACGCACGTCCTAAGGAGACGCACTTCCTAAAAATAGTTTCACCAAGAGGAGACGCACTTCCTAAGAAACGTTTCACCAATAGGATACGCACGTCCTAAGGAGACGCACTTCCTAAAAATAGTTTCACCAAGAGGAGACGCACATCCTAAGTTAGTTTCACCAAGAGGAGACGCACATCCTAAGTTAGTTTCACCAACAGGAGACGCACATCCTAAGTTAGTTTCACCAATAGGAGACACACTTCCTAAGCTAAGTTTCACCAATATGAGACGCACATCCTAAGGAGACGCACTTCCTAAGAATAGTTTCACCAAGAGGAGACGCACATCCTAAGTTAGTTTCACAAACAGGAGACGCATATCCTAAGATAAGTTTCACCAAGAGGAGACGCACTTCCTAAGAATAGTTTCACCTATAGGAGACGCACTTCCTAAGAATAGTTTCACCAGTAGGAGACGCACTTCCTAAGCCAAGTTTTACCAATAGGAGACGCATTTCCTAAGAATAGCTTCACCAATAGGAGACGCACTTCCTAAGTTTAGTTGTACCAATAGGAGACGCACTTCCTAAGTTATTTCACCCAATAGGAGACGCACATCCTAAGTTATTTCACCCAATAGGAGACGCACTTCCTAAGTTAGTTTTACCCAATATGAGACGCACTTCCTAAGAAAAGTTTCACCAATAGGAGACGCACTTCGTAAGTTTATTTCACCAATAGGAGACGCACTTCCTAAGTTTATTCCACCAACAGGAAACGCACTTCCTAAGTATAGTTGTACCCATAGGAGACGCACTTCCTAAGTAAGTTTTACCAATAGGAGACGCACTTCTTAAGTTTAGTTTTTCCCAATAGGAAACGCACTTCCTAAGTTTATTGTACCCAATAGGAGACGCACTTCCTAAGTTCAGTTTTACCATAGGAGACGCACTTCCTAAAGTTCAGTTTTACCATAGGAGACGCACTTCCTAAGTTCAGTTCTACCAATAGGAGACGCACTTCCTAAGTTCAGTTTTACCATAGGAGACGCACTTCCTAAAGTTCAGTTTTACCATAGGAGACGCACTTCCTAAGTTCAGTTCTACCAATAGGAGACGCACTTCCTAAGTTCAGTTTTACCATAGGAGACGCACTTCCCAAGTTCAGTTCTACCAACAGGAGACGCACTTCCTAAGTTTATTGTACCCAATAGGAGACGCACTTCCTTAAAGTTTATTTTTACCCATAGAAGATGCATTTCCTCCTAAGTTTGGTTTAGTGTTACCCGTAGGAGATGC
Source organism: Nicotiana tabacum (assembly GCF_000715075.1). Taxonomy (NCBI): domain Eukaryota; kingdom Viridiplantae; phylum Streptophyta; class Magnoliopsida; order Solanales; family Solanaceae; genus Nicotiana; species Nicotiana tabacum. The sequence continues at coordinate 27,058,871 of NC_134095.1, forward strand.
ATTTCCTCCTAAGTTTAGTTTTACCCATAGGAGATGCATTTCCTCCTAAGTTTAGTTTTACCCATAGGAGAGGCATTTCCTCCTAAGTTAGTATTGAAGTTGGGAGCCCGCCCATATAACAGAGGCATATATTTCAGTCTTTACTTTCAAGTGTTGAAATTGGGAGCCCGCCCAGATAACAGAGGCATACATTCAGTCTTTATATTTCCAGAGTTGAAGTTGGGAGCCCGCCCAGATAACAGAGGCATACATTCAGTCTTTAATTTTCAAGTATTGAAGTTGGGAGCCCGCCCAGATAACAGAGGCATACATTCCAGTCTTTATTTTCAAGCATTGAAGTTGGGAGCCCGCCCAGATAACAGAGGCATACATTCAGTCTTTACTTTCAAGCATTGAAGTTGGGAGCCCGCCCATAATAACAGAGGCATACATTCAGTCTTTATGTTTCAAGCGTTGAAGTTGGGAGCCCGCCCAGATAACAGAGGCATACATTTCAGTCTTTAATTTTCAAGTGTTGAAGTTGGGAGCCCGCCCAAACAACAGAGGCATACGTTTCAAGATCAAGTCAGAGAACAATAAAACAGAGGGTTACAGCAGGAATCCCCAACAGGAAACAATAAAATCCCCAGCACCGGGAAACAGAAGGTTGCAACAAGAGATCCCAGTACAAATTCAGGCGCCTAAGTCAAAAGGAAGAAAAGAGGCGTCTTGAAAGAAGTAGCTGGTGAACATTAAATCATGCCCAACATAACAAGTCTGATGAAGAAAGTCGTACCCACCAGAGGAACCGCCAAAAAGCTTAATAAAAAAAGTCATGTCCCCAGCGGACCGAGCAAAATGATATTCAGAAAAACAAATGGCCAGTATCATTCCAAGTTCAAGGAAGAAAAGTACTGGAAGAAGCACAAGCCGACAAGAAAGCAAGGCAACAAGAACAAATTTCAATCTAGCCTAGCTTCTTGTTTTATTTTAAGCACGGTGTGATAAGGAGATCAGTAAGCAGTGATAACAGCATGCAACAACAGTAACATTGCAGTCCCACGGTAGTCCCAGCTACCAAAACTTCCCGAACTACATTAACCTGATTCCCCTTTAGCCAGGGATATGTAGGAAACCTTTGAAGCAAAGGTTCAGTTAAATCTTTTTCAAAAAATGCTTCACACGGAGTACTCAGACGGGCAAAAATCGCTCGCTTTATCTTTGCACGAAAACCCTTCGTGTCTCCGGGCAAAGAGGGGCAGCTGTAAGCACGTGATTTTTGCCCTATATGAGAAATACTCCCAAAAAATGCAAAATAAAATGATTTTCCTTGGTGTGCAATTTTGAGTACTTTTGTGATATTTTTAGATAATTATTTGTATTTGTCTGTGTTTGCTTATTTGTTAAATTAATAAAAAAATACAAAAATATGTCGCATTTTGCATGTAGGATTTAATTCTACAATTATTAGTAATTAAATTAGTTTTACAAAAATTAAAAATTACAAAAAATAGGCACCTTTTGCATTTTTAGCATTTAATGTCCAAATATACAATTTTATGCTTAATTATTACTTAATTGTGCGTTAATTGTTATTGGGAGTTAATTTGCGCTTTTATAACTTAATTTAGTTCTTAATAATAATTTAAGTACTTTTATAATTTAGTTTTAGAAAATAAAAGAAGAAAAGAGAACAAAAATACAAAAGAAAATCGGATTGGGCCACTTCTTCAATTGTAAGCCAAAGGCCCAAAATATTGCCCAATCTTCTCCACGACCCAGTCCACTTCAGACCGGATCGACCCAGTCCGCCCCATGACCCAAATACCCAACACCCCTTTTTCATTTTGTCAAAACACAAAACAAAACAAAAAAATAAAAAAACCCAAAAACCCTAAAAACCTAAACTAACCCATCCGCCCCTTCCCTATCTTCTTCTTCCCCAAACTCAAAAAAAACTCCTCCAAAGCTCCAACCAAGCATCCATGGCTGCCCAGCTTCCCGTCCCAAACACCACCAAACGACACAACCTCCTTCGCGTTCAAACGACCCCAGCCCTATCCGCCATTGATGAAGCTCGTCGAGCTCAAGCTTGAGCTCGACGTCCATGTCGCTGCTGCTTCTGTTTCAACCAAACAACCTGCTACTCCTGCCTTCTACTTCATCGTCCAAACAACCAAACGACCACAGCCTCGACGAGTCAGCTGTTGTTCGAAGCTCCCATCGCCGCTGCTCGTCACGGCCAAGCTCGCACGCTGCCATCGGGTCCAGTATCGTTTCGCCATGGACGTCGTCGACCAGTTGCTTCTGCTTGATGCGTCGACCAGCTTCACGGCTTCATCTTCCCCATGGCCAAATGACCTCCGTTACTGCTTCGCTTCTCCGAGCTTGGGCATCACCATGGCCAGGCTGTCGCCGGACTGCTGCTGCTCGACGTCCAGTTCCTCCGAGCTGCTGCTGTTCATCACTTCTCCTTCATCCAGCTGTTGTATCTTCAGACGAGCTGCTCGTTTGAGTTTTTAGTCGAGGTCGTCGAGCGTCGTTTTGAGTTCGTCAAGTTTACAAGGGAGGTGAGTTCGTCGTTGAGTCCGGACAGATTTATTCCCATTTGAGTTTTGTCAAAACAGTTCATACATATGTCGTGTTGATCCGGTTAGTAGTTTTTGAATTTTATGTTTGTCCGTATTTTGTTTTGATATTTTCGAATCTAAAATCGGCAAATGTTTGTTTTGTTTATCGTTTGAATTAATTTTTAGTTCATGTTCATGTGTTGTTTGTTAAATTAATTTTTTAGATTTCAAATGGAAGTTAATTAGTTATTTTTCATGTTTATTTCATGTTTGTATTGTTGTTTAAGTGAATATTTGTTAGTTTTATGTTTGTTAGATTCAAATTGAAATTTAATTAATTATTTCTTCAATTTGTTTCATGTTGTTTCCAGAAAATATTAATGTTATTTGAATCGTTAGAATCCGTCATGTGTGTTGCTTAAAAACAGATTTAATTCATGTTCATCTTTGTTTGAAGTTCATGTTTAAATCCAGCGACTTAATGTGAGTTTATGTTTGTTTTGATTTGTTAGTTTAATTTGAATCATGCATATTGTTGTTTGTATTATTGTCTCTTTGTTCATCCATTAATGGTCTAAATTAACCAGGATTGGTTCCCGATATGGTTGATTTATTTCCATTAATTTGGAGTTTGTATTGTTCATCATGTTCATGTAAATTGTTGTTGAAGATTGTTGAGAAATTGGTCATCTTGACTATATTTTGGTTGAGTTATGATTAATTGATTGTTTAGAGCAGAGGGGTAATTTGGTAAATTGCATTGCATTCGGGGGTAGATTTGTAATTGCAATAAGGTCGGAGGGGTAGTTTGGTAATTGAACATTATTTTGATTCTTTATGTTAAGCATGGGGGACAAATATAATGGGGTGGGGTTTTTGATGTACTTGTTTAATGTAATGGGGGACAAGACAAAACATAATGGGGAGGAATCTTGTACTTTTTTAATATAGGCATGGAGGACATATTGTAATGGGTTGGGAATGTGGTATTTATTTAATGTAGGCATGGGGGACAAAAATTTAAAATAAAGAAGACATTTAATAGTGGGCCAAAGCATGACATTGGGGGAATAATTTTGGGGTTGGGAATGGAAGACTTGTCTTGCTATATATAGAGTCATTCTTGACTTGAAATAGGAGGATTTTTTGAGAGAAAAAAGAAGAAGAGAGTTTTTAGAACTTGAATATTATTGAGAGAATTTTTTAGGAGAGTTTTAGAACTTGAACATTATTGGAAGACTTAGAGATTATTATTGAGAGATTTTTACACTTGAGAGAGGATAGACTTGAAACATTTTGAGAGTAAAAGAGAAATGCAATTTGAACTTTCACTCGAATAATTTCCGTTTGCTTTTCTTCGAGTGTTATTCAAAAATCCGAAACTACTGCATCTTGTATCTTTTCTCTCTTCTGCTTTGACTGCGATTGCACTTTTGCATTGCTGATTTTTCAATCCGTTGCTGGGTTATTCTACTGGTTATTACTGGTTTTGCGGTGTTGCTGAACCTGCTGTTGCTGTGTTATTACTGTTGCTGACTCCTACTTCTTTTGTTCCTGTACTGCTGTTTCCAGGTACACATTTGTACACTCTTGGGTTGAAGCGAAAATGAAATATTAATCAGGCTCCTGTTCCTGTTGAATTCTTTTGTTTGGATTTGTGTTTGAATATTAATTTTCTTCTTTGTATAAAAATGTAGTCGATTAATTAATGAGTAATGGAGTCGCACATGTATGACTTCTTCATATAATAATGTTAGCTTAAATTAATCAAATACTAGTTAAGCTGTTTTGATATTATGGTGTTTCAATCTCATGTTTTAGTATTATCGAATAACAGAATATAAAAATGAAAGCAGTTTTTCTTTGTACAAACTCGGTCGCAATTTTCCATTCGTATTAGTCGTAAACTAATAACTAATAAGTTTACGTTTTTCAGCATGTAAATAATTAAGAGATTTTCTTTTATTTTAGAGACGAACTTAATAGAAAATATAGTCACTATAGGTTTATCCTTTAAAATAAAAATGAGACGAGCCTCGCCAAATAAATCACAAACCGCCGGGGCCCTCAATAAAATACATAACCATTGACTAGACTTTGGATTTGGCCGTTTAATGAACCTTCACGGCCTCTTCCTAAAATAACAATACGTTAGACTCTTTAGGACGCGCCTTAATAAATCTTACCTTCTTAAACTCGGGTGCACATTTATGTGACCCAAATCCAATTCTCAACGGAGTCGAAATGTGTTTCTAATCACGGGTACATTGATTGTGACGTGGTTCGAGATGCGTGTCCATGACGTTGCAAATTCATTTTAAAAAATAAGAATGAGATGAGCCTCGCCAAATAAAATACAAATTGTGGGGCCCTCAGTAAATATTTGCTTTAAAAATTATTTAGACTTCGGGATGGACCGTTTAGTAAAATTCCACGGTCCTACCCAAAATAAATATGCTAGTCGCTTTAGGCGCGCCTTTAATAATTTAATTTCCTTAAACTCGGGTGCACATTGATGTGACCCAAATCCAAATCTCAACGGAGTCAAAGTGTGTCGACGACCACGGGTACATTGATTGTAACGTGGTTCGAGATACATTTTTATAACGTTGCAATTCTTGATAAAAATAACAGTAAATGATAAAAGTGGTTGAAAGATAAAATTTGCACATAAGTTCATATTGTATTTAAAATCAGATAAATAAGCCAAATATACAGTTGAGCGACCGTGCTAGAACCACGGAACTCGGGAATGCCTAACACCTTCTCCCGGGTTAACAGAATTCCTTATCCGGATTTCTGGTACGCAGACTGTAATATAGAGTCATTCTTTTCCTCGATTCGGGATTAAAATTGGTGACTTGGGACACCCTAAATCTCCCAAGTGGCGACTCTGAAATAAATAAACAAATCCCGTTTTGATTGTCCTTTAATTGGTAAAAACTCCCTTGCGCCCTCTCGGGTGCGTAAAAAGGAGGTGTGACACCTTCTATCCTTTTATTTTCAATGAAATGCAATTTTTCATTTTCCATAATTCCTTATGGTGTTTTATTTTGTTTTCCTTTGTATAGTTCTTTTTATGTTGGTTCTAATGACATGACATGCATGAGAAAATTTTAGCCATGTCTTAAAAGCTAGTTTAATCTTTAAATAATGAACCAAGAAGTAGAATATGATGAAGAAGCAACATTTGGGGAAATAAGTAAAGAGTTAAAACATTTTGAAGAGAAACGAAAGCCCAACTTGATTGAAACTGAAGCAATCAGTTTAGAAGACCAGGACAATGTCAGGGAGACCAAGATAAGTGTGCATCTGGAACCGCAAGACAAGGAAGATATAATCAAAACACTGTTTGAGTACAAAGATGTCTTTGCATGATCGTATGACGATATGCTTGGCTTAAGTACTGATCTAGTAGTACATAAATTGCCTACTGATCCTGCATTCCCTCCTATCAAGCAAAAGTTAAGAAAGTTTAAGACTGACATGAGTGTGAAGATTAAAGAAAAAATCACAAAGCAACTTGGGCCAAAGGTCATTCGGATCACTCAATATCCTACTTGATTAGCTAATGTTCTGCTAGTATCAAAGAAGGATGGTAAGACCAAGGTATGTGTTGATTATCGTGATCTTAACAAGGCAAGCCCAAAAGATAATTTTCCATTACCAAACATCCATATTTTGATTGATAATTGTGCCAAGAATGAGATTATATCTTTTGTGAATTGCTACGTGGGATATCACCATATCCTGATGGATGTGAGAGATGCAGAAAAGACAACTTTCATCATACCATGAAGAACATATTGCTATCGGGTAATGCTATTTGGTTTGAAGAATGCTGGGGCAAGTTATATGAGGGCGATGACTACCATATTTCATGACATGATACATAAGGAGATTGAGGTTTATATGGATGAGGTGATCATAAAGTCAAAGAAGTAGTCCGAGCATGTCAAGGATTTTAGAAAGTTTTTTGAAAGGCTCTGCAGGCATAACCTCAAGATTAACCCAGCAAAATGTGCATTTGGTGTCCCATCTGGGAAGCTATTAAGGTTTGTGGTCAGTCGGCATGGTATTGAGTTATATCCGTCAAAGATCAAGGCCATTCAGGAGTTACCACTACCAAAGAATAAAATCGAGGTGATGATCTTTCTTGGAAGGTTAAACTATATCAACATGTTTAATGCTCAACTCACGACAACCTATGAGCCCATTTTTAAGTTGCTAAAGAAGAATTTTACGGTCAAGTGGACTGACAAGTGTCAAGAAGCTTTTGATAAGATCAAGAGGTACCTATCAAACCCACATGTGCTTGTCCCGCCTGAGCTTGGGATACCTTTAATCCTGTATTTGATAGTCCTGGATAATTCTTTTGGTTGTGTATTAGGTCAACACAACATTGCATGCAAGAAAGAGCAAGCAATCTATTATATCAATAAGAAGTTCACTCCTTATGAGGTTAATCATACTCTTCTTGAGAGGATATGTTGCACCTTGACTTGGGTGGCATAAAAGTTGAAGCATTATCTTTTTTCCTAAACTACTTACCTCATTTCTCGCATGGATCCCCTAAAGTATATCTTTCAGAAGCCTATGCCCATAGGCAGACTTGCAAAGTGGTAGATTTTGCTCACAGAGTTTGACATTATCTATGTGACTCGGACCAAGATGAAAGCCCAAGCCTTGGCTAACCACTTGGCCGAGAATCTGGTGGATGAAGAATAAGAGTCGTTGAAGACTTATTTTCCTGATGAAGAAGTGTTACATGTTGATGAGGTTGATATTAATGAAAATCTAGGTTGGAAATGTTTTTTATGGAGCCGCTAACATAAAAGCTTGGGATAAAGGCTGTGCTTATTTCTGAAACAGGGAACACTACCCTGTAATATCCCAACTTCAGTTTTATTGTACTAATAACATAGCCGAGTATGAAGCATGGATTCTAGGTTTGAGGTTAGCTGTAGACATAGGAGTTCAGGAAATACTAGTTCTGGGAAATTTAGATTTGTTGGTTCACTAGATTCAGGGAGAATGGGAAACTTGAGATCTAAAGCTCATACCGTATCTACAATGTCTTCATGATCTTTGTCAACCATTCAGATCAGTAGAATTCAGGCATATTCCTAGGATTTATAATGAGATTGTCGATGCCTTGTCTACTCTGGAGTCAATGCTACACCATCCGGATAAGACTTACGTCGACCCTTATATCTAAGTTCGTGATCAGCATGCTTATTGTAATATGATTGAAGAAGAACTTGATGTTGAACCTTAGTTCCATGATATTAAGGAATACATCAAGTCTAGGGTATATCCTGTTCATGCCACATGTGATCAAAAGAGAACCATTCGATGCCTAGCTAGTGGATTTTTCTTCAGCGGGGAAATCTTATATAAGAGGACTCCAGACCTGGGACTACTGAGGTGCCTGGATGCTAAAGAGGGAACATATGAATGGGTATGTCTTGGAAAAGTAGATACTTCAATCAGGTTATTATTGGCTCACCATGGAACGAGATTGCATCAGCGTTGTTCAAAGGTGTCATCAACGCCAGGTTCATAGTGATTTAATTCATTCTTCGCCATCTGAGTTGCACAAAATATCGACACCTTGGCCCTTTGTTGCTTTGGGCATGGATGTTATTGGACCAATTGAGCCGGTAACATCAAATGGACATAGGTTTATCCTGGTAGCCATTGATTACTTCACCAAGTGGGTGGAAGCAGTGACTTATAAGTCCGTGACCAAAAAGGCGGTGGTAGATTTTGTTCATTTAAATATCAATTACCTATTTGGAATTCCCAAGGCAACCATCACAAATAATGCTGCTAATCTCAATAGTCATCTAATGAAAGGGGTATGCCAATAATTCAAGATTATGCACCGAAACTCCACTCCATATCGCCCCAAGGCAAATGGAGTTGTTGAAGCTGCTAACAAGAACATAAAGAAAATACTTCTAGGCAGTGGCATGAAAAGTTGCCTTTTGCTTTGCTGGTCTATCGCACCACTGTTCGCACTTTGGTATGTGCAACTGAGGCAGTTATACCTGCGTAGGTTGAGATTACATCCCTTCAGATCATTGCGGAAGTTGAAAGTGATGATGATGAGTAGGTCAAAACCCGACTAGAGCAATTGAGTCTGACTGATGAGAAAAGTTTGGCAGCAATATGCCATGGTCAGTTGTATCAGAAGATAATGACAAGAGCATACAACAAGAAAGTGCATCCTAGAAAATTTGAGATGGGCCAGCTAGTATTGAAATGCATCCTTCCACATCAGGCTAAAGCTAAAGGCAAGTTTGCCCCATACTGTCAGGGGCCATTCATTGTGACAAGATTGTTGCCCGATGGTGCTTTGTATTTAACAGACATAGAAGGAAAAGTTGTGGATATGGCTATCAATTTTGATGTGGTCAAGATATATTATGTATGATTTCTTTGCTTATCTTCAATTGCATGTTTTGTACTTGGCGTGTTCAAAGTTGGAATGACGAAGGCATTTTATTCTGCTGCCCAAACACTTTTATCTTGTGTTACCCCTTTTGAGTCATAATTTATTTTCTTTCATACCCCTCTTTTGGAATCAGAAATAGAGTTAGAAAAGATAATTTAGAAAAAGAAAAAAGAAGAAAAATGAAGAGAAAAAAAAGAGAAAATAAGAAAAGAAAAAAAGAGAAAAATAAAAAACAATAAAACGAATTGTAGTTGGAACTACATTCGACCTGATTCTTTTTAAGGATATGTAGGCAACCTTACTTTGAGATTCAGTCCTACTAAAATAAAAATTCAAAATTCCCTAGACTCAATAAAACTGGGGTAGAAGTTTTAGTTTTGCTACAAGATCTGATTCCAAAAGTTGTAATTTTAAACCCTTTCATCTTAAATTATTTTGTGCCTTCATGTCATCCTTCTTTCTAACCTTTACCAAAATCCAACATTCTGGTCCAAAGAAAGACCTTCCAATCAATCTTTGAGGATGCCAAGTCAAGCATGTATTAGAGGTATGATTTTCCTACATCATGGGTAACACTTTGTTCATGGACACAAGAAATCATGAATAAAATGAGAGAGCATTATTGGTTAAAACTCTTACAGGCACCGTAAGGCGATGATGAGTTGAGAGAAAAATTTAAAATAAAAGAATCTTATTGGTGAAAATCCTTGCGGGCACCATAAGGCGACGGTGAGTTGAGAGATAAAAAAATGAGAGAGGCTTGATGGTGAAAACCCTTTGGCCACGATAAGTCAAATGAGGATTCTGAGTCTTATGGAGGAGTTGAGTCATTCAAGCCTAGTTTCAAAGTACGAAGGCATGCCACGAACTGAAGGTTAGATTGGTTTGGAGGATCAGACTACTCAATCCAAATGCATGTCATGATCATTGTAGCCAGCTGCTTCACTCAGATAAGTCTCTTTTCCCGTTTTCTCCAAATAGACTTCTTTGTTCAGACCTTTCCTTTTTTTTTTCTTTTTGCAAAAAATTACTTCACTTTGTTCTTTTGGTTCTATTTCTTTGAGTATCTTACAAGTTAGTTTTTGTTAAACAAAAAAGGCAAGAACGGACTTTAAAGTCTACTACCAGTTTTTTGATTGCACAAAGCAATGTTTGATCGAGCACATCACAAGGGACATGATTCAAAAGGAGCAGTGTAGTAGTAAGTTGGGTTTGGAGGACCCAATAATTCTTCGATTCAAGGAAATATAAAGGTTCAATAATTGTTAGAATGAAAACACGATATAATAAATGAGTGATAAGAGATACTAGTCACTCAAAGGTTTTTGTAGTCGAGGTTCGATCAGAAGGTCAAACGATCCTTTGCCAGCCCAAAACAGCTAATCAAAATAAAGCATGACAGTGGCAGAAGCGAACACTTTCAAAAACGATGCCACAAACTAACCACCATATTTTCAAACTCACAAAATTTTCTTTGTTTTGAAATAAGGGCAAAAGATTTTGCTCGTTTGCAGGTTACTCTGTGGGAAAGCAAGATTTAAGGTAAGTCAACCTTCAAGTTTTCAAGACCGTCCTGGATAATGGATTTAGTTTTAAGTTCCTACTTATAGAAATTGATATAATCTTAGAAATTGTTAGGAACCTCCCGGGTAATGGGATGTAGTTTCAAATTTTGGTAATAGAAAATGATATTTAATCTCAGAATTGTGAGGACCCTCATGGATAATGAGATTTAGTCTTAAGTTTTGCTTATAGAAAATGAATTTTAACTTTCAAGTTTTCAGGACCCTCTTGGATAATGGGATTTAATTTTGAGGTTTTTATTCTTAAAAATAGGATTTTTAATTTTTAAAATGCTCAGGACCCTCATAGATAATGAGATTTAATTTTAATGTTTTTGCTTATAAAAATCAATTTTATCTAAAATTGGTGAGGAACCTCCTGAATAATGGGATTTAGCTTTAAACTTTTGATCTTAGAAAATGGGATTCAATTTTTAAAGTACTCAGGACCTTCCAAGATGATGAGATTTAATTTACTAAGTTTGCAGGACCCTTCTAGATAATGGGATTCAACTAACACTCACAAATGTTCTTGGTACAAACTAGGGCAGAAAATTTTCTTTGTTTTGTCTATTTTTTTATGATCGCAGGCACCCACCTAGAGAACGAGGGTTAATATTTCAAAATTCAAGTCAGCAACATGCACTCAGAGTTGATTTCAAGTTTTAGTTTCAATAACAGGCGTCTACCTGGAAAATGAGGGTATTTATTTTAGAGTTAATATTCAAGTTTCTGCATCAGTAGCAGGCGCCCACCTGGAGAATAAGGATTAATATTTCAAAGTTGGTTTCATTCCATTAGCAGGCGCCCACCTGCAGAACGAGGGTATTTATTTCAAAGCGCCTACCTGGAAAACGAGGGTATTTATTTCAAAGCGCCTACCTAAAGAACGAGGGTATTTATTTCAAAGTCAGTTTCAAGTTTCGACATCAGTAGCAGGCGCCCACTTGGAGAATGAGGGTATTTATTTAAGAACTCAACTTCAAGTTCACGTCAGCGCAGCAAGTCACCCACTTGAAGAATGAGGGATTATATGTTCAAGTTTATTTCTAGTTCGAGCAGTAGGAGCTTGCCTGGAGAACAGGGTTAATTTTCAATTTCCAAATTCAAGTCAGAACCATCAGGAGCCCTCCTGAAGAATATGTTCAATTCAAGTCAGAAGTAGCAGAATCTCACCTTAAGAATGCGAGTCAACAGTTCGAGATGCACACAAGACTGAGAAAAAATTCAAAATAGAAGAGTTGATAGGATTTTGTAGTTTTTCTTGTAACATTTATCTTAGTTGATTTCATTTTTGATGTAATGACAGGAACCGCGGACCAGAACCTCGACGACACGTCAATCGGCTTGCTACCTCAACACACTCCATCACCTTTCTTACCTCTGAACTACGCGTGACCTGATTCCTTTATAGCCAAAGATATGTGGGCAGGTTAGATACCAGGGCTCGGTTACAATCTTTTATCTATCTTTATTTTATTTTTGAATAAGTGTCGGGTTAGAGATCAATTACGATGCTTACTTAATTCTTTGCTCAAAAACTCTTCGAGTTTCCAAGCAAAGAGGGCAGTTGTAAGCACGTAATTTTTGACTCGCGCTAACCTAGCATTTTATATGTATCTATTTGAGTTTATGTTAATTTTTATAGGATTCTACTATGTAATATTTTATTTTATTAGTGCTTAAAAATTAAAAATACAAAGAATAGTTTCATTCTCGTAATATTTCTCATCTTATTACCTATTTCTATTTAATTTAGGTTATTAGTATTTTGTAAGGATATTACTTTAATATTGCTATGCTACCAAAGTTGGTCGCTATTTTTATTTTAAGTATAATCTTTGAAAATACCAAAAAAATAATTTTACTTTTAATTTTTAGTTTTATCTTAATAAATTATGCCAATCAATTAGGAGTGATTTTATATTTCTTAAATATTTATATTACTTTAGAAGAAAATTGGGTTGGTTAATGAATTTTCAGCTTTTCTTGGCCCAAATTTTGAGTCCAAAATCGGACAACCTGCCCAACAAGCTGAGCCCAAATAACCTACCCGCCCCTTGACCCAAACCTGCCAGGCCCGCCAATTCCACTGACCCGCTCCATTTCCAACAATTAATCCTAGCCCTCATTCTCATTTAATCTAATGGCTGAAATTATTTCCCCAAACCACATATAAATTAAACTTATCTCAAACCCTATTCCCTAAAGACCTAACACAACCACACCTCCCTATCCCTTCTCCACTCTGCCGCCAACAACTACCCAAACCCGCTGAAAAAAATCCGCATCCGCTCGCCCCACGTCATGGTCCCCTCCCCCTTTTCTCTCACTGCTACGTAGCTATAGCTAATTCTGACAAGTGAATATTCCTTCCACGTGAGCAACACGTTTTTGATTATTTTTGGGATGGATTTTAGGTGAATGGGAGCGGTGGGACTAGGCAAGTTCGAATCCACGCCTTCCATTCATCCGAAATTCTTTTTAAAGAAAAATAAAAAATAAAAAAAGGTGTATGACACTACTTACTCAACAAACATTATTTTGTACCCGCGTTCCTCTTCCCATGGAACGAGTGGATATAATTATAAAAATTTAAACCACCCCAATCTCTTTGATATAATACGCAGAGTTCTTTCTCGCTCTCATTTGTCCAAATTTTTGTTACTATCAATGTATTGCGCATATCGTTGGTAAATTAGCAAACTCAAGTCTAGATATTTAACATTGGAAGAGGTTGATGCTGGAGAAATCATAACTTGTATCAATTGTCCTGAATTTATTGAATAGCTTTTTGAGAGTTTCATGGACAAGGAAAAAATTTAGTGTTATGCGGGAGCTCTTTACTAAAGTAGGCATGGTAGCTCTACCATGACTATGAACGAATAACAAAATATTTGTGGCAAAGACAAATTTATGAGTCTGATACAGACTATAGTTGAGTGTCATATATGAGTTTTGACATTTATGTTTAATATATTTCATTTGACTAGATCTATAAAACTTTTGATAATATTTACCTATTCTGTTATGTCATTAAACTATAACTATGTCTATTTGTATGATGCATTTTACAAATCAGGAGATATGAAGAGCTGAAATTCCTTCTAACAGATTGGGCGAGAAATAAACAAATGGACTCCAAAGTTGAATTTCAAGTTCAAATAGTTAAAAAAATGATCATCTAATGTTAAATAGCTTTTTGCGAATGGAAGTGTTAAAGAAAAAGAAAGAAAGAAAGAAAAAGTAATATGGATCGTATGCAGTAGGCTATGCTTCGTAAATATACACTTTGATGATTAATGATAGCTTTAATTACCAAAAATAAAGTGTTAAAGAAAAAAACGGCTTTTCACCTTTAAAGGTGTATATACTAATTTTACAAATTAATTGATAAAATTATTTTTCTTAGACCGTTAAATTAATAAAAAGAAAATAATAAAACAAAATGTATATACTAATTTTACAAATTAATTTTTATCACAAAAGGAAAAACCAAATTTAAAAGAGAGAAAGTGTAACACGGATCTGATGTAACAGTAATAAAAATCTCAAATTGTATTGATACCAGTAGAAGTTAACTACATTCACTAATAACAGACCACTCTTCAATGAAGCTAGCAATGAAAAATACCAATAGTAGAGAAATAAAACTAAGTAGAACAGGATAATAGAAGGAGGTGAGAAAACTAGAAGAAATGAGAAGGAATATAGAGAACACTCATAATAATATTTTGCTTGCCTCTGCAATAACCCAGTCACTCTACTTTATATTTCTAACCAATTTGTGCCTATTTATGTGAATTTCCTCCTCCACTCCAAACGTAATCTTCCAACCTTTTTGGTGGAATGATTCTTCTAGAACCCTTACGTGGCAGTCCCCTGTGATCATTCCTTGTGTCTTCTCTGTTGGCATCCCCGTCAGCAATTAATTAATTTACAATATTACTCTCCCCCAGTGAAGCAACCTTGTCCTCAAGGTTGAATTTAGGATAAACTTTAGAATCAGCAGAATTCATTAATTGTAAAGGAGTAATCTGTTGGGCCAGATTACCTACACACTCTTCAACGTAACATAGAGACATTAAAAACAAAGTGTATCTTGGAAGCTTCGGGGAGTTCCAATCTATAAGAAACAACAACAATACTTATCAGCACTTTGTAAGGTCCAAAGTATCGCCGACCTAACTTGTGGTCGCACTGAGGGCGCAAAGCAGCTTGTCGATAGGGCTAAAGTTTGACCAACACTCAGTCGCCAACATCTAAGGATACATCAAAGCGAGATTTGTCTGCCAAAGCTTTCATGCGATGTTGATCCTTTAATAGGTTATTCTTTAATATTTGAAGGACCTCATCTTGCTACAGTAAGTAGGACTCCACCAAGTCACTAGTAGCACTCCCCAAAATATACCTAGCAATGGTAGGTGGTTCACATCCGTATAGTGCCTGAAAAGGGGTCATACTCGTCGAAGTCTGATAAGAAGTGTTATACCAAAACTTAGCCCAAGGTAGCATAGCAACCTAATGAGAAAGCACTTCAGTAATGCAAGTATTGCTCTACGCATTTATTGAGAATCTCTGATTGCCCATCTGTTTGAGGGTGGTAGGAAGTGCTCATAGCCAAAGTTGACCCTTGCAGCCTATTAATCTCTTGCCAAAAAGAATGGAGAAAATGAGGATCACAGTCAGTTACAATGGTACGGGGATGGCAGTGAAGTCTGATAATTCCAACTACAAAAGCTTTAGTAGCTGTGTGTTTCGAAAAGGTAGAAGGAAGTGGTATAAAGTGGCCGTACTTAGCAAGGCGAGTCAACCACAGTCATAATAGTGGTCTTCCCCTTGGAACTAGGAAGACAGGTGATGAAATCCATTGCAATATCCTCAAAGACCGGGTTCGGAATAGGCAAGGGTTGAAGTAGACGAGTGGGATGTAGATGTGAATCCTTCATCTGCTGGAATATCTGACAAGTTGCTACAAATGCCAGTATATCCTTGCGCAGCTGCTTCCAAAAGAAATTAGAAGCCAAACGATGATAATTGCGTGCAATTCCGGCATGACAACCAACAGACATGGCATGAAATTCCAATGTTAGCTTCTGACGAAGCTTAGAATCTGATGGTAGTACTAATCTTTCTTTATAGAACAACAAGCCTTCCTTGAACCGGTAGGTGCTAGGCGCTAACTCTCCCTTACTCAACGCCTGTTGAATCTTCAACAACTTATGATGGGTCTTATTCAAATTCTTCAACTCTTGTTCCACCGTAAATTTCATGACTGAGATGGACGTCAACTCTACATATGAATGGCAAGAAAGTGCATCAGCAGTTGAATTCTGCTCCCCAGGTCGGTAAACAATAGGAAAGTCATAGCCCACTAGCTTTGTGAGACACTTTTGCTGCTCGGGCATTTGGATAGTTTGTGTGGCTAGGTTCCTCAAGGACTGCTGGTTAGTGAAGATGGTGAATTGGCACCCCAAAAGGTATTGTCACCATTTACTCATAGCCTGGGCAATGGCAAACATCTCTCTATGGTATGCGGAGGCCTTTTGCATCCTAGAACTCAACTTCAGACTGAAATGGGATGACCCTGTTGTAAAAAAATACCAATTACCTGTGCGGATGCATCTGTTTCGATGTGAAACTCTTGACTGAAATCCGGAAGAGTTAGGACCGCCCAATTTATTCTTTAGAGTATCAAAGACTTGTTGCTCAACCTCAGTCCATCGGAAAGCATCCTTGCGTAATAAATCTATTAGAGGTCCAGCTAAAGTAGCGTAATGATGAATGAAACGCCGGTAACATCCAGCAAACCCCAAGAAACTACGAACCTCCTTAACGGAGCTGGGAGGAGTCCATTACTAGATTACCTGGATCTGGACGGGTTCCACAGCTAGGCCTTATGCGGAGAGAATATGGCCCAATTATTCAACAGAAGTTTTCCCAAAAAAACTCTTGGATCGTTTGGCCACGAGCTGATAATCGCGTAAAAGTTGTAATACCACAGTAAGATGCTCTAAACATTCGTTCTAGGACTAACTGTAGACTGAGATGTCATCAAAGAATACCAAAATAAAACGATGCAGATGAGGTCTAAATACCTCATTCATAGTGGCTTGGAACGTGGAAAGGGCATTGCTTTGGCCGAAAGGCATTACCAAGAACTCATAGTATCCATCATGGGTGCGAAAAGCCATCTTAGCCACATCTTCGGGCCTGACCCTTATCTGATGGTATTCTGATAATAAATCCAACTTGGAGAAATAATGTGCGCCATGTAACTTGTCAAACAACTCATCGATTGTTGGAATAGGGAAGTGATCTCGGACAGTGATCGCATTCAAGGCACGATAGTCAACACAAAGTCTCCATGTGGCATCCTTCTTGCGAACCAATATCACCGGGCGATAAGAAGGGACTAGTGTTGGGACGAAACACTCGTTCTCTAAGAATCTCAGCAACTAATTTGTCCATAACTTGCCTTTGAAAATAGGGATACCTGTAAGGTTTCATATTCACAGGTTGTGCCCGGGAATTGAGGTGTATTTTATGATCATGTGATCTCGAGGGTGGTAAGCCTGTTGACTTTTTGAACACATCGGCATAAGATTCCAAAAGAATTACTAAATCAATAGTTGGCTCCCCGATAATAGTGATTTCATCCGCCACCATCTCTAGACAAAAGAAAGAAGTAATAACATATGGCTGCCTTACGTCGTAGGCTATACAATTGTATGGGTTGGGCATCTGTAGGACAATCCCCCTGCCAAGTTCATGTGATACCATCTGCTGTAAATTCAGATATCCACTTAGCATAATTAGTAAGTAGCGGTCCCAAGGACGCTAGCCATGCTACCCCCAATACAATATCAGCACCGTAGAAAGACAAAGTGTAAAAATCCTCCACCAATGTTCTTCCCTGAATTTCAAGAGAACGTTTCCTCACCACACCCTTGCAGTGGAAGAGCTGGCCACTTCCGACCAAGATAAAAATTGAGGGAATGGACTCAACAGTGAGTCAAAGATGTTTATCAGCTCGAGTTTGAACAAAATTATGCGTGCTACCTCCATCTACCAAAACTTGTACTGGAGACCCATTGATCTGACCAGTGAACCGGAGAGTAGACGGAGAAATTCCACCGATTAAGGCATGATATGAAATAGATGAATGCTCTTGCAATTCTAAACATTGAAGCTTCACAGCCAAAAATTCAGCAGGAACAAAAGAGTCTTGTATATTCGGATCACTTTCGGGCTCGTTAGTGAGTAAGAGAAGCTGGGATAGGGTCTTACATTTGTTGCCAGCAATGTACTTCTCTTTGCAATAGTAGCACAACCACGTTCATGATGACTCTGCATCTCGGCATGAGACAAACGCTTGAGGGGCAGATGAGTTGGTGGATTAGAGCTGGATGCCTTTGATACAAGAGGATTCAGGGGTTTTAGGGTGAGGGTTATGGAATTAGGAGTTGGTAACAGAGGTGGGGTTTTGGAAAAAGTGGGTTGGGTGATCCCTTTTTCAGCTTGGTTCCGCTTTTCATGTAGATGGGAAAGATCTAAAGTTTCCTCATAAGTTGTGGGCCTATGAACCAGCACTGAGTTTTTAATATCTTCACGAAGCCCAGAGATAAAGAGGCGTAACATACGACTATCATTTATGTCGTCTGTTTTGTTGAAAATGGTTTCAAATCGGCTCTGAAAATCTGTTACGTTGGTGGTCTTCTAGAGCCTTGCGAAATGACCTTAAGCCGAATCTAACCCCTTCTGACGTAAACAAATGCGTACCTTTGCCGCAAAGTGTTCCCAGTCCACTAGTTGTTTATTGCGGAAAAGACAACGGCACCATACGAGAGCCTCTCCGTCCAAGTAGAAGGAAGTGATGGAGAGTAGTTGATCCTCTGCAATGCGGTAAAAATCAAAGTAGCAATCAGCCTGAAAAATCTAGGCCTCTGAATTTTCGACATGTGGCGGAAAGTCGGTGCCGGAGCTTGCCTGTGGCGGAAAGTCGGTGCCGCCGGAGGTTGGTCACCTTGAGGATTTCCTCCATGGTGATGGAGAGTGACTTCCAATACTGAATCTCGAGATTGATTTCCCACCACTTTCAGTAATAGTGAACGTATATCAGCAAGGATGGACTCCTTCACTCCTTGGACCGATTCTTCCATGAGGGACTTGAGTTTTTGGTCATCCATTTCCTCTAGATGAAAGCACCAATGTAACAGTAATAAAAATCCCAAATTGTATTGATAACAGTAGAAGTCAATTACATTCATTAATAACATACCACTCTTCAATGAAGCTAGCAATGGAAAATACTAATAACAAAGGAATACGACTAAGTAGAACAATATAATAGAAGGAGGTGAGAGAACTAGAAGAAAGGGGAAGGACTATAGAGAACACTCATAACAATATTTTAAGAGAACTGAATTTGACACAAACATTAAATTGATTCAAAAATCAAATGCACTAGCTCGTGTTTGCTTCGAACCTACAACTAGTAATAGCTTGAAGTCTCACCTGGTTGTATAATAAATATAGCACAAAATAATGTCGATTCCGTAGGACATAATTTATGATAGTTCAATTTCACCAAATTATACTATATTGATATGACTTTGTGTTATCTGCATTCGACCTATATATTAAATTATTCACAAATCTATCTCATTGGCATGACTTTTGTGCTCGTTCAATCGTACAACACCAAACTCTATCATGTCGGCATGACTTTTTGTTTCACTGCTAAAAAAATGGAAAAAGCCGACTATCAAAACTGACCGATGTTGGTCAGTAATTGATCAAAATCGAACGAAAATTGACGTGGAAGTCGATAATTGTGTGGTGGGCAAAGCCAACCGATCGATTTTGAAATAACAAGATTGTGTGGTGGGCAGAGCCAAAAAATAAGATTGATTGAAAATACCGACCGAAGTCGAAATCGGTTCTTTTAATTATGTAATTAAGAAATGTACCACTAGGAATCGAACCGGAGCCTGTACTGATAAATTACTATACTACCACTAGACTATTAGTACTTTTTAGTTCAAGAGTTTTTTTAATTACTTTAATTATATTTTTGCGCAAAAATAACCGACCAAAATCGGTCGATCTTTTTAAGTGGCCGATTGAAATAACTGACCGAGTTTTGTCAGTTTGTTGAATATTAATTTTAATTTATTTCAAATGAAAAACCTACCTGGTCAATTTCTTGAAAAGTAAATTTTTGGGGATGCAAAAATAATTTTCGGCATTTTGGCGCAAAGAAAAACAAACCGAAAAAAAATTGAAAAGAAAATATTTTGAAAAATCAATCGACATCGGTCTGTTTTTTGACTGATCGACTTCGTGGTCGATTTTGGCCCCACTCTCTAGTAGTGTTATACGCATTTGACCTATTTATTAAATTATTCACAAAATCACTGTCCTATTGGCACAATTTATCTATGTTGTTTAACAAAGTGTTCTTCGAATTAACAATTTCAATTTCGATCAATCCACCCCAAATTTACTCCAAATGATCTCAAATTTGAAAAAAAGTCCCAAACACCAACACAAAAAAATTTCAATCACCAATTTAGTCAGATAACACCAAATCAACAAGACCTGCTCTCCTCTTCAATAATTTAAGGAACAATAATGGAAATTTAAGATTTTTAAAGTAAATCATTAAATTAGAGTTTTGAACTAAAAATTTAGGCACAAATAATCAACATGGAAATGATTTTAACAATAATAAGCCATTAACTTCGAATTTCCACCACCAAACATATTCAAGCTTGCAAAACTGAAGAATTATGACGGTCTTAGTGAAAAAAAGAAGAAGAGATAGAGAAAAAGGAGCTGAAAGATATCTTAGTTTAGAAATTATTCATTAAACTTTAAAGGGTCAGTTTTACACTTTTGTTAAAGTTGGGGTCAAAAAATAAATACCAATCCCATAGAGGGATAACCGACGCAAATTTGTGTATATAATCAATTATAGACAACAAATGGTTATTAAAAAGATTATACTAATCAACTAACGACTATTGTAATGACCTGACTGGTCGTTTTTCTTTTTAGAATCCCGTCCCCCTAAATAAGACTTTTCGCACTTGCTTTAACTAATTTACAACATGCGAGGATGGTTAGTTCGGGATTTGGAAGAGTTTGGGTTGAAATGGGCATACTTGATTCCCTAAAATTTGCTTAAAAGGCTAAGTTTGACTTTGGTCAATATTTTAATAAACGGACCCGGACTTATATTTTTGACGACCCCGGAGGGTCTGTAGAAAAATATGGGACCTAGGCGTATGCCCCGAATCGAATTTCGAGGTCCCTATCCCGAGTAATGAAATTTTGTTAAAAATTGTAAACTGAAATTCTAAGGATTTAAAGAAATTGAATAATATTTGATCATGTTGGTATCAGGCCCATATGTTGGTTCTGGAGCTTGGTACATGTCCAATATAACATTTAAGTCTTGTCTGTGAAATTTGGTGAGAAACGAGATTTATTTGACGTGATTTGGACGTCCGGTTGTAAAAATAAAAATTTGAATGTTCTTAAGGATTTCATGCATTTTGGTGTTGAATCCGTAGTTTTAGATGTTATTTCGGTGATTTGATCACTCGACAAGTTTGTACAATATTGTTGGACTTGTGTGAGTGTTCGGAGTGGAGGCCCGAGGGCTCGGTTGAGTTTCGGACATTGGTTGGGGGTGAAAAATACCCTTGTTTTCTGGTATTTCTAGGCAAGGTTGCAGGTCTCGCAAATGCAAGGAAATTGTTCGCATTTGCGAACTCACATATGCGAGGTAAGCATCGCATTTGCGATGAAGCCTAGCTGGGGGTAGTGGTCGCATTTGCAACGTTCTCTTCGCATTTGCGAACCCAGCAGGGTCCGCATTTGCGACCTCTCTATCGCATTTGCGATCAAGACAGAGGAAGGCCCAGTTCGCATTTGCGAACTTATTGTCGCAATTACGACTTCGCATTAGCGAGTCTGATGTCACAAACGCAACAATAGAGGCCTGGACACAACTTTTAAAAACGGGACTTAGGCCATTTATTTCATTCACTTCTACACTTGGGAGATTTGGGAGCTTTCAAGGAGGGGATTTCAACCTAGCATTGTGAGGTAAGTTATTTCTATTTAATGTGAGTTTAATACATAGGGTTTGGGTAGATTAACACATAAAAATTAGTGAAAATCATGAGATTTGAATGAAAACCTAGAATTTTGATAAAAATAAGATTTAACTACGAAATTTGTTATGGAATAGAGTAAAAATCATATATTCTTTATCCTTAGGCTATGTGTAATAACTTTCTTAAAAGATTTCCGGAATCCGGGCACGTGGGTCCGAGGTCGAATTTTAGGAATCTTGTAATTTGGATTGAGGAATCATCCTAATGGTTGGGATATAAACTTTTAAGCCTATATTGATTGGTTTCTATGCTATTTGGTTAGTTTTGGAGTGTGTGGCACCAAATTGAGGGTTTGGGCTTAAGCTTGGACCGGAAAGTAAGCCGTGAAGCGAGGTAAGTCTCCTTTCTAAGCTTGTAAGAGGGAATTGTCCCCATAGGTGAAATGGTTGGATAATTTGCCACTAAATGCGGGGGCTACGCATGCTCTAGGTGACGAGAGTTCGTCCATAACTACTATTATGTTAATTGTCCGGGTAGTGTAGGACTTGTATCATGCCATATTTGTAAATATTTATATCCTTTCATGCTAATGAGATCACTTAGGATATGCTAGAGATTTTGAAATAAACATATGTGAATGTATGCGCTTTCTTGAACACATGTATGAATTTATTTGAATATGAATGCGCCTTTATGTACTTTATTGATGATAATTGTATTTGTGGATCGGGCCGATCGCCTCGGTAGAGATAAATGCATCTATAGTTCGCGCCATTCGACCCTCTAGTAGTGCACAATTTCTTTTCTGTTGGACCGGGCCGTACGACCTCGGCATAATGTGCGCATGATATCTATGTGAAATCTTATTTATGACTTACTTTGTGAAATGCCCTGAAATGTAAATAGCTAACTGTGATATTATCTAGGAAATGACCTATCACTTCTTGCTATAAATTATTATTTATTTGTGACATCCATGCTTAGCATAACACTTTCTTATATTACTTGACCCTAGTAAGTATCAAGTCGACCTCTCATCTCTACTTTTCGAGATTAGACGGGATATGTACTGGATACATATTGTTTATGTACTCACACTACACTTCTGTACTTAATTGTATATGATCTGAGGCAGGTACATCTGGCTACCAATCTGGTGCGCATTCTTGATCGTAGTCTGAGATTCCACGGTGAGCTGCTCCCTTCCTATGCCGTTCAGCAGTGTGATGGAGTCTCTATTTGCTTTTGGCTATCTATTCTATTTCACACTGTAGGATAGATTTATTCTTTTGTATACTCTACTAGATGCTCATATACTTGTGACACCAGGTCTTGGCACACACATTGGTAAACTATTCTTTTGGGATTGTATAATTATTATTGTACGTTGCTAATTATCACTTGTTTTAAATTCAATTTAAGAAATTGCTGTAATTGTTTTAGTAAAGTAAAACTAGAACTTATTAATATTTCCGTGTTGGCTTGCCTGACAACGGCGTTGGGCGCCATTACGACCTGAAGTGAAATTGGGTCATGACAACATGGTATTAGAGCACTAGGTTCACGTAGGTCTCACAAGTCATGGGCAAACCTAGTAGAGTCTTGCGGATCGGTACAACGACGTCTGTATTTATCTTCGAGTGGCTATAGGGTGTTAGGAAACTACTCTTTATTTATTTCCTATCGTAAAGTGGTTGGTATACTAAATTTTCCTCTTATATTCTCTCATAGATGATGGGGACACGAACGACACATGTTCCAGACCCCGGGAGGAGCTGCTCCCCCTATTGCTAGAGGCCGAGATAGAGGCTGGGGGAGGGCACCGGCCCGAGGGAGGGGATGAGGGCATCCCAGAGCTGTTCTAGTAGCACCACGGGTAGATCCTGTGGGAGATCCTATCATTGAGGATTAGGGTAAGGTACCCGCAGCTGAGTCTACCCTAGCGGACTTTATGACAACACCAGGTTTCTAGGATGTCATGGGTCGTATGATACGGTTCATGGACACCATGACTCAGGCTGGTTTATTTCTAGCGGATCTAGCTATATCACAGGTAGGAGGGGGAGCACAAACCCCTACTGCTCAGGCTCCTAGTCATGCAGCTGTAGTGTATCAAACTTCGGGTGCATTACCCGTGGATGGGGCCCAGCCAGTTGCTGTAGTGGTGCCCAAGCCCAGACTAGCTGCGGATGGTGATCCGCAGAAGTTATTGGACATATGGACCAGGCTACACCCTCCTATCTTCGGGGGTGAGCACCATGAGGATGCCCAAGATTTCATTTATAGGTGTAGGGACAGACTGCACAACATGAGGATATTGAAGTCTCATGGGGTTGACTTCACTACTTTCCAGCTAGAGGGCAGGACCCGTAGATGGTGGCAGTCTTATGTTCTTGGTATGCCAGCAGGTTCTCCTCCCATCACTTGGGGTCATTTCACACAGTTATTCTTGCACAAGTATATTCCACCCTCTAAGAGGGAAGAGCTGTGGTATTAGTTTGAGTAGCTTGAGCAGGGTCAGATGTCCGTGACCGATTATGAGGAGAGACTTTCTGAGTTATCCCGCCATGCATTGATGATACTTCCTAATAATGCAGAGAGAGTGCGAAGGTTCGTTGTAGGGTTGCATTCTAGCATTAGGGCCAACATGGCCCAAGAGGTGGAGATGAGGACTCCTTATCAACTAGTGGTAGAGATTGCTCAGATGATTGGGGGCTACCGTTTGAGAGGTAGGGAGTAGATGAAGCAGGACAAGAGGGCTAGATTTTTCGGAGAGTTTAGAGGTGCCCCAGCTTGGGGAAGAGGTCAGTTTGGGAGGGGTCAGCCTAGCAAGCCCCCATATTCAGCACCATCACCTCCTCGAGGTGCTCCAGCGTGCCCCTAATTCAGTGCCATACCAGAGAGTTCTTACCGCCTGTCAGCTATTCAGGGTTCCTCTAGTGGGTAATCAGGCCTCCAGTGGGTAGTACAACAAGGTCAGCAGCCCATGATTTCAGCACTAATTGCCCAGCCACCTAGAGGCGGGGGACAGCCTGGCAGGGGCCACCCTAGAGGTGGAGGCCAGACAGGGAGAGGTTAGCCAGCTACTGCTCAAACAAGTGGAGGTTAGCCAGCCGGCGCTCCAACCAAATTCTATGCTATTCCGGCAGACCAAATGCATTGGCCTCAGATGCCGTTATCACAGGTATTATCTCCGTCTGCGGTAGGGATGCTTCAGTGCTATTTGATCCAGGGTCTACCTATTCATATGTGTCATCTCTGTTTGCTCATTTCCTGGGTATTCCTTGTAAGCCTTTGGGTACTCCCGTTTATGTGTCCACTCTTGTGGGCAATTCTGTGGTTGTGGATCGGATCTACCGGTCCTATATGGTTACACTTTGCGGTTTTGAGACTAGAGCAGATCTCCTGTTGCTGGACATGGCCGATATTGAGGTCATCCTGGGCATGGATTGGTTATCTCCATATCATGCCATCCTAGATTGCCATGCCAAAACTGTTACATTAGCAATGCTAGAGTTGCCAAGGTTGGAGTGGAAGGGTTCCTCTTAATACATCTAGTTGAGTTATCTCTTTTCTGAAGGCTCGACATATGGTGGAGAAGGGTTGTTTGGCTTATCTAGCTTATGTTTGGGACACCACCGTAGAGTCTTCGATGATTGATTCAGTCCTAGTAGTTCGGGAGTTCGCCGATGTGTTTCCTACTGACCTTCCTAGCATGCCACCAGATCATGATATTGATTTCTATAACGATTTGGCTCCAGGCACCCAACCTATATCTATTCCACCGTACCGTATGACTCCGAAAGAGTTGACGGAGTTGAAGGATCAACTTGAGGAGCTGTTAGCAAAGGGGTTTACTAGACCAAGTGTGTCACCTTGGGGTGCACCAATGTTGTTTGTAAAGAAGAAGGATAGGACCATACGGATGTGCATTGATTACCACCAGTTGAACAAGGTTACCATCAAGAACAAGTACCCGTTGCCGCGAATTGATGATTTGTTCGACTAGTTGCAGGGTGCTAGGGTGTTCTCTAAGATCGAGTTGAGGTCAGGGTACCATCAGTTGAAGATTCGGGACTCAGATGTTCTGAAGACTGCATTTCAGAATAGATATGGTCATTATGAGTTTCCGGTGATGTCCTTTGGCTTGACTAACGCCCCAACATAGTTTATGGACTTGATGATCAGGGTGTTCAGACCTTATATTGATTCCTTTGTCATCGTCTTCATTGACGACATCTTGATATACTCACGTAGCTTGGGGGAACACGAGCGACATTTGAGAGTGGTGCTTCAGACCTTGCGAGAGCAGAAGCTATATGCTATGTTCTCCAAGTGTGAGTTCTGGCTAGAGTCAGTGGCATTATTGGGGCATATTTTTTAGGAGAGGGTATTAAGGTGGATCCCAAGAAGATTGAGGCAGTCCAGAGTTGGCCACGTCCTACCTTAATGACCGAGATCAGGAGTTTCCTAGGGTTAGCAGGTTATTACAAACGATTCGTGCAGGGATTTTCATCTATTGCATCACCTCTGCCTAGATTGAACCAGAAGGGCGCTCCTTTTTGTTAGTCCCATGAATGTGAGGCGAGCTTTCAGAAGCTCAAGACAGCTTTGACTACAATACCAGTTCTTGTGTTGCCTTCCGGTTCAGGGATGTATACAGTATATTGCGATGCTTCACGCATTGGATTGGGTTGTGTATTGATGTAGGATGGGCGAGTTATTGCATATGCTTCGCGTCAGCTGAAGATTCATGAGAAGAATTATCATGTGCACGATTTAGAGTTGGCCGTGATTATTCATGATCTTAAGATGTGGAGGAACTATTTGTATGGGGTATCATGTGAGGTTTATACTGATCATCACAGCTTACAACATGTGTTCAAGCAGAGGGATCTCAATTTGAGGCAGCGTAGATGGCTTGAGTTACTGAAGGATTATGACATCACCATTCTTTATCATTCGGGCAAGGCAAATGTGGTCGCAGATGCCTTAAGCAGGAAAGTAGAGAGTATGGGTAGCTTGGCATTCATTTCAGTAGAGGAGAGGCCACTAGCCTTGGACATTCAGTCCTTGGCTAACAGAATTGTGAGGTTAGATATTTCAGAGCCCAGCCGAGTCCTTGTGTCTGTTGCTGCTCAGTTTTTATTATTGGGGCAGATCAAGGCCCGAAAGTTCGATGATCCACATTTAGCGATTCTAAGAGAGACAGTGCTACAGGGTAGTGCCAAAGAGGTTTCTATTGGCGATGATGGTGTTCTGCGACTCTAGGGTCGCCTATGTGTTCCTAATGTTGATGGTCTGAGGGAGAGGATTCTAGAGGAGGCACACAGCTCACGGTATTCCATTCATTCGGGTGCTACGAAGATGTATCGTGACTTGAGGCAGCATTATTGGTGGCGGCGGATGAAGTAAGACATAGTGGAGTATATGTCTAGGTGTTTGAATTGCCAGCAGGTTAAGTATGAACACCAGAGGCTAGGTGGCCTACTTCAGTAGATGCCTATACCTGAGTGGAAGTGGGAGTGCATTACTATGGACTTTGTAGTTGGGTTACCCCGGACCTTGTGGAAGTTTGCTGCAGTGTGGGTCATTGTTGATAGGTTGACCAAGTCAGCCCACTTTATTCTAGTGGCGACTACTTATACTTCAGAGAGGTATGCTTAGATTTACATTCGGGAGATAGTCCGATTGCACGGTGTGCCTGTTTCGATCATATCAAATAGAGGCCCTTAGTTCACCTCCCATTTCTAGAAGGTTCGTTTAGAGTGAGTTGGGGACCCGTGTGGAGCTAAGCACAATATTTCATCCTCAGACCGACGGATAGTCGGAGCAAAATAATTCAGATTTTTGAGGACATGCTTAGAGCATGTGTGATTGACTTTGGAGGGCAGTGGGATCAGTTCTTGCCCTTGGCAGAGTTTGCTTACAACAACATCTATCAGTCCAGCATCGAGATGGCTCCATTTGAGGCTTTATATGGTCGGCGATATTTTTCTCCTATCGGGTGGTTTGAGCCTGGTGAGGCTAAGTTATACGGTACAAACTTGGTGAAAGATGCCTTGGAAAAGGTAAAGTTGATTCAGAAATGGTTTCGCACAACTCAGTCCAGATAGAAGAGTTACGCGTATCAGAAGGCGCATGATGTATCATTCATGGTTGGCGAGAAGGTTCTCTTGAAAGTCTCGCCAATGAAGGGTGTTATGCGATTCGGGAAGAAGGGCAAGTTGAGCCCAAGGTTTATTGGCCCATTTGAGGTGTTGAGGCGAGTTGGGGAGGTTGCATACGAGCTTGCTTTACCCCTCAGCTTATCGGGAGTTCATCAAGTTTTTAACGTGTCTATGCTTTGGAGGTATCATGTCGACTTGTCTCATGTGTTAGACTTCAGTACTATTTAGCTGGATGAGAGTTTGGGTTATAAGGAGGAGACATTTGCCATTGTTGATAGACAGGATCGCCAGTTGAGATCCAAGAGGATTTATGTGGTGAAGGTCCAGTGGAGGGGCCAACCAGTCGAGGAGGTGACCTGGGAGTCCGAAGAGGACATGCGGAGCAAATATTCCCATCTTTTTCCTAGCTCAGGTACTTTTCTATGTCCGTTCGAGGACGAACGTTTGTTTAAGAGGTGGAGAATGTAACGACCCGACTGGTTGTTTTGCTTTATAGAATCTCATCTCCCTAAATAAGACTTCCTGCACTTGGTTTAACTAATTTATGACTTGTGAGAATGGTTGGTTCGGGATTTGGAAGAGTTTGGGTTGAAATAGGCACACTTGATTCCCTAAGATTTTCTTAAAAGGCTAAGTTTGACTTTGGTCAACATTTTTAGTAAACGGATCCGGACATGTATTTTGACAATCCCGGAGGGTCCGTAGAAAATAATTGGACCTGGGCGTATGTCCAGAATAGAATTCCGATGTCCCTAGCACGAGTAATGATTTTTTGTTAAAATTGTTAAATTGTAATTCTAAGAATTTAAAGAAATTGAATAATATTTGATCATGTTGGTATCAGGACCGTATGTTGGCTTTGGAGCCCGGTACATGTCCAATATATCATTTAAGTCTTGTCTGTGAAATTTGGTGAGAAACGGGACTGATTTGACGTAATTCGGACGTCCGGTTGTAAAAATAGGAATTTGAATGTTCTTAAGGATTTCATGCGTTTTGGTGTTGAATCCGTAGTTTTAGATGTTATTTCGGCGATTTGATCGCTCGAACAAGTTTTTACAATGTTGTTGGACTTGTGTGAGCGTTCGGAGTGGAGCCTCGAGGGCTCAGGTGAGTTTCGGGCATAGATTGGGGGTGAAAAACACCCCATTTTTCTGGTATTTCTGGGCAAGGTTACAGGTCTCGCAAATGCAAGAAAATTGTTCGCATTTGCGAGGTAAGCATCACATTTGCGATGAAGCTTGGTTGGGGGCAGTGGTCGTATTTGTGACGTTCTCTTCGCATTTGCGAACCCAGCAGGTCCGCATTTGCGATCAAGACAGAGGAAGGCCCAGTTTGCATTTGCGAACTTTTTGTCGCAATTGCGATTTCGCATTAGCTTGCATTTATTTCATTTCACTTCTACACTTGCGATTTGGGAGCTTTCAAAGAGGGGATTTCAACCTAGCATTGTGAGGTAAGTTATTTCTACTTAATATGAGTTTAATACTTAGGTTTTGGATAGATTAACACACAAAAATTTATGAAAATCATGGGATTTGAGTGAAAATCTAGGGTTTTGATAAAAAAAACAAGATTTAACCACGAAATTTGTTATGGAATGGAGTAAAAATCATATATTCTTGATCCTTAGGCTATGGGTAACAACGTTTTTCAAAAATTCCGGAATCCGGGCACGTGGGTCCGGGGTCGAATTTTACAAATCTTGTAATTTGGATTGGGGAATCACGCTAATGGTTGGGATATGAACTTTTAAGCCTATATTGATTAGTTTCTATGCTATTTGGTTAGTTTTGGAGTGTGTGACATCAAATTGAGGGTTTGGGCTTAAGCTTGGACCGGAAAGTAGGCCGTGAAGTGAGGTAAGTCTCCTTTCTAACTTTATAAGAGGGAATTGTCCCCATAGGTGAAATGGTTGAATAATTTGCCACTAAATGGGGTGGCTACGTATGCACTAGGTGATGAGAGTCCGTGCATAACTACTATTATGTTAATTGTCCCGGTAGTATCATGCCATATTTGTAAATGTTTATATCTTTTCATGCCAATGAGATCACTTAGTATATGCTAGAGATTTGGAAATAAACATATGTGAACGTATGCACTTGCTTGAACACTTGTATGAATTTATTTGGATATGAATGCATCTTTATGTACTTTCTTGATGATAATTGATATTTGTGGATCGGGCCGATCGCCTCGGTAGAGATAGATGCATCTACAGTTCGCGCCATTCAACCCTCTGGCAGTGCACAGTTTCTTTTCTGTTGGACCGGACCGTACGACCTCGGCATAATGTGTGCATGATATCTATGCGAAATCTTATTCATGACTTACTTTGTTAAATGCCCTGAAATATAAATAGCTAACTGTGATATTATCTAAGAAATGACATATCACTTCTTGCTATAAATTATTATTTATTTGTAACATCTATGCTTAGCATAATACTTTCTTATATTATTTGACCCTAGTAAGTATCAAGTCGACCTCTCGTCTTTACTTCTTCGAGATTAGACGGGATATTTACTGGGTACATATTGTTTATGTACTCATACTACGCTTCTGTACTTAATTGTACAGGATCTGAGGTAGGTACATCTGGCTACTTGTCTGGTGCACATTCTTGATCATAGTCCGAGATTCCACGGCGAGCTGCTCCCTTCCTATGCCTTTCAGCAGCGTGATGGAGTCTCTCTTTGCTTTTGGCTATCTATTCTATTTCAGACAGTAGGATAGATTTATTCTTTTGTATACTCTACTAGATGCCCATATACTCATGACACCAGTCTTGGCACATACATTGGTAGACTATTCTTTTGGGATTGTATAATTACTAGTTTCTGCATACGTGCGTTGCACGTGTATCCCATGTATATTTAAGAATAATTAAAACATATCTTTAAAATATGTGATTGAACTATATATTAAAAATACACAAAAGAGTAATCTTTTTTTTTTGGTACAAGATTAATTATTTATCAGGCCCTCAAGATCCCATAAAAATATGTACAGACAAACACAATAAAAAATAAGGAGAGAACACTTTTTTAGCAGCAAAACCATAGGATAGGAGTTCTAAAGTTGAACGGCTCATCTTCCTTGAAGAAGAATGAATAGTAAACAAAATAATATCTAAAATAAGGTCAGGGAATCTAAATTTTCTAAACATTCATTAGTAAGTATATCATTCAAGTGGTTCATTCTTGAAATACATGGATCAAAGCATGATTTTAATAGGTGCAACTCGGACCTCTTTGTGATATCTGAACTGCAAAAATAATTATTATGAATAAAAAACTTTGAACCAAGTACTAATAAAAAAAAAAAGAGTGGAGACACTAAACACAATTACAACCAATAAGAAAAAGGTAAACACTTACCGCATTGGCTTGAGAAAACAAAAAATTGCCTGGGTAGAAACAAAATGAGGGTTGAAAAAATAAAAACTTATCTGGTTAGACAGTAAAAGAATGAGAGAAATAGAACATGCATGTCAAAATAGTTTATCCAAATTGTAATGCCTAATTTTGTCAAAGAAAAGCATGAGTTTGTTCTTCAAGATGTGATATCTCCACCATCTGAAGAATTTGTGAAACTTCATCCTGACAAATCAATTATATTAATATACATTGAATTTGTACAACTTTTGTTGTACAGTTTACTTATATAGTCATGCAAGGAGTAGTGCAAGAAACTCAATTTATGCGGAACAAGGAATTAAGACTCATGATATGAATGTTATTTCTTACATTACATTAGGTTGCTATGCATAAATATCATAACTGTTGAAGATGAAAAGAACAAATAATCAAGGCTACATAATTAAGACTTACGAAACCGCCAACCTACAATAACTACGGATCAAAAGGCTGAAGTGCAAAATTATTATAGCCGTGGAAAATGAAAGAGACAACAATTAAGGCAGAACAATTAAGAATATTTAACTTAGGAAAGATATGGCTTGCAACAATGATGGAATAATGCTCCACATTCAGTTGATCAAAAGTAATAAAAAGTAATCATTACGAGAAGATCCTTTTTCTCTTGCTTAATGGGAGGATATTCTAGAGATTAAATTTAGAGGGTAATTTGATCATTTAATTTCTAAATAATATTTTAGTAAAATAACTTTAACTAAAAGTCTTTACACTTATAATAAATAATAAATATAAATATAAATATGAACATAAATATAAATATATGATATATGATTAATGTTGTGAATTTTTTAAAAGGGAATTAAATACAAAATATCATTTAATAGGAGGTAATTTTAATTTTAGGCCGACGGTAATTTGGTCATTTAGTTTTTGAAGGTTATTATGGTAAATTAACTTTACCTAAAAATCTTCATGCTTATAATATAGTATGATTATTGTACGTTGCTAATTATCACTTGTTTTAAATTTAAATTAAAAAATCGTGGTAACTGTTTTAATAAACTAAAATTAGAACTTACTAATATTTTCGCATTGGCTTGCCTGACAATGGCGTTGGGCGCCATCACGACCAGCAGTGAAATTGGATCGTGACAACTATACTCAATAAAAGAAATGATCAGGCGTCATTTATTCACTTGATGAACTGTATACGAACATAAATTATGAGTAGAAAAATATTATAAAATCTGAAAAAACAATGATTGTGAAAATAGAAGTAAGAACCAATTAATATTGTCACACCTCCTTTTTGCGCGCCCGCCCCGAGAGATAAATGCGCGAGAGAGTTTTTCCAATTTAAGTGACAATATTCGAAATGAGATTATTTATTTAATTCAGAGTCGCCACTTGGGAAAGGTTTGGCTTTTGGTGTCACAAGTCACCGGTTTATCTTGAATCCCAAATCGAGGAAATTTTCGACTTTCCAAATGAAGTCTGCGAACCAGAAATTCTAAGTAAGGAATTCTGTTGACCCGAGGGAAGGTGTTAGGCACCCTCGAATCCCGTGGTTCTAGCACGGTCGCTCAAATTGTTATAATGGCTAAATATCTGATTTAAATACATGTTGTGACTTATGTGCTTTTATTAAGTTTAAAACCGCTTTTATTATTATCATTTATTTTTATAGAATTGCAACGTCGTGAAAAATGCATCTCGAACCACGTCACAATCAATGCACCCGTAGTTGTTAACACATTTCGACTCCGTTGAGATTTGAATTTGGGTCACATAAATGTGCACCCGAATTTAAGAATGTAATTTAATTAAGTCGCGCCTAAAGAGTCTAACGCGTTATTATCTTTGGGGAAGGCAGTGAAATTCACTAAACAGTCCATCCCAAATTCTAAGTATTTATTATGATCAATTATTGAGGGCCCCACAATTTGCATTTTTATTTGGCGAGGCTCGTCTCATTATTTTTTAAAAGGATAATCTTAGCACGACTACATTTTCTATTTTTTGTTTTCTAAAATAAATGAAGATAAGGTCCAACTTTATTTACATACTTTCGAGTTATTATGGTTAAGTTCCAAAAGTGAGTTGTTTAAGGAGTTTGCATGGCAACGCATAGAATATTCTACATACAGACAGAAAAGAAAGAAAAGGCTACATTAAATTACAACTTCAAATCTTTCTCATTTTTTGCATTCATGCTTCGAGTGGCTTACAAGACGAACCAGTGTATCAGTTTGTGTACCTGGTATTTGGAAAGCAAGGAAAGAAGATGAAGATCAGTAGAAGCAGCAGTAGTGTAAATACACAGCAACAACAACAACCCAACAGCAGCAATTCGAATCAGATTCTAGGCCCAGAAAACTTTGAAGAAAAACCGAACAACTCAAATAGAACAAACCCAAAGTTTGTAAACCAACTAAACAGCAACAACCCACGCGTTTATTAAAACCCGAAACTAAACTCGTTTTTCACTTTGTTTTTGTTTTCTCTTTTTAAACTCTATCACACTCTCTTCAGATTTTCAGAATGTGTTCCTCTCTCAAAATAATCCTCAAAAATCTTTCAAGTTTTAATCTAAGTCTTCCTCTCTCAAGTCTTAGTCTTTTTATGTTCAAGTCCCCTAAGAATGTGTCAAATGACTCTATTTATAACAAGACCCTAGTCTTGAATTCCCAACCCCAAATATTCCCTCATGGCATGCTTTGTCCCCCACTACATTAAATAAATACATCAACCTCAACCCATTATATCTTGTCCCACATGTCTAACATAAACAATTACAATATTCCCCTCCACTACATTATGTCTTGTCCCCCATTTATATTAAACAACTATATCACCCACACCCCATTACATTTTGTCCCCCATGCTTAGCATAAAGAATTACAATAATGTTCAATTACAGAACTACCCCTCCGACCTTATTGCAATTACCA
Organism: Nicotiana tabacum; assembly: GCF_000715075.1. Lineage (NCBI taxonomy): Eukaryota > Viridiplantae > Streptophyta > Magnoliopsida > Solanales > Solanaceae > Nicotiana > Nicotiana tabacum. The sequence goes on from NC_134095.1 coordinate 27,093,075, forward strand.
TTTTACCCCTGAACGTACTGCAATTTACCAAACTACCCCCATCAGCTCTAAACAAACAATTAATCAAACTTAACCAAAATATAGCCAATATGACCAATTTCTACACAAATTCGAACAACAAATCACATGAACACGATGAACAACACAACTCCAAATTAATGGAAATAAATTAACCATATCGGGAACCAATCCTGGTTAACTTAGACCAAAAATGGATGAGCAAGGAGACAACAATACAAACAACAAAATACATGATTCAACTAAATCAACAAATCAAAAACATGAACTCACATTAAATTGCTGGATTAAAAATGAACTTCAAACAAAGATGAACATGAACTAAATCTATTTTTAAACAACAAACATGACGGATTAAATGACTCAAACAACATTAATAATTTCTGAAAAATACATAACAACATGAAACAAATTGAAGAAATAATCAATTAAATTTCAATTTGAATCTAACAAACATTAAACTAACAAATTTTTACCTAAACAATAAAACAAACATGAAATAAACATGAAAAACAACTAATAAAATTTCCATTTGAAATCTGAAAATTAATTCAACAAAACACATGAACAAACTAAAAAATTAATTCAAACGATAGACATGAACAAAACAAGGATCGAACATTTATCGATTTTTTAGATCCGAGAATATCAAAACAAAATACGGACAAAATAAAACTCAAAATCTACTAACCGGATCGAAACGAAATATGTACGGACTGTTTCCCAACCAAAGCTTCGAACAAATGACGATGAAGGCGAATTTAAGAAGCAAACGAAGAAGTGAAGCAAACGACGCAGCAGTAGAGGTTTGTTTTGGCCTCAAGCTGCTCGACGTGCACACTGCACAGTAGGGTCGTTTGGCTGGGAGAAGCTGTTCGTCGAAGGAGGAGAAACAGCGTCAGCTGCCATGGTAGAAGGAGGAGAAGCAGCGGCGAAGAAGTACTGGGGAACGGACTGGACGACGACGAGGAAGGGGTCAGCCATGGAGGTAAAGCAGCGACGAGCTTCGATGAAGGCAGAAACAGTAGCAGCCATGTGCGCGGCAAGCAGAAGCAGGAGCTTCTGGTCATGGAGCTTCCATGACTGCTTGGAGCTGGTTTGAGATCGTCCAAAGCAGAAGCGGCTTGAGCTGCTTGCTAATGGAGTCGACGATTTCTGGGTTCAAGTTGGAGGCGATGGAGGCAGCCATAGTTGTGTGTACAGGTGTTGCGACGTAAAACGAAGCGAAATGGGAGGGTCGTCGATGGGGCTGGTCGTTCATGGCTATCGTTGGGTGGTTGTGTCGTTTGGTTGTTTGAACGAAGAACGAAGGAGGAGGAGTAGCCATGAACGTTGGTGAAGCTGAAGACGCAGCTGGGTCGTCCATGGTGAGGGTGAAGGGCAGCCATGGGAGGAGGTGTTTTTGAGTTTGAGGAAGCAGAAACCAAAGTGGGGGGGGGATCCTTTCTAGGTTTTCTAGGGTTTTTCTTTTGTTTCTTTTTTGTTTTGTGTTTTGTGTTTTGAAAAAAAATGAAGAAGGGTGTTGGGTATTTGGGTTAATGGGGCGGACCGGGTCGACCCGGTTTGAAGTGGACCGGGTCATGGGGAAGGTTGGACAATTGTTTGGGCCTGGGGTTGAAATTTGAAGAAGTGGCCCAATCCGATTTTTCTTTGTATTTTTGTTCTCTTTTCTTCTTTTATTTTTCTAAAACTAAATTATAAAAGTACTTAAATTATTATTAAGAACTAAATTAAGTTATAAAAGCGCAAATTAACTCCCAATAACAATTAACGCACAATTAAGTAATAATTAAGCATAAAATTGTACAATTGGACATTAAATGCTAAAAATGCAAAAGATGCCTATTTTGTAATTTTCATTTTTTGTAAAACAAACTTAATTAGTAACAATTATAGAATTAAATCCTACATGCAAAATGCGACATATTTTTATATTTTTTGTTAAATTAACAAATAAACATGCACAGATAAATACAAATAATTATCCAAAAATATCACAAAATCTCACAAAATTGCACACCAAGGAAAAATCATTTTATTTTGAATTTTTGGGAGTAATTCTCATATAGGGCAAAAATCACGTGCTTACAGCTGCCCCTTTTTGCCCGAAGACACGAAGGGTTTTCGTGCAAAGATAAAGTGAGCGATTTTTGCCCATCCGAGTACTCCGTGTGAAGCATTTTTTGAAAAAGATTTAACCGAACCTTTGCTTCAAAGGTTTCCTACATATCCCTGGCTAAAGGGGAATCAAGTTAATGTAGTTCGGGAAATTTTGGTAGCTGGGACTACCATGGGATTGCAATGCTTGCTGTTACTGTTGTTGCTGTTGCTACTACCGCTTTACTGACCTCCTTATTACAACCAAAGGAAATTGAAACTGATCTAACTACTTATGCCTGTCAACCGCTAGTTACAAGATTCCTATCTATAATTCTTTTGCAACTTGATCTTGGGTCTTAGCTGATTCTGCTTGTAGACTTCGATCCGAATCTTGATGCTTGCAAGTTGTAGGCACTCGTTTATTTCTGCAGTATTGAATGAAATGGGATTGGCGGAGCTAGGGAATTTGATCCAATTTTTGAACGACCTGCCCTTTGTTTGTTCCAATATGTGAGAACATCTTTTTTTTTCTTTTGTTCTTTCTTCTTTTCTTTATTCTGGATTGAGACTCATCTCGTAGGTCGTCTCGATCCATGCACCTCAGGGTCAGACCTGCTGAAACAACAAAACAAACGAACGAAATTTTCTGCCCCAGTTTCACTAGGAAAATTTCGTGAGTTAATTGTCATGAAAATTTACAGCACTGATGAGGGGATTGGAAAAACTCTAGTCTACAAAACGCAACTCCGGGACTGGAGCCCTAATGTCGACATAAGGTAAAAATGACCAGTTCAGGGGTTGGAGCCCTAATGCTGGCTAAACAGAAAAAAAATGCTCAGTTCAGGGTTGGAGCCCTAATGCTGGCTAACTGAAAAATGCTCAGTTTAGGGTTGGAGCCCTAATGCTGGCTAACAGAACAATGCTCAGTTCAGGGTTAGAGCCCTAATGCTGGCTAAAAGAAAAATGCTCAGTTCAGGGTCGGAGCCCTAATGCTGACTAAATGGGAAATGCTCAGTTCAGGGTTGGAGCCCTAATGCTGGCTAAATGGGAAGTGCTCAGTTCAGGGTTGGAGCCCTAAAGCTGGCTAAATGGGAAATGCTCAATTCAGGGTTAGAGCCCTAATGCTGGCTAAATGGAAAATGCTCAGTTCAGGGTTGGAGCCCTAATGCTGGCTAACAGAACAATGCTCAGTTCAGGGTTGGAGCCCTAATGCTAGCTAAATGGAAAGTGCTCAGTTCAGGGTTGAAGCCCTAATGCTGGCTAAATGGAAAATGCTCAGTTCAGGGTTGGAGCCCTAATGCTGGCTAACAGAACAATGCTCAGTTCAGGGTTGGAGCCCTAATGCTGGCTAATAGGAAAATGCTCAGTTCAGGGTTGGAGCCCTAATGCTGGCTAAATGGAAAGTGCTCAGTTCAGGGTTGGAGCCCTAATGCTGGCTAAATAGAACAATGCTCAGTTCAGGGTTGGAGCCCTAATGCTGGAAAAATGCTCAGTTTAGGGTTGGAGCCCTAATGCTGGCTAACTGGAAAATGCTCAGTTCAGGGTTGGAGCCTTAATGCTGGCTAACAGAAAGTGCTCAGTTCAGGGTTGGAGCCGTAATGCTGGCTAAATGAAAAAATGCTCAGTACAGGGTTGGAGCCCTAATGCTGGCTAACTGGAAAATGCTCAGTTTAGGGTTGGAGCCCTAATGCTGGCTAACAGAACAATGCTCAGTTCAGGGTTGGAGCCCTAATGCTGGCTAAAAGAAAAATGCTCAGTTCAGGGTCGGAGCCCTAATGCTGGCTAAATGGGAAATGCTCAGTTCAGGGTTGGAACCCTAATGCTGGCTAAATGGGAAATGCTCAGTTCAGGGTTGGGGCCCTAATGCTGGCTAATAGAAAAGTGCTCAGTTCAGGGTTGGAGCCCTAATGCTGGCTAAAAGAAAAATGCTCAGTTCAGGGTCGGAGCCCTAATGCTGGCTAAATGGGAAATGCTCAGTTCAGGGTTGGAGCCCAAAAGCTGGCTAAATGGGAAATGCTCAGTTCAGGGTTAGAGCCCTAATGCTGGCTAAATGGAAAATGCTCAGTTCAGGGTTGGAGCCCTAATGCTGGCTAACAGAACAATGCTCAGTTCAGGGTTGGAGCCCTAATGCTAGCTAAATGGAAAGTGCTCAGTTCAGGGTTGAAGCCCTAATGCTGGCTAAATGGAAAATGCTCAGTTCAGGGTTGGAGCCCTAATGCTGGCTAACAGAACAATGCTCAGTTCAGGGTTGGAGCCCTAATGCTGGCTAATAGGAAAATGCTCAGTTCAGGGATGGAGCCCTAATGCTGGCTAAATGAAAAGTGCTCAGTTCAGGGTTGGAGCCCTAATGCTGGCTAACAGAACAATGCTCAGTTCAGGGTTGGAGCCCTAATGCTGGAAAAATGCTCAGTTTAGGGTTGGAGCCCTAATGCTGGCTAACTGGAAAATGCTCAGTTCAGGGTTGGAGCCTTAATGCTGGCTAACAGAAAGTGCTCAGTTCAGGGTTGGAGCCCTAATGCTGGCTAAATGGAAAATGCTCAGTTCAGGGTTGGAGCCCTAATGCTGGCTAACAAAAAAGTGCTCAGTTCAGGGTTGTAGCCCTAATGTTGGCTAACAGAACAATGCTCAGTTCAGGGTTGGAGCCCTAATGCTGGCTAAATGGAAAGTGCTCAGTTCAGGGTTGGAGCCCTAATGCTGGCTAAATGGGAAATGCTCAGTTCAGGGTTGGAGCCCTAATGATGGCAAAATGGAAAGTGCTCAGTTCAGGGTTAGAGCCCTAATGCTGGCTAACAGAATAATGCTCAGTTCAGGGTTGGAGCCCTAATGCTAGCTAAATGGAAAGTGCTCAGTTCAGGGTTGAAGCCCTAATGCTGGCTAAATGGAAAATGCTCAGTCCAGGGTTGGAGCCCTAATGCTGGCTAACAGAACAATGCTCAGTTCAGGGTTGGAGCCCTAATGCTGGCTAATAGGAAAATGCACAGTTCAGGGTTGGAGCCCTAATGTTGGCTAAATGGAAAGTGCTCAGTTCAGGGTTGGAGCCCTAATGCTGGCTAACAGAACAATGCTCAGTTTAGGGTTGGAGCCCTAATGCTGGCTAACAGAAAAATTTAGGATTGGAGCCCTATTGCTGGCTAACTGGAAAATGCTCAGTTCAGGGTTGGAGCCTTAATGCTGGTTAACAGAAAGTGCTCAGTTCAGGGTTGGAGCCCTAATGCTGGCTAAATGGAAAATGCTCAGTTCAGGGTTGGAGCCCTAATTCTGGCTAACAGAACAATGCTCAGTTCAGGGTTGGAGCCCTAATGCTGGAAAAATGCTCAATTTAGGATTGGAGCCCTAATGCTGGCTAACTGGAAAATGCTCAGTTCAGGGTTTGAGCCTTAATGCTGGCTAACAGAAAGTGCTCAGTTCAGGGTTGGAGCCCTAATGCTGGCTAAATGGAAATGATCAGTTCAGGGTTGGAGCCCTAATGATGGCTAATAAAAAAGTGCTCAGTTCAGGGTTGGAGCCCTAATGCTGGCTAGCAGAACAATGCTCAGTTCAGGGTTGGAGCCCTAATGCTGGCTAAATGGAAAGTGCTTAGTTTAGGGTTGGATCCCTAATGCTGGCTAACAGAACAATGCTCAGTTCAGGGTTGGAGCCCTAATGCTGGCTAAATGGAAAAATGCTCTATTTAGGGTTGGAGCCCTAATGCTGGCTAATTGGAAAATGCTCAGTTCAGGGTTGGAGCCCTAATGCTGGCTAACAGAACAATGCTCAGTTCAGGGTTGGAGCCCTAATGTTGGCTAAAAGAAAAATGCTCAGTTCAGGGTCGGAGCCCTAATGCTGGCTAAATGGGAAATGCTCAGTTCAGGGTTGGAACTCTAATGCTGGCTAAATGGGAAATGCTCAATTCAGGGTTGGGGCCCTAATGCTGGCTAACAAAAAAGTGCTCAGTTCAGGGTTGGAGCCCTAATGCTGGCTAACAGAACAATGCTCAATTCAGGGTTGGAACCCTAATGCTGGTTAAGTGGGAAATGCTCAGTTCAGGGTTGGAGCCCTAATGCTGGCTAAATGGAAAGTGCGCAGTTAAGGGTTGGAGCCCTAATGCTGGCTGACAGAACAATGCTCATTTCAGGGTTGGAGCCCTAATGCTGCTAACAGAACAATGCTCAGTTCAGGGTTGGAGCCCTAATGCTGGCTAAATGGAAAGTGCTTAGTTCAGGATTGGAGCCCTAATGCTAGCTAACAGAACAATGCTCAGTTCAGGGTTGGAGCCCTAATGCTGGCTAAATGGAAAAATGCTCAGTTTAGGGTTTGAGCCCTAATGCTGGCTAACTGGAAAATGCTCAGTTCAGGGTTGGAGCCCTAATGTTGGCTAACAGAAAGTGCTCAGTTCAGGGTTGGAGCCCTAATGTTGGCTAAATGGAAAATGCTCAGTTCAGGGTTGGAGCCCTAATGCTGGCTAACAGAAAATTTCTCAGTTCAGGGTTGGAGCCCTAATGCTGGCTAACAGAACAATGCTCAGTTCAGGGTTGGAGCCCTAATGCTGGCTAAATGGAAAGTGCTCAGTTCAGGGTTGGAGCCCTAATGCTGGCTAACAAAAAAGTGCTCAGTTCAGGGTTGGAGCCCTAATGCTGGCTAAATGAAAAAATGCTCAGTTTAGGGTTGGAGCCCTAATGCTGGCTAACTGGAAAATGCTCAGTTTAGGGTTGGAGCCCTAATGCTGGCTAACAGAACAATGCTCAGTTCAGGGTTGGAGCCCTAATGCTGGCTAAAAGAAAAATGCTCAGTTCAGGGTCGGAGCCCTAATGCTGGCTAAATGGGAAATGCTCAGTTCAGGGTTGGAACCCTAATGCTGGCTAAATGGGAAATGCTCAGTTCAGGGTTGGGGCCCTAATGCTGGCTAACAGAAAAGTGCTCAGTTCAGGGTTGGAGCCCTAATGCTGGCTAACAGAACAATGCTAAGTTCAGGGTTGGAGCCCTAATGCTGGCTAATAGGAAAATGCTCAGTTCAGGGTTTGAGCCCTAATGCTGGCTAAATGGAAAGTGCTCAGTTCGGGGTTGGAGCCCTAATGCTGGCTAAATGGGAAATGCTTAGTTCAGGGTTGGAGCCCTAATGCTGGCTGACAGAACAATGCTCAGTTCAGGGTTGGAGCCCTAATGCTGGCTAAATGGAAAGTGCTGAGTTCAGGGTTTGAGCCCTAATGCTGGCTAATTGGAAAATGCTCAGTTCAGGGTTGGAGCCCTAATGTTGGCTAAATGGAAAAAGCTCAGTTCAGGGTTGGAGCCCTAATGCTGGCTAACAGACAATTGCTCAGTTCAAGGTTGGACCCCTAATGCTGGCTAACAGAACAATGCTCAGTTCAGGGTTGGAACCCTAATGCTGGCTAAATGGGAAATGCTCAGTTCAGGGTTGGAGCCCTAATGCTGGCTAATAGAACAATGCTCAGTTCAGGGTTGGAGCCCTAATGCAGGCTATATAAAAAAATGCTCAGTTTAGGGTTGGAGCCCTAATGCTGGCTAACTGGAAAATGCTCAGTTAAGGGTTGAAGCCCTAATGCTGGCTAACTGGAAAATGCTCAGTTCAGGGTTGGATCCCTAATGCTGGCTAAAAGAAAAATGCTCAGTTCAGGGTCGGAGCCCTAATGCTGGCTAAATGGGAAATGCTGAGTTCAGGGTTGGAACCCTAATGCTGGCTAAATGGGAAATGCTCAGTTCAGGGTTGGGGCCCTAATGCGGGCTAACAGAAAAGTGCTCAGTTCAGGGTTGGAGCCCTAATGCTGGCTAACAGAACAATGCTAAGTTCAGGGTTGGAGCCCTAATGCTGGCTAATAGGAAAATGCTCAGTTCAGGGTTTGAGCCCTAATGCTGGCTAAATGGAAAGTGCTCAGTTCGGGGTTGGAGCCCTAATGCTGGCTAAATTGGAAATTCTCAGTTCAGGGTTGGAGCCCTAATGCTGGCTAAATGGAAAGTGCTCAGTTCAGGGTTGGAGCCCTAATGCTGGCTGACAGAACAATGCTCAGTTCAGGGTTGGAGCCCTAATGCTGGCTAAATGGAAAGTGCTGAGTTCAGGGATGGAGACCTAATGCTGGCTAATAGAACAATGCTCAGTTCAGGGTTGGAGCCCTAATGCTGGCTAAATAGAAAAATGCTCAGTTTAGGGTTGGAGCCATAATGCTGGTTAACTGGAAAATGCTCAGTTCAGGGATTGAGCCCTAATGCTGGCTAACAGAACAATGCTCAGTTCAGGATTGGAGCCCTAATGCTGGCTAAAAAAAATGCTCAGTTCAGGGTCGGAGCCCTAATGCTGGCTAAATGGGAAATGCTCAGTTCAGGGTTGGAGCCCTAATGCTGGCTAAATGGGAAATGCTTAGTTCAGGGTTGGGGCCCTAATGCTGGCTAACAGAAAAGTGCTCAGTTCAGGGTTGGAGCCCTAATGCTGGCTAACAGAACAATGCTCAGTTCAGGGTTGGAGCCCTAATGCTGGCTAAATGGAAAAATGCTCAGTTTAGGGTTGGAGCCCTAATGCTGGCTAACTGGAAAATGCTCAGTTCAGGGTTGGAGCCCTAATGCTGGCTAACAGAACAATGCTCAGTTCAGGGTTGGAGCCCTAATGCTGGCTAAAAGAAAAATGCTCAGTTCAGGGTCGGAGCCCTAATGCTGGCTAAATGGGAAATGATCAGTTCAGGGTTGGAGCCCTAATGCTGGCTAAATGGAAAGTGCTCAGTTCAGGGTTGGAGCCCTAATGCTGGCTAACAGAAATGCTCAGTTCAGGGTTGGAGCCCTAATGCTGGCTAATAAAAAAGTGCTCAGTTCAGGGTTGGAGCCCTAATGCTGGCTAACAAAACAATGCTCAGTTCAGGGTTGGAGCCCTAATGCTGGAAAAATGCTCAGTTTAGGATTGGAGCCCTAATGCTGGCTAACTGGAAAATGCCCAGTTCAGGGTTGGAGCCTTAATGCTGGGTAACAGAAAGTGCTCAGTTCAGGGTTGGAGCCCTAATGCTGGCTAAATGGAAAATTCTCAGTTCAGGGTTAGAGCCCTAATGCTGGCTAACAAAAAAGTGCTCAGTTCAGGGTTGGAGCCCTAATGCTGGCTAAAAGAACAATGCTCAGTTCAGGGTTGGTGCCCTAATGCTGGCTAAATGGAAAGTGCTCAGTTCAGGGTTTGAGCCCTAATGCTGGCTAACAGAACAATGCTCAGTTCAGGGTTGGATCCCTAATGCTGGCTAAATGGAAAAATGCTCAATTTAGGGTTGGAGCCGTAATGCTGGCTAACTGGAAAATGCTCAGTTCAGGGTTGGAGCCCTAATGCTGGCTAACAGAACAATGCTCAGTTCAGGGTCGGAGCCCTAATGCTGGCTAAATGGGAAATGCTCAGTTCAGGGTTGGAACCCTAATGCTGGCTAAATGGGAAATGCTCAGTTCAGGGTTGGGGCCCTAATGCTGGCTCACAGAAAAATGCTCAGTTCAGGGTTGGAGCCCTAATGCTGGCTAACAGAACAATGCTCAGTTCAGGGTTGGAACCCTAATGCTGGCTAATAGGAAAATGCTCAGTTCAGGGTTGGAGCCCTAATGCTGGCTAAATGGAAAGTGCTCAGTTCAGGGTTGGAGCCCTAATGCTGGCTAAATGGGAAATGCTCAGTTTAGGTTTGGAGCCCTAATGCTGGCTAACTGGAAAATGCTCAGTTCAGGGTTGGAGCCCTAATGCTGGCTAACAGAACAATGCTCAGTTCAGGGTTGGAGCCCTAATGCTGGCTAAAAGAAAAATGCTCAGTTCAGGGTCGGAGCCCTAATGCTGGCTAAAAGAAAAATGCTCAGTTCAGGGTTGTAACCCTAATGATGGCTAAATGGGAAATGCTCAGTTCAGGGTTGGGGCCCTAATGCTGGCTAACAGAAAAGTGCTCAGTTCAGGGTTGGAGCCCTAATGCTGGCTAAATGGAAAGTGCTCAGTTCGGGGTTGGAGCCTTAATGCTGGCTAAATGGGAAATGCTCAGTTCAGGGTTGGAGCCATAATGCTGGCTAAATGGAAAGTGCTCAGTTCAGGGTTGGAGCCCTAATGCTGGCTGACAGAACAATGCTCAGTTCAGGGTTGGAGCCATAATGCTGGCTAAATGGAAAGTGCTCAGTTCAGGGTTGGAGCCCTAATGCTGGCTGACAGAACAATGCTCAGTTCAGGGTTGGAGCCCTAATGCTGGCTAAATGGAAAGTGCTGAGTTCAGGGTTGGAGCCCTAATGCTGGCTAACAGAACAATGCTCAGTTCAGGGTTGGAGCCCTAATGCTGGCTAAATTGAAAAATGCTCAGTTTAGGGTTGGAGCCCTAATGCTGGCTAACTGGAAAATGCTCAGTTCAGGGTTGGAGCCCTAATGCTGGCTAACAGAACAATGCTCAGTTCAGGATTGGAGCCCTAATGCTGGCAAAAAAAAATGCTCAGTTCAGGGTCGGAGCCCTAATGCTGGCTAACAGAACAATGCTCAGTTCAGGATTGGAGCCCTAATGTTGGCTAAATGGGAAATGCTTAGTTCAGGGTTGGGGCCCTGATGCTGGCTAACAGAAAAGTGCTCAGTTCAGGGTTGGAGCCCTAATGCTGGCTAACAGAACAATGCTCAGTTCAGGGTTGGAGCCCTAATGCTGGCTAAATGGAAAAATGCTCAATTTAGGGTTGGAGCCCTAATGCTGGCTAACTGGAAAATGCTCAATTCAGGGTTGGAGCACTAATGCTGGCTAACAGAACAATGCTCAGTTCAGGGTTGGAGCCCTAATGCTGGCTAATAGGAAAATGCTCAGTTCAGGGTCGGAGCCCTAATGCTGGCTAAATGGGAAATGCTCAGTTCAGGGTTGAAGCCCTAATGCTGGCTAAATGGAAAGTGCTCAGTTCAGGGTTGGAGCCCTAATGCTGGCTAAATGGGAAATGCTCAGTTCAGGGTTGTAGCCATAATGCTGGCAAAATGGAAAGTGCACAGTTCAGGGTTGGAGCCCTAATGCTGGCTAACAGAACAATGCTCAGTTCAGGGTTGGAGCCCTAATGCTGGCTAAATGGAAAGTGCTCAATTCAGGGTTGGAGCCCTAATACTGGCTAAATGGAAAATGCTCAGTTCAGGGTTAGAGCCCTAATGCTAGCTAACAGAACAATGCTCAGTTCAGGGTTGGAGCCCTAATACTGGCTAATAGGAAAATGCTCAGTTCAGGGTTGGAGCCCTAATGCTGGCTAAATGGAAAGTGCTCAGTACAGGGTTGGAGCCCTAATGCTGGCTAACAGAACAATGCTCAGTTCAGGGTTGGAGCCCTAATGCTGGAAAAATGCTCAATTTAGGGTTGGAGCCCTAATGCTGGCTAACTGGAAAAAGCTCAGTTCAGGGTTGGAGCCCTAATGCTGGCTAACAGAAAGTGCTCAGTTCAGGGTTGAAGCCCTAATGCTGGCTAAATGGAAAATGCTCAGTTCAGGGTTGGAGCCCTAATGCTGGCTAACAGAACAATGCTAAGTTCAGGGTTGGAGCCCTAATGCTGGCTAAATGGAAAGTGCTCAGTTCAGGGTTTGAGCCCTAATGCTGGCTAACAGAACAATGCTCAGTTCAGGGTTGGAGACCTAATGCTGGCTAAATTGAAAAATGCTCAGTTTAGGGTTGGAGCCGTAATGCTGGCTAACTGGAAAATGCTCAGTTCAGGGTTGGAGCCCTAATGCAGGCTAACAGAACAATGCTCAGTTCAGGGTTGGAGCCCTAATGCTGGCTAAAAGAAAAATGCTCAGTTCAGGGTCGGAGCCCTAATGCTGGCTAAATGGGAAATGATCAGTTCAGGGTTGGAGCCCTAATGCTGGCTAACAGAACAATGCTCAGTTCAGGGTTGGAGCCCTAATGCTGGCTAAAAGAAAAATGCTCAGTTCAGGGTCGGAGCCCTAATGCTGGCTAAATGGGAAATGCTTAGTTCAGGGTTGGGGCCCTCATGCTGGCTAACAGAAAAGTGCTCAGTTCAGGGTTGGAGCCCTAATGCTGGCTAACAAAAAAGTGCTCAGTTCAGGGTTGTAGCCCTAATACTGGCTAACAGAACAATGCTCAGTTCAGGGTTGGAGCCCTAATGCTGGAAAAATGCTCAATTTAGGATTGGAGCCCTAATGCTGGCTAACTGGAAAATGCTCAGTTCAGGGTTTGAGCCTTAATGCTGGCTAACAGAAAGTGCTCAGTTCAGGGTTGGAGCCCTAATGCTGGCTAAATGGAAAATGATCAGTTCAGGGTTGGAGCCCTAATGCTGGCTAATAAAAAAGTGCTCAGTTCAGGGTTGGAGCCCTAATGCTGGCTAGCAGAACAATGCTCAGTTCAGGGTTGGAGCCCTAATGCTGGCTAAATAGAAAGTGCTTAGTTCAGGGTTGGAGCCCTAATGTTGGCTAACAGAACAATGCTCAGTTCAGGGTTGGAGCCCTAATGTTGGCTAAATGAAAAAATGCTCTGTTTAGGGTTGGAGCCATAATGCTGGCTAATTGGAAAATGCTCAGTTCAGGGTTGGAGCCCTAATGCTGGCTAACAGAACAATGCTCAGTTCAGGGTTGGAGCCCTAATGTTGGCTAAAAGAAAAATGCTCAGTTCAGGGTCGGAGCCCTAATGCTGGCTAAATGGGAAATGCTCAGTTCAGGGTTGGAACTCTAATGCTGGCTAAATGGGAAATGCTCAGTTCACGGTTGGGACCCTAATGCTGGCTAACAAAAAAGTGCTCAGTTCAGGGTTGGAGCCCTAATGCTGGCTAACAGAACAATGCTCAGTTCAGGGTTGGAACCCTAATGCTGGCTAAATGGGAAATGCTCAGTTCAGGGTTGGAGCCCTAATGCTGGCTAAATGGAAAGTGCTCAGTTAAAGGTTGGAGCCCTAATGCTGGCTGACAGAACAATGCTCAGTTCAAGGTTGGAGCCCTAATGCTGCTAACAGAACAATGCTCAGTTCAGGGTTGGAGCCCTAATGCTGGCTAAATGGAAAGTGCTTAGTTCAGGATTGGAGCCCTAATGCTAGCTAACAGAACAATGCTCAGTTCAGGGTTGGAGCCCTAATGCTGGCTAAATGGAAAAATGCTCAGTTTAGGGTTTGAGCCCTAATGCTGGCTAACTGGAAAATGCTCAGTTCAGGGTTGGAGCCCTAATGTTGGCTAACAGAAAGTGCTCAGTTCAGGGTTGGAGCCCTAATGCTGGCTAACAGAACAATGCTCAGTTCAGGGTTGGAGCCCTAATGCTGGAAAAATGCTCAGTTTAGGGTTGGAGCCCTAATGCTGGCTAACTGGAAAATGCTCAGTTCAGGGTTGGAGCCCTAATGCTGGCTAACAGAACAATGCTCAGTTCAGGATTGGAGCCCTAATGCTGGCAAAAAAAAATGCTCAGTTCAGGGTCGGAGCCCTAATGCTGGCTAACAGAACAATGCTCAGTTCAGGATTGGAGCCCTAATGTTGGCTAAATGGGAAATGCTTAGTTCAGGGTTGGGGCCCTGATGCTGGCTAACAGAAAAGTGCTCAGTTCAGGGTTGGAGCCCTAATGCTGGCTAACAGAACAATGCTCAGTTCAGGGTTGGAGCCCTAATGCTGGCTAAATGGAAAAATGCTCAATTTAGGGTTGGAGCCCTAATGCTGGCTAACTGGAAAATGCTCAATTCAGGGTTGGAGCACTAATGCTGGCTAACAGAACAATGCTCAGTTCAGGGTTGGAGCCCTAATGCTGGCTAATAGGAAAATGCTCAGTTCAGGGTCGGAGCCCTAATGCTGGCTAAATGGGAAATGCTCAGTTCAGGGTTGAAGCCCTAATGCTGGCTAAATGGAAAGTGCTCAGTTCAGGGTTGGAGCCCTAATGCTGGCTAAATGGGAAATGCTCAGTTCAGGGTTGTAGCCATAATGCTGGCAAAATGGAAAGTGCACAGTTCAGGGTTGGAGCCCTAATGCTGGCTAACAGAACAATGCTCAGTTCAGGGTTGGAGCCCTAATGCTGGCTAAATGGAAAGTGCTCAATTCAGGGTTGGAGCCCTAATACTGGCTAAATGGAAAATGCTCAGTTCAGGGTTAGAGCCCTAATGCTAGCTAACAGAACAATGCTCAGTTCAGGGTTGGAGCCCTAATACTGGCTAATAGGAAAATGCTCAGTTCAGGGTTGGAGCCCTAATGCTGGCTAAATGGAAAGTGCTCAGTACAGGGTTGGAGCCCTAATGCTGGCTAACAGAACAATGCTCAGTTCAGGGTTGGAGCCCTAATGCTGGAAAAATGCTCAGTTTAGGGTTGGAGCCCTAATGCTGGCTAACTGGAAAAAGCTCAGTTCAGGGTTGGAGCCCTAATGCTGGCTAACAGAAAGTGCTCAGTTCAGGGTTGAAGCCCTAATGCTGGCTAAATGGAAAATGCTCAGTTCAGGGTTGGAGCCCTAATGCTGGCTAACAGAACAATGCTAAGTTCAGGGTTGGAGCCCTAATGCTGGCTAAATGGAAAGTGCTCAGTTCAGGGTTTGAGCCCTAATGCTGGCTAACAGAACAATGCTCAGTTCAGGGTTGGAGACCTAATGCTGGCTAAATTGAAAAATGCTCAGTTTAGGGTTGGAGCCGTAATGCTGGCTAACTGGAAAATGCTCAGTTCAGGGTTGGAGCCCTAATGCAGGCTAACAGAACAATGCTCAGTTCAGGGTTGGAGCCCTAATGCTGGCTAAAAGAAAAATGCTCAGTTCAGGGTCGGAGCCCTAATGCTGGCTAAATGGGAAATGATCAGTTCAGGGTTGGAGCCCTAATGCTGGCTAACAGAACAATGCTCAGTTCAGGGTTGGAGCCCTAATGCTGGCTAAAAGAAAAATGCTCAGTTCAGGGTCGGAGCCCTAATGCTGGCTAAATGGGAAATGCTTAGTTCAGGGTTGGGGCCCTCATGCTGGCTAACAGAAAAGTGCTCAGTTCAGGGTTGGAGCCCTAATGCTGGCTAACAAAAAAGTGCTCAGTTCAGGGTTGTAGCCCTAATACTGGCTAACAGAACAATGCTCAGTTCAGGGTTGGAGCCCTAATGCTGGAAAAATGCTCAATTTAGGATTGGAGCCCTAATGCTGGCTAACTGGAAAATGCTCAGTTCAGGGTTTGAGCCTTAATGCTGGCTAACAGAAAGTGCTCAGTTCAGGGTTGGAGCCCTAATGCTGGCTAAATGGAAAATGATCAGTTCAGGGTTGGAGCCCTAATGCTGGCTAATAAAAAAGTGCTCAGTTCAGGGTTGGAGCCCTAATGCTGGCTAGCAGAACAATGCTCAGTTCAGGGTTGGAGCCCTAATGCTGGCTAAATAGAAAGTGCTTAGTTCAGGGTTGGAGCCCTAATGTTGGCTAACAGAACAATGCTCAGTTCAGGGTTGGAGCCCTAATGTTGGCTAAATGAAAAAATGCTCTGTTTAGGGTTGGAGCCATAATGCTGGCTAATTGGAAAATGCTCAGTTCAGGGTTGGAGCCCTAATGCTGGCTAACAGAACAATGCTCAGTTCAGGGTTGGAGCCCTAATGTTGGCTAAAAGAAAAATGCTCAGTTCAGGGTCGGAGCCCTAATGCTGGCTAAATGGGAAATGCTCAGTTCAGGGTTGGAACTCTAATGCTGGCTAAATGGGAAATGCTCAGTTCACGGTTGGGACCCTAATGCTGGCTAACAAAAAAGTGCTCAGTTCAGGGTTGGAGCCCTAATGCTGGCTAACAGAACAATGCTCAGTTCAGGGTTGGAACCCTAATGCTGGCTAAATGGGAAATGCTCAGTTCAGGGTTGGAGCCCTAATGCTGGCTAAATGGAAAGTGCTCAGTTAAAGGTTGGAGCCCTAATGCTGGCTGACAGAACAATGCTCAGTTCAAGGTTGGAGCCCTAATGCTGCTAACAGAACAATGCTCAGTTCAGGGTTGGAGCCCTAATGCTGGCTAAATGGAAAGTGCTTAGTTCAGGATTGGAGCCCTAATGCTAGCTAACAGAACAATGCTCAGTTCAGGGTTGGAGCCCTAATGCTGGCTAAATGGAAAAATGCTCAGTTTAGGGTTTGAGCCCTAATGCTGGCTAACTGGAAAATGCTCAGTTCAGGGTTGGAGCCCTAATGTTGGCTAACAGAAAGTGCTCAGTTCAGGGTTGGAGCCCTAATGTTGGCTAAATGGAAAATGCTCAGTTCAGGGTTGGAGCCCTAATGCTGGCTAACAGAAAATTTCTCAGTTCAGGGTTGGAGCCCTAATGCTGGCTAACAGAACAATGCTCAGTTCAGTGTTGGAGCCCTAATGCTGGCTAAATGGAAAGTGCTCAGTTCAGGGTTGGAGCCCTAATGCTGGCTAACAAAAAAGTGCTCAGTTCAGGGTTGGAGCCCTAATGCTGGCTAAATGAAAAAATGCTCAGTTTAGGGTTGGAGCCCTAATGCTGGCTAACTGGAAAATGCTCAGTTTAGGGTTGGAGCCCTAATGCTGGCTAACAGAACAATGCTCAGTTCAGGGTTGGAGCCCTAATGCTGGCTAAAAGAAAAATGCTCAGTTCAGGGTCGGAGCCCTAATGCTGGCTAAATGGGAAATGCTCAGTTCAGGGTTGGAACCCTAATGCTGGCTAAATGGGAAATGCTCAGTTCAGGGTTGGGGCCCTAATGCTGGCTAACAGAAAAGTGCTCAGTTCAGGGTTGGAGCCCTAATGCTGGCTAACAGAACAATGCTAAGTTCAGGGTTGGAGCCCTAATGCTGGCTAATAGGAAAATGCTCAGTTCAGGGTTTGAGCCCTAATGCTGGCTAAATGGAAAGTGCTCAGTTCGGGGTTGGAACCCTAATGCTGGCTAAATGGGAAATGCTCAGTTCAGGGTTGGAGCCCTAATGCTGGCTAAATGGAAAGTGCTGAGTTCAGGGTTCGAGCCCTAATGCTGGCTAATAGGGAAATGCTCAGTTCAGGGTTGGAGCCCTAATGCTGGCTAAATGGAAAGTGCTCAGTTTGGGGTTGGAGCCCTAATGTAGGCTAAATGGGAAATGCTCAGTTCTGGGTTGGGGCCCTAATGCTGGCTAACTGAAAAGTGCTCAGTTCAGGGTTGGAGCCCTAATGCTGGCTAACAGAACAATGCTCAGTTCTGGGTTGGAACCCTAATGCTGGCTAAATGGGAAATGCTCAGTTCAGGGTTGGAGCCCTAATGCTGGCTAATAGAACAATGCTCAGTTCAGGGTTGGAGCCCTAATGCAGGCTATATAAAAAAATGCTCAGTTTAGGGTTGGAGCCCTAATGCTGGCTAACTGGAAAATGCTCAGTTAAGGGTTGGAGCCCTAATGCTGGCTAACAGAACAATGCTCAGTTCAGGGTTGGATCCCTAATGCTGGCTAAAAGAAAAATGCTCAGTTCAGGGTCGGAGCCCTAATGCTGGCTAAATGGGAAATGCTGAGTTCAGGGTTGGAACCCTAATGCTGGCTAAATGGGAAATGCTCAGTTCAGGGTTGGGGCCCTAATACGGGCTAACAGAAAAGTGCTCAGTTCAGGGTTGGAGCCCTAATGCTGGCTAACAGAACAATGCTAAGTTCAGGGTTGGAGCCCTAATGCTGGCTAATAGGAAAATGCTCAGTTAAGGGTTTGAGCCCTAATGCTGGCTAAATGGAAAGTGCTCAGTTCGGGGTTGGAGCCCTAATGCTGGCTAAATTGGAAATGCTCAGTTCAGGGTTGGAGCCCTAATGCTGGCTAAATGGAAAGTGCTCAGTTCAGGGTAGGAGCCCTAATGTTGGCTGACAGAACAATGCTCAGTTCAGGGTTGGAGCCCTAATGCTGGCTAAATGGAAAGTGCTGAATTCAGGGATGGAGACCTAATGCTGGCTAATAGAACAATGCTCAGTTCAGGGTTGGAGCCCTAATGCTGGCTAAATAGAAAAATGCTCAGTTTAGGGTTGGAGCCATAATGCTGGTTAACTGGAAAATGCTCAGTTCAGGGTTGGAGCCCTAATGCTGGCTAACAGAACAATGCTCAGTTCAGGATTGGAGCCCTAATGCTGGCTAAAAAAAATGCTCAGTTCAGGGTCGGAACCCTAATACTGGCTAAATGGGAAATGCTCAGTTCAGGGTTGGAGCCCTAATGCTGGCTAAATGAGAAATGCTTAGTTCAGGGTTGGGGCCCTAATGCTGGCTAACAGAAAAGTGCTCAGTTCAGGGTTGGAGCCCTAATGCTGGCTAACAGAACAATGCTCAGTTCAGGGTTGGAGCCCTAATGCTGGCTAAATGAAAAAATGCTCTGTTTAGGGTTGGAGCCATAATGCTGGCTAATTGGAAAATGCTCAGTTCAGGGTTGGAGCCCTAATGCTGGCTAACAGAACAATGCTCAGTTCAGGGTTGGAGCCCTAATATTGGCTAAATGGGAAATGCTCAGTTCAGGGTTGGAGCCCTAATGCTGGCTAAATGGGAAATGCTTAGTTCAGGGTTGGGGCCCTAATGCTGGCTAACAGAAAAGTGCTCAGTTCAGGGTTGGAGCCCTAATGCTGGCTAACAGAACAATGCTCAGTTCAGGGTTGGAGCCCTAATGCTGGCTAAATGGAAAAATGCTCAATTTAGGGTTGGAGCCCTAATGCTGGCTAACTGGAAAATGCTCAATTCAGGGTTGGAGCACTAATGCTGGCTAACAGAACAATGCTCAGTTCAGGGTTGGAGCCCTAATGCTGGCTAATAGGAAAATGCTCAGTTCAGGGTCGGAGCCCTAATGCTGGCTAAATGGGAAATGCTCAGTTCAGGGTTGAAGCCCTAATGCTGGCTAAATGGAAAGTGCTCAGTTCAGGGTTGGAGCCCTAATGCTGGCTAAATGGGAAATGCTCAGTTCAGGGTTGTAGCCATAATGCTGGCAAAATGGAAAGTGCACAGTTCAGGGTTGGAGCCCTAATGCTGGCTAACAGAACAATGCTCAGTTCAGGGTTGGAGCCCTAATGCTGGCTAAATGGAAAGTGCTCAATTCAGGGTTGGAGCCCTAATACTGGCTAAATGGAAAATGCTCAGTTCAGGGTTAGAGCCCTAATGCTAGCTAACAGAACAATGCTCAGTTTAGGGTTGGAGCCCTAATACTGGCTAATAGGAAAATGCTCAGTTCAGGGTTGGAGCCCTAATGCTGGCTAAATGGAAAGTGCTCAGTACAGGGTTGGAGCCCTAATGCTGGCTAACAGAACAATGCTCAGTTCAGGGTTGGAGCCCTAATGCTGGAAAAATGCTCAGTTTAGGGTTGGAGCCCTAATGCTGGCTAACTGGAAAATGCTCAGTTCAGGGTTGGAGCCCTAATGCTGGCTAACAGAAAGTGCTCAGTTCAGGGTTGAAGCCCTAATGCTGGCTAAATGGAAAATGCTCAGTTCAGGGTTGGAGCCCTAATGCTGGCTAACAGAACAATGCTAAGTTCAGGGTTGGAGCCCTAATGCTGGCTAAATGGAAAGTGCTCAGTTCAGGGTTTGAGCCCTAATGCTGGCTAACAGAACAATGCTCAGTTCAGGGTTGGAGACCTAATGCTGGCTAAATTGAAAAATGCTCAGTTTAGGGTTGGAGCCGTAATGCTGGCTAACTGGAAAATGCTCAGTTCAGGGTTGGAGCCCTAATGCTGGCTAACAGAACAATGCTCAGTTCAGGGTTGGAGCCCTAATGCTGGCTAAAAGAAAAATGCTCAGTTCAGGGTCGGAGCCCTAATGCTGGCTAAATGGGAAATGATCAGTTCAGGGTTGGAGCCCTAATGCTGGCTAACAGAACAATGCTCAGTTCAGGGTTGGAGCCCTAATGCTGGCTAAAAGAAAAATGCTCAGTTCAGGGTCGGAGCCCTAATGCTGGCTAAATGGGAAATGCTTAGTTCAGGGTTGGGGCCCTCATGCTGGCTAACAGAAAAGTGCTCAGTTCAGGGTTGGAGCCCTAATGCTGGCTAACAAAAAAGTGCTCAGTTCAGGGTTGGAGCCCTAATACTGGCTAACAGAACAATGCTCAGTTCAGGGTTGGAGCCCTAATGCTGGAAAAATGCTCAATTTAGGATTGGAGCCCTAATGCTGGCTAACTGGAAAATGCTCAGTTCAGGGTTTGAGCCTTAATGCTGGCTAACAGAAAGTGCTCAGTTCAGGGTTGGAGCCCTAATGCTGGCTAAATGGAAAATGATCAGTTCAGGGTTGGAGCCCTAATGCTGGCTAATAAAAAAGTGCTCAGTTCAGGGTTGGAGCCCTAATGCTGCTAACAGAACAATGCTCAGTTCAGGGTTGGAGCCCTAATGCTGGCTAAATGGAAAGTGCTTAGTTCAGGATTGGAGCCCTAATGCTAGCTAACAGAACAATGCTCAGTTCAGGGTTGGAGCCCTAATGCTGGCTAAATGGAAAAATGCTCAGTTTAGGGTTTGAGCCCTAATGCTGGCTAACTGGAAAATGCTCAGTTCAGGGTTGGAGCCCTAATGTTGGCTAACAGAAAGTGCTCAGTTCAGGGTTGGAGCCCTAATGTTGGCTAAATGGAAAATGCTCAGTTCAGGGTTGGAGCCCTAATGCTGGCTAACAGAAAATTTCTCAGTTCAGGGTTGGAGCCCTAATGCTGGCTAACAGAACAATGCTCAGTTCAGGGTTGGAGCCCTAATGCTGGCTAAATGGAAAGTGCTCAGTTCAGGGTTGGAGCCCTAATGCTGGCTAACAAAAAAGTGCTCAGTTCAGGGTTGGAGCCCTAATGCTGGCTAAATGAAAAAATGCTCAGTTTAGGGTTGGAGCCCTAATGCTGGCTAACTGGAAAATGCTCAGTTTAGGGTTGGAGCCCTAATGCTGGCTAACAGAACAATGCTCAGTTCAGGGTTGGAGCCCTAATGCTGGCTAAAAGAAAAATGCTCAGTTCAGGGTCGGAGCCCTAATGCTGGCTAAATGGGAAATGCTCAGTTCAGGGTTGGAACCCTAATGCTGGCTAAATGGGAAATGCTCAGTTCAGGGTTGGGGCCCTAATGCTGGCTAACAGAAAAGTGCTCAGTTCAGGGTTGGAGCCCTAATGCTGGCTAAATGGAAAGTGCTCAGTTCGGGGTTGGAACCCTAATGTTGGCTAAATGGGAAATGCTCAGTTCAGGGTTGGAGCCCTAATGCTGGCTAAATGGAAAGTGCTGAGTTCAGGGTTCGAGCCCTAATGCTGGCTAATAGGGAAATGCTCAGTTCAGGGTTGGAGCCCTAATGCTGGCTAAATGGAAAGTGCTCAGTTTGGGGTTGGAGCCCTAATGTAGGCTAAATGGGAAATGCTCAGTTCTGGGTTGGGGCCCTAATGCTGGCTAACTGAAAAGTGCTCAGTTCAGGGTTGGAGCCCTAATGCTGGCTAACAGAACAATGCTCAGTTCTGGGTTGGAACCCTAATGCTGGCTAAATGGGAAATGCTCAGTTCAGGGTTGGAGCCCTAATGCTGGCTAATAGAACAATGCTCAGTTCAGGGTTGGAGCCCTAATGCAGGCTATATAAAAAAATGCTCAGTTTAGGGTTGAAGCCCTAATGCTGGCTAACTGGAAAATGCTCAGTTCAGGGTTGGATCCCTAATGCTGGCTAAAAGAAAAATGCTCAGTTCAGGGTCGGAGCCCTAATGCTGGCTAAATGGGAAATGCTTAGTTCAGGGTTGGGGCCCTCATGCTGGCTAACAGAAAAGTGCTCAGTTCAGGGTTGGAGCCCTAATGCTGGCTAACAAAAAAGTGCTCAGTTCAGGGTTGGAGCCCTAATACTGGCTAACAGAACAATGCTCAGTTCAGGGTTGGAGCCCTAATGCTGGCTAATAGGAAAATGCTCAGTTCAGGGTTTGAGCCCTAATGCTGGCTAAATGGAAAGTGCTCAGTTCGGGGTTGGAGCCCTAATGCTGGCTAAATTGGAAATGCTCAGTTCAGGGTTGGAGCCCTAATGCTGGCTAAATGGAAAGTGCTCAGTTCAGGGTAGGAGCCCTAATGCTGGCTGACAGAACAATGCTCAGTTCAGGGTTGGAGCCCTAATGCTGGCTAAATGGAAAGTGCTGAATTCAGGGATGGAGACCTAATGCTGGCTAATAGAACAATGCTCAGTTCAGGGTTGGAGCCCTAATGCTGGCTAAATAGAAAAATGCTCAGTTTAGGGTTGGAGCCATAATGCTGGTTAACTGGAAAATGCTCAGTTCAGGGTTGGAGCCCTAATGCTGGCTAACAGAACAATGCTCAGTTCAGGATTGGAGCCCTAATGCTGGCTAAAAAAAATGCTCAGTTCAGGGTCGGAGCCCTAATACTGGCTAAATGGGAAATGCTCAGTTCAGGGTTGGAGCCCTAATGCTGGCTAAATGAGAAATGCTTAGTTCAGGGTTGGGGCCCTAATGCTCGCTAACAGAAAAGTGCTCAGTTCAGGGTTGGAGCCCTAATGCTGGCTAACAAAACAATGCTCAATTCAGGGTTGGAGCCCTAATGCTGGCTAAATGAAAAAATGCTCAGTTTAGAGTTGGAGCCCTAATGCTGGCTAACTGGAAAATGCTCAGTTCAGGGTTGGAGCCCTAATGCTGGCTAACAGAACAATGCTCAGTTCAGGGTTGGAGCCCTAATGCTGGCTAAAACAAAAATGCTCAGTTCAGGGTCGGAGCCCTAATGCTGGCTAAATGGGAAATGCTCAGTTTAGGGTTGGAGCCCTAATGCTAGCTAAATGGAAAGTGCTCAGTTCAGGGTTGGAGCCCTAATGCTGGCTAAATGGGAAATGCTCAGTTCAGGGTTGGAGCCCTAATGCTGGCTAATAAAAAAGTGCTCAGTTCAGGGTTGAAGCCCTAATGCTGGCTAACAAAACAATGCTCAGTTCAGGGTTGGAGCCCTAATGCTGGAAAAATGCTCAGTTTAGGATTGGAGCCCTAATGCTGGCTAACTGGAAAATGCTCCGTTCAGGGTTGGAGCCTTAATGCTGGGTAACAGAAAGTGCTCAGTTCAGGGTTGGAGCCCTAATGCTGGCTAAATGGAAAATTCTCAGTTCAGGGTTGGAGCCCTAATGCTGGCTAACAAAAAAGTGCTCAGTTCAGGGTTGGAGCCCTAATGCTGGCTAACAGAACAATGCTAAGTTCAGGGTTGGAGCCCTAATGCTGGCTAAATGGAAAGTGCTCAGTTCAGGGTTTGAGCCCTAATGCTGGCTAACAGAACAATGCTCAGTTCAGGGTTGGATCCCTAATGCTGGCTAAATGGAAAAATGCTCAGTTTAGGGTTGGAGCCGTAATGTTGGCTAACTGGAAAATGCTCAGTTCAGGGTTGGAGCCCTAATGCTGGCTAACAGAACAATGCTCAGTTCAGGGTCGGAGCCCTAATGCTGGCTAAATGGGAAATGCTCAGTTCAGGGTTGGAACCCTAATGCTGGCTAAATGGGAAATGCTCAGTTCAGGGTTGGGGCCCTAATGCTGGCTCACAGAAAAATGCTCAGTTCAGGGTTGGAGCCCTAATGCTAGCTAACAGAACAATGCTCAGTTCAGGGTTGGAACCCTAATGCTGGCTAATAGGAAAATGCTCAGTTCAGGGTTGGAGCCCTAATGCTGGCTAAATGGAAAGTGCTCAGTTCAGGGTTGGAGCCCTAATGCTGGCTAAATGGGAAATGCTCAGTTTAGGTTTGGAGCCCTAATGCTGGCTAACTGGAAAATGCTCAGTTTAGAGTTGGAGCCCTAATGCTGGCTAACAGAACAATGCTCAGTTCAGGGTTGGAGCCCTAATGCTGGCTAATAGGAAAATGCTCAGTTCAGGGTTGGAGCCCTAATGCTGGCTAAATGGAAAGTGCTCAGTTCAGGGTTGGAGCCCTAATGCTGGCTAAATGGGAAATGCTCAGTTTAGGTTTGGAGCCCTAATGCTGGCTAACTGGAAAATGCTCAGTTTAGAGTTGGAGCCCTAATGCTGGCTAACAGAACAATGCTCAGTTCAGGGTTGGAGCCCTAATGCTGGCTAAAAGAAAAATACTCAGTTCAGGGTCGGAGCCTTAATGCTGGCTAAATGGGAAATGCTCAGTTCAAGGTTGGAACCCTAATAATGGCTAATTGGGAAATGCTCAGTTCAGGGTTGGGGCCCTAATGCTGGCTAACAGAAAAGTGCTCAGTTCAGGGTTGGAGCCCTAATGTTGGCTAACAGAACAATGCTAAATTCAGGGTTTGAGCCCTAATGCTGGCTAATAGGAAAATGTTCAGTTCAGGGTTGGAGCCCTAATGCTGGCTAAATGGAAAGTGCTCAGTTCGGGGTTGGAGCCTTAATGCTGGCTAAATGGGAAATGCTCAGTTCAGGGTTGGAGCCATAATGCTGGCTAAATGGAAAGTGCTCAGTTCAGGGTTGGAGCCCTAATGCTGGCTGACAGAACAATGCTCAATTCAGGGTTGGAGCCCTAATGCTGGCTAATTAGAAAGTGCTGATTTCAGGGTTGGAGCCCTAATGCTGGCTAACAGAACAATGCTCAGTTCAGGGTTGGAGCCCTAATGCTGGCTAAATTGAAAAATGCTCAGTTTAGGGTTGGAGCCCTAATGCTGGCTAACTGGAAAATGCTCAGTTCAGGGTTGGAACCCTAATGCTGGCTAACAGAACAATGCTCAGTTCAGGATTGGAGCCCTAATGCTGGCAAAAAAAATGTTCAGTTCAGGGTCGGAGCCCTAATGCTGGCTAAATGGGAAATGCTCAGTTCAGGGTTGGAGCCCTAATGTTGGCTAAATGGGAAATGCTTAGTTCAGGGTTGGGGCCCTAATGCTGGCTAACAGAAAAGTGCTTAGTTCAGGGTTGGAGCCCTAATGCTGGCTAACAGAACAATGCTCAGTTCAGGGTTGGAGCCCTAATGCTGGCTAATAGGAAAATGCTCAGTTCAGGGTCGGAGCCCTAATGCTGGCTAAATGGGAAATGCTCAGTTCAGGGTTGAAGCCCTAATGCTGGCTAAATGGAAAGTGCTCAGTTCAGGGTTGGAGCCCTAATGCTGGCTAAATGGGAAATGCTCAGTTCAGGGTTGTAGCCATAATGCTGGCAAAATGGAAAGTGCACAGTTCAGGGTTGGAGCCCTAATGCTGGCTAACAGAACAATGCTCAGTTCAGGGTTGGAGCCCTAATGCTGGCTAAATGGAAAGTGCTCAATTCAGGGTTGGAGCCCTAATACTGGCTAAATAGAAAATGCTCAGTTCAGGGTTGGAGCTCTAATGCTAGCTAACAGAACAATGCTCAGTTCAGGGTTGGAGCCCTAATACTGGCTAATAGGAAAATGCTCAGTTCAGGGTTGGAGCCCTAATGCTGGCTAAATAGAAAGTGCTCAGTACAGGGTTGGAGCCCTAATGCTGGCTAACAGAACAATGCTCAGTTCAGGGTTGGAGACCTAATGTTGGAAAAATGCTCAGTTTAGGGTTGGAGCTTTAATGCTGGCTAACTGGAAAATGCTCAGTTCAGGGTTGGAGCCCTAATGCTGGCTAAATGGAAAATGCTCAGTTCAGGGTTGGAGCCCTAATGCTGGCTAACAGAACAATGCTAAGTTCAGGGTTGGAGACCTAATGCTGGCTAAATGGAAAAATGCTCAGTTTAGGGTTGGAGCCGTAATGCTGGCTAACTGGAAAATGCTCAGTTCAGGGTTGAAGCCCTAATGCTGGCTAACAGAACAATGCTCAGTTCAGGGTTGGAGCCCTAATGCTGGCTAAAAGAAAAATGCTCAGTTCAGGGTCGGAGCCCTAATGCTGGCTAAATGGGAAATGATCAGTTCAGGGTTGGAGCCCTAATGCTGGCTAACAGAACAATGCTCAGTTCAGGGTTGGAGCCCTAATGCTGGCTAAAAGAAAAATGCTCAGTTCAGGGTCGGAGCCCTAATGCTGGCTAAATGGGAAATGCTTAGTTTAGGGTTGGGGCCCTCATGCTGGCTAACAGAAAAGTGCTCAGTTCAGGGTTGGAGCCCTAATGCTGGCTAACAGAACAATGCTCAGTTCAGGGTTGGAGCCCTAATGCTGGCTAAATGGAAAAATGCTCAATTTAGGGTTGGAGCCCTAATGCTGGCTAACTGGAAAATGCTCAGTTCAGGGTTGGAGCCCTAATGCTGGCTAACAGAACAATGCTCAGTTCAGGGTTGGAGCCCTAATGCTGTCTAAAACAAAAATGCTCAGTTCAGGGTTGAAGCCCTAATGCTGGCTAAATGGAAAGTGCTTAGTTCAGGGTTGGAGCCCTAATGCTGGCTAAATGGGAAATGCTCAGTTCAGGGTTGTAGCCATAATGCTGGCAAAATGGAAAGTGCACAGTTCAGGGTTGGAGCCCTAATGCTGTCTAACAGAACAATGCTCAGTTCAGGGTTGGAGCCCTAATGCTGGCTAAATGGAAAGTGCTCAATTCAGGGTTGGAGCCCTAATACTGGCTAAATGGAAAATGTTCAGTTCAGGGTTGGAGCCCTAATGCTAGCTAACAGAACAATGCTCAGTTCAGGGTTGGAGCTCTAATACAGGCTAATAGGAAAATGCTCAGTTCAGGGTTGGAGCCCTAATGCTGGCTAAATGGAAAGTGCTCAGTTCAGGGTTGGAGCCCTAATGCTGGCTAACAGAACAATGCTCATTTCAGGGTTGGAGCCCTAATGCTGGCAAACAGAATAATGCTGAGTTCAGGGTTGGAGCCCTAATGCTGGAAAAATGCTCAGTTTTGGGTTGGAACCCTAATGCTGGCCAACTGGAAAATGCTCAGTTCAGGGTTGGAGCCCTAATGCTGGCTAATAGAAAGTGTTCAGTTCAGGGTTGGAGCCCTAATACTGGCTAACAGAAAGTGCTCAGTTCAGGGTTGAAGCCCTAATGCTGGCTAAATGGAAAATGCTCAGTTCAGGGTTGGAGCCCTAATGCTGGCTAACAGAACAATGCTAAGTTCAGGGTTGGAGCCCTAATGCTGGCTAAATGGAAAGTGCTCAGTTCAGGGTTTGAGCCCTAATGCTGGCTAACAGAACAATGCTCAGTTCAGGGTCGGAGCCCTAATGCTGGCTAAATGGGAAATGCTCAGTTCAGGGTTGGAACCCTAATGCTGGCTAAATGGGAAATGCTCAGTTCAGGGTTGGGGCCCTAATGCTGGCTCACAGAAAAATGCTCAGTTCAGGGTTGGAGCCCTAATGCTAGCTAACAGAACAATGCTCAGTTCAGGGTTGGAACCCTAATGCTGGCTAATAGGAAAATGCTCAGTTCAGGGTTGGAGCCCTAATGCTGGCTAAATGGAAAGTGCTCAGTTCTGTGTTGGAGCCCTAATGCTGGCTAAATGGGAAATGCTCAGTTTAGGTTTGGAGCCCTAATATTGGCTAACTGGAAAATGCTCAGTTCAGGGTTGGAGCCCTAATGCTGGCTAACAGAACAATGCTCAGTTCAGGGTTGGAACCCTAATGCTGGCTAATAGGAAAATGCTCAGTTCAGGGTTGGAGCCCTAATGCTGGCTAAATGGAAAGTGCTCAGTTCAGGGTTGGAGCCCTAATGCTGGCTAAATGGGAAATGCTCAGTTTAGGTTTGGAGCCCTAATGCTGGCTAACTGGAAAATGCTCAGTTTAGAGTTGGAGCCCTAATGCTGGCTAACAGAACAATGCTCAGTTCAGGGTTGGAGCCCTAATGCTGGCTAAAAGAAAAATACTCAGTTCAGGGTCGGAGCCTTAATGCTGGCTAAATGGGAAATGCTCAGTTCAAGGTTGGAACCCTAATAATGGCTAATTGGGAAATGCTCAGTTCAGGGTTGGGGCCCTAATGCTGGCTAACAGAAAAGTGCTCAGTTCAGGGTTGGAGCCCTAATGTTGGCTAACAGAACAATGCTAAATTCAGGGTTTGAGCCCTAATGCTGGCTAATAGGAAAATGTTCAGTTCAGGGTTGGAGCCCTAATGCTGGCTAAATGGAAAGTGCTCAGTTCGGGGTTGGAGCCTTAATGCTGGCTAAATGGGAAATGCTCAGTTCAGGGTTGGAGCCATAATGCTGGCTAAATGGAAAGTGCTCAGTTCAGGGTTGGAGCCCTAATGCTGGCTGACAGAACAATGCTCAATTCAGGGTTGGAGCCCTAATGCTGGCTAATTAGAAAGTGCTGATTTCAGGGTTGGAGCCCTAATGCTGGCTAACAGAACAATGCTCAGTTCAGGGTTGGAGCCCTAATGCTGGCTAAATTGAAAAATGCTCAGTTTAGGGTTGGAGCCCTAATGCTGGCTAACTGGAAAATGCTCAGTTCAGGGTTGGAACCCTAATGCTGGCTAACAGAACAATGCTCAGTTCAGGATTGGAGCCCTAATGCTGGCAAAAAAAATGTTCAGTTCAGGGTCGGAGCCCTAATGCTGGCTAAATGGGAAATGCTCAGTTCAGGGTTGGAGCCCTAATGTTGGCTAAATGGGAAATGCTTAGTTCAGGGTTGGGGCCCTAATGCTGGCTAACAGAAAAGTGCTTAGTTCAGGGTTGGAGCCCTAATGCTGGCTAACAGAACAATGCTCAGTTCAGGGTTGGAGCCCTAATGCTGGCTAATAGGAAAATGCTCAGTTCAGGGTCGGAGCCCTAATGCTGGCTAAATGGGAAATGCTCAGTTCAGGGTTGAAGCCCTAATGCTGGCTAAATGGAAAGTGCTCAGTTCAGGGTTGGAGCCCTAATGCTGGCTAAATGGGAAATGCTCAGTTCAGGGTTGTAGCCATAATGCTGGCAAAATGGAAAGTGCACAGTTCAGGGTTGGAGCCCTAATGCTGGCTAACAGAACAATGCTCAGTTCAGGGTTGGAGCCCTAATGCTGGCTAAATGGAAAGTGCTCAATTCAGGGTTGGAGCCCTAATACTGGCTAAATAGAAAATGCTCAGTTCAGGGTTGGAGCTCTAATGCTAGCTAACAGAACAATGCTCAGTTCAGGGTTGGAGCCCTAATACTGGCTAATAGGAAAATGCTCAGTTCAGGGTTGGAGCCCTAATGCTGGCTAAATAGAAAGTGCTCAGTACAGGGTTGGAGCCCTAATGCTGGCTAACAGAACAATGCTCAGTTCAGGGTTGGAGCCCTAATGTTGGAAAAATGCTCAGTTTAGGGTTGGAGCTTTAATGCTGGCTAACTGGAAAATGCTCAGTTCAGGGTTGGAGCCCTAATGCTGGCTAAATGGAAAATGCTCAGTTCAGGGTTGGAGCCCTAATGCTGGCTAACAGAACAATGCTAAGTTCAGGGTTGGAGACCTAATGCTGGCTAAATGGAAAAATGCTCAGTTTAGGGTTGGAGCCGTAATGCTGGCTAACTGGAAAATGCTCAGTTCAGGGTTGAAGCCCTAATGCTGGCTAACAGAACAATGCTCAGTTCAGGGTTGGAGCCCTAATGCTGGCTAAAAGAAAAATGCTCAGTTCAGGGTCGGAGCCCTAATGCTGGCTAAATGGGAAATGATCAGTTCAGGGTTGGAGCCCTAATGCTGGCTAACAGAACAATGCTCAGTTCAGGGTTGGAGCCCTAATGCTGGCTAAAAGAAAAATGCTCAGTTCAGGGTCGGAGCCCTAATGCTGGCTAAATGGGAAATGCTTAGTTTAGGGTTGGGGCCCTCATGCTGGCTAACAGAAAAGTGCTCAGTTCAGGGTTGGAGCCCTAATGCTGGCTAACAGAACAATGCTCAGTTCAGGGTTGGAGCCCTAATGCTGGCTAAATGGAAAAATGCTCAATTTAGGGTTGGAGCCCTAATGCTGGCTAACTGGAAAATGCTCAGTTCAGGGTTGGAGCCCTAATGCTGGCTAACAGAACAATGCTCAGTTCAGGGTTGGAGCCCTAATGCTGTCTAAAACAAAAATGCTCAGTTCAGGGTTGAAGCCCTAATGCTGGCTAAATGGAAAGTGCTTAGTTCAGGGTTGGAGCCCTAATGCTGGCTAAATGGGAAATGCTCAGTTCAGGGTTGTAGCCATAATGCTGGCAAAATGGAAAGTGCACAGTTCAGGGTTGGAGCCCTAATGCTGTCTAACAGAACAATGCTCAGTTCAGGGTTGGAGCCCTAATGCTGGCTAAATGGAAAGTGCTCAATTCAGGGTTGGAGCCCTAATACTGGCTAAATGGAAAATGTTCAGTTCAGGGTTGGAGCCCTAATGCTAGCTAACAGAACAATGCTCAGTTCAGGGTTGGAGCTCTAATACAGGCTAATAGGAAAATGCTCAGTTCAGGGTTGGAGCCCTAATGCTGGCTAAATGGAAAGTGCTCAGTTCAGGGTTGGAGCCCTAATGCTGGCTAACAGAACAATGCTCATTTCAGGGTTGGAGCCCTAATGCTGGCAAACAGAATAATGCTGAGTTCAGGGTTGGAGCCCTAATGCTGGAAAAATGCTCAGTTTTGGGTTGGAACCCTAATGCTGGCCAACTGGAAAATGCTCAGTTCAGGGTTGGAGCCCTAATGCTGGCTAATAGAAAGTGTTCAGTTCAGGGTTGGAGCCCTAATACTGGCTAACAGAAAGTGCTCAGTTCAGGGTTGAAGCCCTAATGCTGGCTAAATGGAAAATGCTCAGTTCAGGGTTGGAGCCCTAATGCTGGCTAACAGAACAATGCTAAGTTCAGGGTTGGAGCCCTAATGCTGGCTAAATGGAAAGTGCTCAGTTCAGGGTTTGAGCCCTAATGCTGGCTAACAGAACAATGCTCAGTTCAGGGTTGGAGCCCTAATGCTGGCTAAAAGAAAAATTCTCAGTTCAGGGTCGAAGCCCTAATGTTGGCTAAATAGGAAATGATCAGTTCAGGGTTGGAACCTAATGCTGGCTAAATGGGAAATGCTCAGTTCAGGGTTGGGGCCCTAATGCTGGCTAACAGAAAAGTGCTCAGTTCAGGGTTGGAGCCCTAATGCTGGCTAACAGAACAATACTCAGTTCAGGGTCGGAGCCCTAATCCTGGCTAAATGGGAAATGCCCAGTTCAGGGTTGGAGCCCTAATGCTGGCTAAATGGAAAGTGCTCAGTTCAGGGTTGGAGCCGTAATGCTGGCGGACAGAACAATGCTCAGTTTAGGGTTGGAGCCCTAATGCTGGCTAACAGAACAATGCTCAGTTCAGGGTTGGAGCCCTAATGCTGGCTAAATGGAAAAATGCTCAATTTAGGGTTGGAGCCCTAATGCTGGCTAACTGGAAAATGCTCAGTTCAGGGTTGGAGCCCTAATGCTGGCTAACAGAACAATGCTCAGTTCAGGGTTGGAGCCCTAATGCTGGCTAATAGGAAAATGCTCAGTTCAGGGTCGGAGCCCTAATGCTGGCTAAATGGGAAATGCTCAGTTCAGGGTTGAAGCCCTAATGCTGGCTAAATGGAAAGTGCTCAGTTCAGGGTTGGAGCCCTAATGCTGGCTAAATGGGAAATGCTCAGTTCAGGGTTGTAGCCATAATGCTGGCAAAATGGAAAGTGCACAGTTCAGGGTTGGAGCCCTAATGCTGGCTAACAGAACAATGCTCAGTTCAGGGTTGGAGCCCTAATGCTGGCTAAATGGAAAATGCTCAGTTCAGGGTTGGAGCCCTAATGCTGGCTAACAGAACAATGCTAAGTTCAGGGTTGGAGCCCTAATGCTGGCTAAATGGAAAGCGCTCAGTTCAGGGTTTGAGCCCTAATGCTGGCTAAATGGAAAAATGCTCCGTTTAGGGTTGGAGCCGTAATGCTGGCTAACTGGAAAATGCTCAGTTCAGGGTTAGCCCTAATGCTGGCTAAAAGAAAAATGCTCAGTTCAGGGTCGGAGCCCTAATGCTGGCTAAATGGGAAATGATCAGTTCAGGGTTGGAGCCCTAATGCTGGCTAAATGGAAAGTGCTCAGTTCAGGGTTGGAGCCCTAATGCTGGCTAACAGAACAATGTTCAGTTTAGGGTTGGAGCCCTAATGCTGGCTAAATGGAAAAATGCTCAGTTTAGGGTTGGAGCCCTAATGCTGGCTAACTGGAAAATGCTCAGTTCAGGGTTGGAGCCCTAATGCTGGCTAACAGAACAATGCTCAGTTCAGGGTTGGAGCCCTAATGCTGGCTAAATGGAAAAATGCTCAATTTAGGGTTGGAGCCCTAATGCTGGCTAACTGGAAAAATGCTCAGTTTAGGGTTGGAGCCCTAATGCTGGCTAACTGGAAAATGCTCAGTTCAGGGTTGGACCCCTAATGCTGGCTAACAGAAAGTGCTCAGTTCATGGTTGGAGCCCTAATGCTGGATAAATGGAAAATGCTCAGTTCAGGGTTGGAGCCCTAATGTTGGCTAAATGGAAAGTGCTCAGTTCAGGGTTGGAGCCCTAATGCTGGCTAACAGAACAATGCTCAGTTCAAGGTTGGAGCCCTAATGCTGGCTAAATGGAAAGTGCTCAGTTCAGGGTTGAAGTCCTAATGCTGTCTAAATGGAAAGTGCTAAGTTCAGGGTTGGAGCCCTAATACTGGCTAAATCGAAAATGATCAGTTCAG
Source organism: Nicotiana tabacum (assembly GCF_000715075.1). NCBI lineage: Eukaryota > Viridiplantae > Streptophyta > Magnoliopsida > Solanales > Solanaceae > Nicotiana > Nicotiana tabacum. The sequence goes on from NC_134095.1 coordinate 27,125,392, forward strand.
GGTTGGAGCCCTAATACTGGCTAACAGAACAATGATCAGTTCAGGGTTGAAGCCCTAATGCTGGCTAAATGGAAAGTGCTCAGTTCAGGGTTGGAGCCCTAATGCTGGCTAACAGAATAATGCTGAGTTCAGGGTTGGAGCCCTAATGCTGGAAAAATGCTCAGTTTTGGGTTGGAACCCTAATGCTGGCCAACTGGAAAATGCTCAGTTCAGGGTTGGAGCCCTAATGCTGGCTAATAGAAAGTGTTCAGTTCAGGGTTGGAGCCCTAATACTGGCTAACAGAAAGTGCTCAGTTCAGGGTTGAAGCCCTAATGCTGGCTAAATGGAAAATGCTCAGTTCAGGGTTGGAGCCCTAATGCTGGCTAACAGAACAATGCTAAGTTCAGGGTTGGAGCCCTAATGCTGGCTAAATGGAAAGTGCTCAGTTCCAGGGTTGGAGCCCTAATGCTGGCTAACAGAACAATGTTCAGTTTAGGGTTGGAGCCCTAATGCTGGCTAAATGGAAAAATGCTCAGTTTAGGGTTGGAGCCCTAATGCTGGCTAACTGGAAAATGCTCAGTTCAGGGTTGGAGCCCTAATGCTGGCTAACAGAACAATGCTCAGTTCAGAGTTGGAGCCCTAATGCTGGCTAAAAGAAAAATGCTCAGTTCAGGGTTGTAACCCTAATGATGGCTAAATGGGAAATGCTCAGTTCAGGGTTGGGGCCCTAATGCTGGCTAACAGAAAAGTGCTCAGTTCAGGGTTGGAGCCCTAATGCTGGCTAAATGGAAAATGCTCAGTTCAGGGTTGGAGCCCTAATGCTGGCTAACAGAACAATGCTCAGTTCAGGGTTGGAGCCCTAATGCTGGAAAAATGCTCAGTTTAGGGTTGCAGCCCTAATGCTGGCTAACTGGAAAATGCTCAGTATAGGGTTGGACCCCTAATGCTGGCTAACAGAAAGTGCTCAGTTCAGGGTTGGAGCCCTAATGCTGGATAAATGAAAAATGCTCAGTTCAGGGTTGGAGCCCTAATGCTGGCTAAATGGAAAGTGCTCAGTTCAGGGTTGGAGCCCTAATGCTGGCTAACAGAACAATGCTCAGTTCAAGGTTGGAGCCCTAATGCTGGCTAAATGGAAAGTGCTCAGTTCAGGGTTGGAGTCCTAATGCTGGCTAAATGGAAAGTGCTCAGTTCAGGGTTGGAGCCCTAATACTGGCTAAATCGAAAATGATCAGTTCAGGGTTGGAGCCCTAATACTGGCTAACAGAACAATGATCAGTTCAGGGTTGGAGCCCTAATACTGGCTAATAGGAAAATACTCAGTTCAGGGTTGGAGCCCTAATGCTGGCTAAATGGAAAGTGCTCAGTTCAGGGTTGGAGCCCTAATGCTGGCTAACAGAATAATGCTCAGTTCAGGGTTGGAGCCCTAATGCTGGAAAAATGCTCAGTTTAGGGTTGGAACCCTAATGCTGGCCAACTGGAAAATGCTCAGTTCAGGGTTGGAGCCCTAATGCTGGCTAAATGGAAAATGCTCAGTTCAGGGTTGGAGCCCTAATGCTGGCTAACAAAAAAGTGCTCAGTTCAGGGTTGGAGCCCCTCATGCTGGCTAACAGAACAATGCTCAGTTCAGGGTTGGAGCCCTAATGCTGGCTAAATGGAAAGTGCTCAGTTCAGGGTTGGAGCCCTAATGCTGGCTAACAGAACAATGCTCAGTTTAGGGTTGGAGACCTAATGCTGGCTAAATGGAAAAATGCTCAGTTTAGGGTTGGAGCCCTAATGCCGGCTAACTGGAAAATGCTCAGTTCTGGGTTGGAGCCCTAATGCTGGTTAACAGAACAATACTCAGTTCAGAGTTGGAGCCCTAATACTGGCTAAAAGAAAAATGCTCAGTTCAGGGTTGGAACCCTAATGTTGGCTAAATGGGAAATGCTCAGTTCAGGGTTGGGCCCCTAATGCTGGCTAACAGAAAAGTGCTCAGTTCAGGGTTGGAGCCCTAATGCTGGCTAACAGAACAATGCTCAATTCAGGGTTGGAGCCCTAATGCTGGCTAAATGGGAAATGCTCAGTTCAGGGTTGGAGCCGAAATGCTGGCTAAATGGAAAAATGCTCAGTTTAGGGTTGGAGCCCTAATGCTGGCTAAATCGAAAATGATCAGTTCAGGGTTGGAGCCCTAATACTGGCTAACAGAACAATGATCAGTTCAGGGTTGGAGCCCTAATACTGGCTAATAGGAAAATACTCAGTTCAGGGTTGGAGCCCTAATGCTGGCTAAATGGAAAGTGCTCAGTTCAGGGTTGGAGCCCTAATGCTGGCTAACAGAATAATGCTCAGTTCAGGGTTGGAGCCCTAATGCTGGAAAAATGCTCAGTTTAGGGTTGGAACCCTAATGCTGGCCAACTGGAAAATGCTCAGTTCAGGGTTGGAGCCCTAATGCTGGCTAAATGGAAAATGCTCAGTTCAGGGTTGGAGCCCTAATGCTGGCTAACAAAAAAGTGCTCAGTTCAGGGTTGGAGCCCCTCATGCTGGCTAACAGAACAATGCTCAGTTCAGGGTTGGAGCCCTAATGCTGGCTAAATGGAAAGTGCTCAGTTCAGGGTTGGAGCCCTAATGCTGGCTAACAGAACAATGCTCAGTTTAGGGTTGGAGACCTAATGCTGGCTAAATGGAAAAATGATCAGTTTAGGGTTGGAGCCCTAATGCCGGCTAACTGGAAAATGCTCAGTTCTGGGTTGGAGCCCTAATGCTGGTTAACAGAACAATACTCAGTTCAGAGTTGGAGCCCTAATACTGGCTAAAAGAAAAATGCTCAGTTCAGGGTTGGAACCCTAATGTTGGCTAAATGGGAAATGCTCAGTTCAGGGTTGGGCCCCTAATGCTGGCTAACAGAAAAGTGCTCAGTTCAGGGTTGGAGCCCTAATGCTGGCTAACAGAACAATGCTCAATTCAGGGTTGGAGCCCTAATGCTGGCTAAATGGGAAATGCTCAGTTCAGGGTTGGAGCCGTAATGCTGGCTAAATGGAAAAATGCTCAGTTTAGGGTTGGAGCCCTAATGCTGGCTAACTGGAAAATGCTCAGTTCATGGTTGGACCCCTAATGCTGGCTAACAGAACAATGCTCAGTTCAGGGTTGGAGCCCTAATGTTGGCTAAAAGAAAAATGCTCAGTTCAGGGTCGGAGCCCTAATGCTGGCTAATTGGGAAATGCTTAGTTCAGGGTTGGAACCCTAATGCTGGCTAAATGTGAAATTCTCAGTTCAGGGTTGGGGCCCTAATGCTGGCTAACAGAAAAGTGCTCAGTTTAGGGTTAGAGCCCTAATGCTGGCTAACAGAACAATGCTCAGTTCAGGGTTGGAGCCCTAATGCTGGCTAAATAGGAAATGCTCAGTTCAACTTTGGAGCCCTAATGCTGGCTAAATGGAAAGTGCTCAGTTCAGGGTTGAAGCCCTAATACTGGCTAAATGGAAAATGCTCAGTTCAGGGTTGGAGCCATAATGCTGGCTAACAGAACAATGCTCAGTTCAGGGTTGGAGCCCTAATACTGGCTAAATGGAAAGTGCTCAGTTCAGGGTTGGAGCCCTAATGCTGGCTAAATGGAAAGTGCTCAGTTCAGGGTTGGAGCCCTAATGCTGGCTAACAGAACAATGCTCAGTTCAGGGTTGGAGCCCTAATGCTGGAAAAATGCTCAGTTTAGGGTTGGAACCCTAATGCTGGCCAACTGGAAAATGCTCAGTTCAGGGTTGGAGCCCTAATGCTGGCTAACAGAAAGTGCTCAGTTCAGGGTTGGAGCCCTAATGCTGGCTAAATGGAAAATGCTCAGTTCAGGGTTGGAGCCCTAATGCTGGCTAACAAAAAAGTGCTCAGTTCAGGGTTGGAGCCCCTCATGCTGGCTAACAGAACAATGCTCAGTTCAGGGTTGGAGCCCTAATGCTGGCTAAATGGAAAGTGCTCAGTTCAGGGTTGGAGCCCTAATGCTGGCTAACAGAACAATGCTCAGTTTAGGGATGGAGCCCTAATGCTGGCTAAATGGAAAAATGCTCAGTTTAGGGTTGGAGCCCTAATGCTGGCTAACTGGAAAATGCTCAGTTCAGGGTTGGAGCCCTAATGTCGGCTAACAGAACAATGCTCAGTTCAGCGTTGGAGCCCTAATGCTGGCTAAAAGAAAAATGCTCAGTTCAGGGTCGGAGCCCTAATGTTGGCTAAATGGGAAATGCTTAGTTCAGGGTTGGAACCCTAATGTTGGCTAAATGGGAAATTCTCAGTTCAGGGTTGGGGCCCTAATGCTGGCTAACAGAAAAGTGCTCAGTTTAGGGTTGGAGCCCTAATGCTGGCTAACAGAACAATGCTCAGTTCAGGGTTGGAGCCCTAATGCTGGCTAGATGGGAAATGCTCAGTTCAGGGTTGGAGCCCTAATGCTGGCTAAATGGAAAGTGCTCAGTTCAGGGTTGGAGCCCTAATGCTGGCTGACAGAACAATGCTCAGTTCAGGGTTGGAGCCCTAATGCTGGCTAATAGAACAATGCTCAGTTCAGGGTTGGAGCCCTAATGCTGGCTAAAAGAAAAATGCTCAGTTCAGGGTCGGAGCCCTAATGCTGGTTAAATGGGAAATGCTCAGTTCAGGGTTGGAACCCTAATGTTGGCTAAATGGGAAATGCTCAGTTCAGGGTTGGGGCCCTAATGCTGGCTAACAGAAAAGTGCTCAGTTCAGGGTTGGAGCCCTAATGCTGGCTAACAGAACAATGCTCAGTTCAGGGTTGGAGCCCTAATGCTGGCTAATAGGAAATGCTCAGTTCAGGGTTGGAACCCTAATGCTGGCTAACAGAAAAGTGCTCAGTTCAGGGTTGGAGCCCTAATGCTGGCTAACACAACAATGCTCAGTTCAGGGTTGGAGCCCTAATGCTGGCTAAAAGAAAAATGCTTAGTTCAGGGTCGGAGCCCTAATGCAGGCTAATTGGGAAATGCTTAGTTCAGGGTTGGAACCCTAATGCTGGCTAAATGTGAAATGCTCAGTTCAGGGTTGGGGCCCTAATGCTGGCTAACAGAAAAGTGCTCAGTTCAGGGTTGGAGCCCTAATGCTGGCTAACAGAACATTGCTCAGTTCAGGGTTGGAGCCCTAATGCTGGCTAAATAGGAAATGCTCAGTTCAACTTTGGAGCCCTAATGCTGGCTAAATGGAAAATGCTCAGTTCAGGGTTGGAGCCCTAATGCTGGCTAACAGAACAATGCTCAGTTCAGGGTTGGAGCCCTAATACTGGCTAAATGGAAAGTGCTCAGTTCAGGGTTGGAGCCCTGATGCTGGCTAAATGGAAAGTGCTCAGTTCAGGGTTGGAGCCCTAATGCTGGCTAACAGAACAATGCTCAGTTCAGGGTTGAAGCCCTAATACTGGAAAAATGCTCAGTTTAGGGTTGGAACCCTAATGCTGGCCAACTGGAAAATGCTCAGTTCAGGGTTGGAGCCCTAATGCTGGCTAACAGAAAGTGCTCAGTTCAGGGTTGGAGCCCTAATGCTGGCTAAATGGAAAATGCTCAGTTCAGGGATGGAGCCCTAATGATGGCTAACAAAAAAGTGCTCAGTTCAGGGTTGGAGTCCCTAATGCTGGCTAACAGAACAATGCTCAGTTCAGGGTTGGAACCCTAATGCTGGCTAACAGAAAAGTGCTCAGTTCAGGGTTGGAGCCCTAATGCTGGCTAACAGAACAATGCTCAGTTCAGGGTTGGAGCCCTAATGCTGGCTAAAAGAAAAATGCTTAGTTCAGGGTCGGAGCCCTAATGCAGGCTAATTGGGAAATGCTTAGTTCAGGGTTGGAACCCTAATGCTGGCTAAATGTGAAATGCTCAGTTCAGGGTTGGGGCCCTAATACTGGCTAACAGAAAAGTGCTCAGTTCAGGGTTGGAGCCCTAATGCTGGCTAACAGAACAATGCTCAGTTCAGGGTTGGAGCCCTAATGCTGGCTAAATAGGAAATGCTCAGTTCAACTTTGGAGCCCTAATGCTGGCTAAATGGAAAATGCTCAGTTCAGGGTTGGAGCCCTAATGCTGGCTAACAGAACAATGCTCAGTTCAGGGTTGGAGCCCTAATACTGGCTAAATGGAAAGTGCTCAGTTCAGGGTTGGAGCCCTGATGCTGGCTAAATGGAAAGTGCTCAGTTCAGGGTTGGAGCCCTAATGCTGGCTAACAGAACAATGCTCAGTTCAGGGTTGGAGCCCTAATACTGGAAAAATGCTCAGTTTAGGGTTGGAACCCTAATGCTGGCCAACTGGAAAATGCTCAGTTCAGGGTTGGAGCCCTAATGCTGGCTAACAGAAAGTGCTCAGTTCAGGGTTGGAGCCCTAATGCTGGCTAAATGGAAAATGCTCAGTTCAGGGTTGGAGCCCTAATGCTGGCTAACAAAAAAGTGCTCAGTTCAGGGTTGGAGCCCCTCATGCTGGCTAACAGAACAATGCTCAGTTCAGGGTTGGAGCCCTAATGCTGGCTAAATGGAAAGTGCTCAGTTCAGGGTTGGAGCCCTAATGCTGGCTAACAGAACAATGTTCAGTTTAGGGTTGGAGCCCTAATGCTGGCTAAATGGAAAAATGCTCAGTTTAGGGTTGGAGCCCTAATGCTGGCTAACTGGAAAATGCTCAGTTCAGGGTTGGAGCCCTAATGTCGGCTAACAGAACAATGCTCAGTTCAGGGTTGGAGCCCTAATGCTGGCTAAAAGAAAAATGCTCAGTTCAGAGTCGGAGCCCTAATGTTGGCTAAATGGGAAATGCTCAGTTCAGGGTTGGAACCCTAATGTTGGCTAAATGGGAAATGCTCAGTTCAGGGTTGGGGCCCTAATGCTGGCTAACAGAAAAGTGCTCAGTTCAGGGTTGGAGCCCTAATGCTGGCTAACAGAACAATGCTCAGTTCAGGGTTGGAGCCCTAATGCTGGCTAAATGGGAAATGCTCAGTTCAGGGTTGGAGCCCTAATGCTGGCTAAATGGAAAGTGCTCAGTTCAGGGTTGGATCCCTAATGCTGGCTGATAGAACAATGCTCAGTTCAGGGTTGGAGCCCTAATGCTGGCTAACAGAACAATGCTCAGTTCAGGGTTGGAGCCCTAATGCTGGCTAAAAGAAAAATGCTCAGTTCAGGGTCGGAGCCCTAATGCTGGCTAAATGGGAAATGCTCAGTTCAGGGTTGGAACCCTAATGCTGGCTAAATGGGAAATGCTCAGTTCAGGGTTGGGGCCCTAATGCTGGCTAACAGAAAAGTGCTCAGTTCAGGGTTGGAGCCCTAATGCTGGCTAACAGAACAATGCTCAGTTCAGGGTTGGAGCCCTAATGCTGGCTAATAGGAAATGCTCAGTTCAGGGTTGGAACCCTAATGCTGGCTAACAGAAAAGTGCTCAGTTCAGGGTTGGAGCCCTAATGCTGGCTAACAGAACAATGCTCAGTTCAGGGTTGAAGCCCTAATGCTGGCTAAATGGAAAGTGCTCAGTTCATGGTTGGAGCCCTAATGCTGGCCAATAGAACAATGCTCAGTTCAGGGTTGGAGCCCTAATGCTGGCTAAATGAAAAAATTCTCAGTTTAGGGTTGGAGCCCTAATGCTGGCTAACTGGAAAATGCTCAGTTCAGGGTTGGAGCCCTAATGCTGGCTAACAGAACAATGCTCAGTTCAGGGTTGGAGCCCTAATGCTGGCTAAAAGAAAAATGCTCAGTTCAGGGTCGGAGCCCTAATGCTGGCTAAATGGGAAATGCTCAGTTCAGGGTTGGAACCCTAATGCTGGCTAAATGGGAAATGCTCAGTTCAGGGTTGGGGCCCTAATGCTGGCTAACAGAAAAGTGCTCAGTTCAGGGTTGGAGCCCTAAAGCTGGCTAACAGAACAATGCTCAGTTCAGGGTTGGAGCCCTAATGCTGGCTAATAGGAAAATGCTCAGTTCAGGGTTGGAGCCCTAATGCTGACTAAATGGAAAGTGCTCAGTTCGGGGTTGGAGACCTAATGCTGGCTAAATGGGAAATGCTCAGTTCAGGGTTGGAGCCCTAATGCTGGCTAAATGGAAAGTGTTCAGTTCAGGGTTGGAGCCCTAATGCTGGCTGACAGAACAATGCTCAGTTCAGGGTTGAAGCCCTTATGCTGGCTAACAGAACAATGCTCAGTTCAGGGTTAGAGCCCTAATGCTGGCTAAATGGAAAGTGCTCAGTTCAGGGTTGGAGCCATAATGCTGGCTAAAAGAACAATGCTCAGTTCAGGGTTAGAGCCCTAATGCTGGCTAAATGGAAAAATGCTCAGTTTAGGGTTGGAGCCCTAATGCTGGCTAACTGGAAAATGGTTAGTTCAGGGTTGGAGCCCTAATGCTGGCTAACAGAACAATGCTCAGTTCAGGGTTGGAGTCCTAATGCTGGCTTAAAGAAAAATGCTCAGTTCAGGGTCGGAGCCCTAATACTGGCGAAATGGGAAATGCTCAGTTCAGGGTTGGAGCCCTAATGCTGGCTAAATGGGAAATGCTTAGTTCAGGGTTGGGGCCCTAATGCTGGCTAACAGAAAAGTGCTCAGTTCAGGGTTGGAGCCCTAATGCTGGCTAACAGAACAATGCTCAGTTCAGGGTTGGAGCCCTAATGCTGGCTAAATGGAAAAATGCTCAGTTTAGGGTTAGAGCCCTAATGCTGGCTAACTGGAAAATGCTCAGTTCATGGTTGGAGCCCTAATGCTAGCAAACAAAAAGTGCTCAGTTCAGGGTTGGAGCCCTAATGCTGGCTAAATGGAAAATGCTCAGTTAAGGGTTGGAACCCTAATGCTGGCTAACAGAAAAGTGCTCAGTTCAGGGTTGGAGCCCTAATGCTGGCTAACAGAACAATGCTCAGTTCAGGGTTGGAGCCCTAATGCTGGCTAAATAGAAAGTTCTCAGTTCAGGGTTGGAGCCCTAATGCTGGCTAACAGAACAATGTTCAGTTTAGGGTTGGAGCCCTAATGCTGGCTAAATGGAAAAATGCTCAGTTTAGGGTTGGAGCCCTAATGCTGGCTAACTGGAAAATGCTCAGTTCAGGGTTGGAGCCCTAATGCTGGCTAACAGAACAATGCTCAGTTCAGGGTTGGAGCCCTAATGCTGGCTAAAAGAAAAATGCTCAGTTCAGGGTCGGAGCCCTAATGCTGGCTAAATGGGAAATGCTCAGTTCAGGGTTGGAACCCTAATGCTGGCTAAATGGGAAATGCTCAGTTCAGGGTTGGGGCCCTAATGCTGGCTAACAGAAAAGTGCTCAGTTCAGGGTTGGAGCCCTAAAGCTGGCTAACAGAACAATGCTCAGTTCAGGGTTGGAGCCCTAATGCTGGCTAATAGGAAAATGCTCAGTTCAGGGTTGGAGCCCTAATGCTGACTAAATGGAAAGTGCTCAGTTCAGGGTTGGAGCCCTAATGCTGGCTAAATGGGAAATGCTTAGTTCAGGGTTGGGGCCCTAATGCTGGCTAACAGAAAAGTGCTCAGTTCAGGGTTGGAGCCCTAATGCTGGCTAACAGAACAATGCTCAGTTCAGGGTTGGAGCCCTAATGCTGGCTAAATGGAAAAATGCGCAGTTTAGGGTTAGAGCCCTAATGCTGGCTAACTGGAAAATGCTCAGTTCAGGGTTGGAGCCCTAATGTCGGCTAACAGAACAATGCTCAGTTCAGGGTTGGAGCCCTAATGCTGGCTAAAAGAAAAATGCTCAGTTCAAGGTCAGAGCCCTAATGTTGGCTAAATGGGAAATGCTCAGTTCAGGGTTGGAACCCTAATGTTGGCTAAATAGGAAATGCTCAGTTCAGGGTTGGAGCCCTAATGTCGGCTAACAGAACAATGCTCAGTTCAGGGTTGGAGCCCTAATGCTGGCTAAAAGAAAAATGCTCAGTTCAGAGTCGGAGCCCTAATGTTGGCTAAATGGGAAATGCTCAGTTCAGGGTTGGAACCCTAATGTTGGCTAAATGGGAAATGCTCAGTTCAGGGTTGGGGCCCTAATGCTGGCTAACAGAAAAGTTCTCAGTTCAGGGTTGGAGCCCTAATGCTGGCTAACAGAACAATGCTCAGTTCAGGGTTGGAGCCCTAATGCTGGCTAAATGGGAAATGCTCAGTTCAGGGTTGGAGCCCTAATGCTGGCTAAATGGAAAGTGCTCAGTTCAGGGTTGGAGCCCTAATGCTGGCTTATAGAAATATGCTCAGTTCAGGGTTGGAGCCCTAATGTTGGCTAATAGAACAATGCTCAGTTCAGGGTTGGAGCCCTAATGCTGGCTAAAAGAAAAATGCTCAATTCAGGGTCGGAGCCCTAATGCTGGTTAAATGGGAAATGCTCAGTTCAGGGTTGGAACCCTAATGCAGGCTAAATGGGAAATGCTCAGTTCAGGGTTGGGGCCCTAATGCTGGCTAACAGAAAAGTGCTCAGTTCAGGGTTGGAGCCCTAATGCTGGCTAACAGAACAATGCTCAGTTCAGGGTTGGAGCCCTAATGCTGGCTAATAGGAAATGCTCAGTTCAGGGTTGGAACCCTAATGCTGGCTAACAGAAAAGTGCTCAGTTCAGGGTTGGAGCCCTAATGCTGGCTAACAGAAGAATGCTCAGTTCAGGGTTGAAGCCCTAATGCTGGCTAAATGGAAAGTGCTCAGTTCATGGTTGGAGCCCTAATGCTGGCCAATAGAACAATGCTCAGTTCAGGGTTGGAGCCCTAATGCTGGCTAAATGAAAAAATTCTCAGTTTAGGGTTGGAGCCCTAATGCTGGCTAACTGGAAAATGCTCAGTTCAGGGTTGGAGCCCTAATGCTGGCTAACAGAACAATGCTCAGTTCAGGGTTGGAGCCCTAATGCTGGCTAAAAGAAAAATGCTCAGTTCAGGGTCGGAGCCCTAATGCTGGCTAAATGGGAAATGCTCAGTTCAGGGTTGGAACCCTAATGCTGGCTAAATGGGAAATGCTCAGTTCAGGGTTGGGGCCCTAATGCTGGCTAACAGAAAAGTGCTCAGTTCAGGGTTGGAGCCCTAAAGCTGGCTAACAGAACAATGCTCAGTTCAGGGTTGGAGCCCTAATGCTGGCTAATAGGAAAATGCTCAGTTCAGGGTTGGAGCCCTAATGCTGACTAAATGGAAAGTGCTCAGTTCGGGGTTGGAGACCTAATGCTGGCTAAATGGGAAATTCTCAGTTCAGGGTTGGAGCCCTAATGCTGGCTAAATGGAAAGTGTTCAGTTCAGGGTTGGAGCCCTAATGCTGGCTGACAGAACAATGCTCAGTTCAGGGTTGAAGCCCTTATGCTGGCTAACAAAACAATGCTCAGTTCAGGGTTGGAGCCCTAATGCTGGGTAAATGGAAAGTGCTCAGTTCAGGGTTGGAGCCGTAATGCTGGCTAAAAGAACAATGCTCAGTTCAGGGTTAGAGCCCTAATGCTGGCTAAATGGAAAAATGCTCAGTTTAGGGTTGGAGCCCTAATGCTGGCTAACTGGAAAATGGTCAGTTCATGGTTGGAGCCCTAATGCTGGCTAACAGAACAATGCTCAGTTCAGGGTTGGAGCCCTAATGCTGGCTAAAAGAAAAATGCTCAGTTCAGGGTCGGAGCCCTAATGCTGGCTAAATGGGAAATGCTCAGTTCAGGGTTGGAACCCTAATGCTGGCTAAATGGGAAATGCTCAGTTCAGGGTTGGGGCCCTAATGCTGGCTAATAGAAAAGTGCTCAGTTCAGGGTTGGAGCCCTAATGCTGGCTAAAAGAAAAATGCTCAGTTCAGGGTCGGAGCCCTAATGCTGGCTAAATGGGAAATGCTCAGTTCAGGGTTGGAACCCTAATGCTGGCTAAATGGGAAATGCTCAGTTCAGGGTTGGGGCCCTAATGCTGGCTAACAGAAAAGTGCTCAGTTCAGGGTTGGAGCCCTAAAGCTGGCTAACAGAACAATGCTCAGTTCAGGGTTGGAGCCCTAATGCTGGCTAATAGGAAAATGCTCAGTTCAGGGTTGGAGCCCTAATATTGGCTAAATGGGAAATGCTCAGTTCAGGGTTGGAGCCCTAATGCTGGCTAAATGGGAAATGCTTAGTTCAGGGTTGGGGCCCTAATGCTGGCTAACAGAAAAGTGCTCAGTTCAGGGTTGGAGCCCTAATGCTGGCTAACAAAACAATGCTCAGTTCAGGGTTGGAGCCCTAATGCTGGCTAAATGGAAAAATGCTCAGTTTAGGGTTAGAGCCCTAATGCTGGCTAACTGGAAAATGCTCAGTTCAGGGTTGGAGCCCTAATGTCGGCTAACAGAACAATGCTCAGTTCAGGGTTGGAGCCCTAATGCTGGCTAAAAGAAAAATGCTCAGTTCAGGGTCGGAGCCCTAATGTTGGCTAAATGGGAAATGCTCAGTTCAGGGTTGGAACCCTAATGTTGGCTAAATGGGAAATGCTCAGTTCAGGGTTGGAGCCCTAATGTCGGCTAACAGAACAATGCTCAGTTCAGGGTTGGAGCCCTAATGCTGGCTAAAAGAAAAATGCTCAGTTCAGAGTCGGAGCCCTAATGTTGGCTAAATGGGAAATGCTCAGTTCAGGGTTGGAACCCTAATGTTGGCTAAATGGGAAATGCTCAGTTCAGGGTTGGGGCCCTAATGCTGGCTAACAGAAAAGTGCTCAGTTCAGGGTTGGAGCCCTAATGCTGGCTAACAGAACAATGCTCAGTTCAGGGTTGGAGCCCTAATGCTGGCTAAATGGGAAATGCTCAGTTCAGGGTTGGAGCCCTAATGCTGGCTAAATGGAAAGTGCTCAGTTCAGAGTTGGAGCCCTAATGCTGGCTGATAGAAATATGCTCAGTTCAGGGTTGGAGCCCTAATGCTGGCTAATAGAACAATGCTCAGTTCAGGGTTGGAGCCCTAATGCTGGCTAAAAGAAAAATGCTCAGTTCAGGGTCGGAGCCCTAATGCTGGTTAAATGGGAAATGCTCAGTTCAGGGTTGGAACCCTAATGTTGGCTAAATGGGAAATGCTCAGTTCAGGGTTGGGGTCCTAATGTTGGCTAACAGAAAAGTGCTCAGTTCAGGGTTGGAACCCTAATGCTGGCTAACAGAACAAAGCTCAATTCAGGGTTGGAGCCCTAATGCTGGCTAATAGGAAATGCTCAGTTCAGGGTTGGAACCCTAATGTTGGCTAACAGAAAAGTGCTCAGTTCAGGGTTGGAGCCCTAATGCTGGCTAACAGAACAATGCTCAGTTCAGGGTTGAAGCCCTAATGCTGGCTAAATGGAAAGTGCTCAGTTCATGGTTGGAGCCCTAATGCTGGCCAATAGAACAATGCTCAGTTCAGGGTTGGAGCCCTAATGCTGGCTAAATGAAAAAATTCTCAGTTTAGGGTTGGAGCCCTAATGCTGGCTAACTGGAAAATGCTCAGTTCAGGGTTGGAGCCCTAATGCTGGCTAACAGAACAATGCTCAGTTCAGGGTTGGAGCCCTAATGCTGGCTAAAAGAAAAATGCTCAGTTCAGGGTCGGAGCCCTAATGCTGGCTAAATGGGAAATGCTCAGTTCAGGGTTGGAACCCTAATGCTGGCTAAATGGGAAATGCTCAGTTCAGGGTTGGGGCCCTAATGCTGGCTAACAGAAAAGTGCTCAGTTCAGGGTTGGAGCCCTAAAGCTGGCTAACAGAACAATGCTCAGTTCAGGGTTGGAGCCCTAATGCTGGCTAATAGGAAAATGCTCAGTTCAGGGTTGGAGCCCTAATGCTGACTAAATGGAAAGTGCTCAGTTCGGGGTTGGAGACCTAATGCTGGCTAAATGGGAAATGCTCAGTTCAGGGTTGGAGCCCTAATGCTGGCTAAATGGAAAGTGTTCAGTTCAGGGTTGGAGCCCTAATGCTGGCTGACAGAACAATGCTCAGTTCAGGGTTGAAGCCCTTATGCTGGCTAACAGAACAATGCTCAGTTCAGGGTTGGAGCCCTAATGCTGGCTAAATGGAAAGTGCTCAGTTCAGGGTTGGAGCCATAATGCTGGCTAAAAGAACAATGCTCAGTTCAGGGTTAGAGCCCTAATGCTGGCTAAATGGAAAAATGCTCAGTTTAGGGTTGGAGCCCTAATGCTGGCTAACTGGAAAATGGTCAGTTCAGGGTTGGAGCCCTAATGCTGGCTAACAGAACAATGCTCAGTTCAGGGTTGGAGTCCTAATGCTGGCTAAAAGAAAAATGCTCAGTTCAGGGTCGGAGCCCTAATACTGGCGAAATGGGAAATGCTCAGTTCAGGGTTGGAGCCCTAATGCTGGCTAAATGGGAAATGCTTAGTTCAGGGTTGGGGCCCTAATGCTGGCTAACAGAAAAGTGCTCAGTTCAGGGTTGGAGCCCTAATGCCGGCTAACAGAACAATGCTCAGTTCAGGGTTGGAGCCCTAATGCTGGCTAAATGGAAAAATGCTCAGTTTAGGGTTAGAGCCCTAATGCTGGCTAACAGAACAATGCTCAGTTCAGGGTTGGAGCCCTAATGCTGGCTAAAAGAAAAATGCTCAGTTCAGGGTCGGAGCCCTAATGCTGGCTAAATGGGAAATGCTCAGTTCAGGGTTGGAACCCTAATGCTGGCTAAATGGGAAATGCTCAGTTCAGGGTTGGGGCCCTAATGCTGGCTAACAGAAAAGTGCTCAGTTCAGGGTTGGAGCCCTAAAGCTGGCTAACAGAACAATGCTCAGTTCAGGGTTGGAGCCCTAATGCTGGCTAATAGGAAAATGCTCAGTTCAGGGTTGGAGCCCTAATGCTGACTAAATGGAAAGTGCTCAGTTCGGGGTTGGAGACCTAATGCTGGCTAAATGGGAAATTCTCAGTTCAGGGTTGGAGCCCTAATGCTGGCTAAATGGAAAGTGTTCAGTTCAGGGTTGGAGCCCTAATGCTGGCTGACAGAACAATGCTCAGTTCAGGGTTGAAGCCCTTATGCTGGCTAACAGAACAATGCTCAGTTCAGGGTTGGAGCCCTAATGCTGGGTAAATGGAAAGTGCTCAGTTCAGGGTTGGAGCCGTAATGCTGGCTAAAAGAACAATGCTCAGTTCAGGGTTAGAGCCCTAATGCTGGCTAAATGGAAAAATGCTCAGTTTAGGGTTGGAGCCCTAATGCTGGCTAACTGGAAAATGGTCAGTTCATGGTTGGAGCCCTAATGCTGGCTAACAGAACAATGCTCAGTTCAGGGTTGGAGCCCTAATGCTGGCTAAAAGAAAAATGCTCAGTTCAGGGTCGGAGCCCTAATGCTGGCTAAATGGGAAATGCTCAGTTCAGGGTTGGAACCCTAATGCTGGCTAAATGGGAAATGCTCAGTTCAGGGTTGGGGCCCTAATGCTGGCTAATAGAAAAGTGCTCAGTTCAGGGTTGGAGCCCTAATGCTGGCTAAAAGAAAAATGCTCAGTTCAGGGTCGGAGCCCTAATGCTGGCTAAATGGGAAATGCTCAGTTCAGGGTTGGAACCCTAATGCTGGCTAAATGGGAAATGCTCAGTTCAGGGTTGGGGCCCTAATGCTGGCTAACAGAAAAGTGCTCAGTTCAGGGTTGGAGCCCTAAAGCTGGCTAACAGAACAATGCTCAGTTCAGGGTTGGAGCCCTAATGCTGGCTAATAGGAAAATGCTCAGTTCAGGGTTGGAGCCCTAATGCTGACTAAATGGAAAGTGCTCAGTTCGGGGTTGGAGACCTAATGCTGGCTAAATGGGAAATGCTCAGTTCAGGGTTGGAGCCCTAATGCTGGCTAAATGGAAAGTGTTCAGTTCAGGGTTGGAGCCCTAATGCTGGCTGACAGAACAATGCTCAGTTCAGGGTTGGAGACCTAATGCTGGCTAAATGGAAAGTGTTCAGTTCAGGGTTGGAGCCCTAATGCTGGCTGACAGAACAATGCTCAGTTCAGGGTTGAAGCCCTTATGCTGGCTAACAGAACAATGCTCAGTTCAGGGTTGGGGCCCTAATGCTGGCTAACAGAAAAGTGCTCAGTTCAGGGTTGGAGCCCTAATGCTGGCTAACAGAACAATGCTCAGTTCAGGGTTGGAGCCCTAATGCTGGCTAAATGGAAAAATGCGCAGTTTAGGGTTAGAGCCCTAATGCTGGCTAACTGGAAAATGCTCAGTTCAGGGTTGGAGCCCTAATGTCGGCTAACAGAACAATGCTCAGTTCAGGGTTGGAGCCCTAATGCTGGCTAAAAGAAAAATGCTCAGTTCAAGGTCAGGAGCCCTAATGTTGGCTAAATGGGAAATGCTCAGTTCAGGGTTGGAACCCTAATGTTGGCTAAATAGGAAATGCTCAGTTCAGGGTTGGAGCCCTAATGTCGGCTAACAGAACAATGCTCAGTTCAGGGTTGGAGCCCTAATGCTGGCTAAAAGAAAAATGCTCAGTTCAGAGTCGGAGCCCTAATGTTGGCTAAATGGGAAATGCTCAGTTCAGGGTTGGAACCCTAATGTTGGCTAAATGGGAAATGCTCAGTTCAGGGTTGGGGCCCTAATGCTGGCTAACAGAAAAGTGCTCAGTTCAGGGTTGGAGCCCTAATGCTGGCTAACAGAACAATGCTCAGTTCAGGGTTGGAGCCCTAATGCTGGCTAAATGGGAAATGCTCAGTTCAGGGTTGGAGCCCTAATGCTGGCTAAATGGAAAGTGCTCAGTTCAGGGTTGGAGCCCTAATGCTGGCTTATAGAAATATGCTCAGTTCAGGGTTGGAGCCCTAATGTTGGCTAATAGAACAATGCTCAGTTCAGGGTTGGAGCCCTAATGCTGGCTAAAAGAAAAATGCTCAATTCAGGGTCGGAGCCCTAATGCTGGTTAAATGGGAAATGCTCAGTTCAGGGTTGGAACCCTAATGCAGGCTAAATGGGAAATGCTCAGTTCAGGGTTGGGGCCCTAATGCTGGCTAACAGAAAAGTGCTCAGTTCAGGGTTGGAGCCCTAATGCTGGCTAACAGAACAATGCTCAGTTCAGGGTTGGAGCCCTAATGCTGGCTAATAGGAAATGCTCAGTTCAGGGTTGGAACCCTAATGCTGGCTAACAGAAAAGTGCTCAGTTCAGGGTTGGAGCCCTAATGCTGGCTAACAGAAGAATGCTCAGTTCAGGGTTGAAGCCCTAATGCTGGCTAAATGGAAAGTGCTCAGTTCATGGTTGGAGCCCTAATGCTGGCCAATAGAACAATGCTCAGTTCAGGGTTGGAGCCCTAATGCTGGCTAAATGAAAAAATTCTCAGTTTAGGGTTGGAGCCCTAATGCTGGCTAACTGGAAAATGCTCAGTTCAGGGTTGGAGCCCTAATGCTGGCTAACAGAACAATGCTCAGTTCAGGGTTGGAGCCCTAATGCTGGCTAAAAGAAAAATGCTCAGTTCAGGGTCGGAGCCCTAATGCTGGCTAAATGGGAAATGCTCAGTTCAGGGTTGGAACCCTAATGCTGGCTAAATGGGAAATGCTCAGTTCAGGGTTGGGGCCCTAATGCTGGCTAACAGAAAAGTGCTCAGTTCAGGGTTGGAGCCCTAAAGCTGGCTAACAGAACAATGCTCAGTTCAGGGTTGGAGCCCTAATGCTGGCTAATAGGAAAATGCTCAGTTCAGGGTTGGAGCCCTAATGCTGACTAAATGGAAAGTGCTCAGTTCGGGGTTGGAGACCTAATGCTGGCTAAATGGGAAATTCTCAGTTCAGGGTTGGAGCCCTAATGCTGGCTAAATGGAAAGTGTTCAGTTCAGGGTTGGAGCCCTAATGCTGGCTGACAGAACAATGCTCAGTTCAGGGTTGAAGCCCTTATGCTGGCTAACAGAACAATGCTCAGTTCAGGGTTGGAGCCCTAATGCTGGGTAAATGGAAAGTGCTCAGTTCAGGGTTGGAGCCGTAATGCTGGCTAAAAGAACAATGCTCAGTTCAGGGTTAGAGCCCTAATGCTGGCTAAATGGAAAAATGCTCAGTTTAGGGTTGGAGCCCTAATGCTGGCTAACTGGAAAATGGTCAGTTCATGGTTGGAGCCCTAATGCTGGCTAACAGAACAATGCTCAGTTCAGGGTTGGAGCCCTAATGCTGGCTAAAAGAAAAATGCTCAGTTCAGGGTCGGAGCCCTAATGCTGGCTAAATGGGAAATGCTCAGTTCAGGGTTGGAACCCTAATGCTGGCTAAATGGGAAATGCTCAGTTCAGGGTTGGGGCCCTAATGCTGGCTAATAGAAAAGTGCTCAGTTCAGGGTTGGAGCCCTAATGCTGGCTAAAAGAAAAATGCTCAGTTCAGGGTCGGAGCCCTAATGCTGGCTAAATGGGAAATGCTCAGTTCAGGGTTAGAACCCTAATGCTGGCTAAATGGGAAATGCTCAGTTCAGGGTTGGGGCCCTAATGCTGGCTAACAGAAAAGTGCTCAGTTCAGGGTTGGAGCCCTAAAGCTGGCTAACAGAACAATGCTCAGTTCAGGGTTGGAGCCCTAATGCTGGCTAATAGGAAAATGCTCAGTTCAGGGTTGGAGCCCTAATATTGGCTAAATGGGAAATGCTCAGTTCAGGGTTGGAGCCCTAATGCTGGCTAAATGGGAAATGCTTAGTTCAGGGTTGGGGCCCTAATGCTGGCTAACAGAAAAGTGCTCAGTTCAGGGTTGGAGCCCTAATGCTGGCTAACAAAACAATGCTCAGTTCAGGGTTGGAGCCCTAATGCTGGCTAAATGGAAAAATGCTCAGTTTAGGGTTAGAGCCCTAATGCTGGCTAACTGGAAAATGCTCAGTTCAGGGTTGGAGCCCTAATGTCGGCTAACAGAACAATGCTCAGTTCAGGGTTGGAGCCCTAATGCTGGCTAAAAGAAAAATGCTCAATTCAGGGTCGGAGCCCTAATGTTGGCTAAATGGGAAATGCTCAGTTCAGGGTTGGAACCCTAATGTTGGCTAAATGGGAAATGCTCAGTTCAGGGTTGGAGCCCTAATGTCGGCTAACAGAACAATGCTCAGTTCAGGGTTGGAGCCCTAATGCTGGCTAAAAGAAAAATGCTCAGTTCAGAGTCGGAGCCCTAATGTTGGCTAAATGGGAAATGCTCAGTTCAGGGTTGGAACCCTAATGTTGGCTAAATGGGAAATGCTCAGTTCAGGGTTGGGGCCCTAATGCTGGCTAACAGAAAAGTGCTCAGTTCAGGGTTGGAGCCCTAATGCTGGCTAACAGAACAATGCTCAGTTCAGGGTTGGAGCCCTAATGCTGGCTAAATGGGAAATGCTCAGTTCAGGGTTGGAGCCCTAATGCTGGCTAAATGGAAAGTGCTCAGTTCAGAGTTGGAGCCCTAATGCTGGCTGATAGAAATATGCTCAGTTCAGGGTTGGAGCCCTAATGCTGGCTAATAGAACAATGCTCAGTTCAGGGTTGGAGCCCTAATGCTGGCTAAAAGAAAAATGCTCAGTTCAGGGTCGGAGCCCTAATGCTGGTTAAATGGGAAATGCTCAGTTCAGGGTTGGAACCCTAATGTTGGCTAAATGGGAAATGCTCAGTTCAGGGTTGGGGTCCTAATGTTGGCTAACAGAAAAGTGCTCAGTTCAGGGTTGGAACCCTAATGCTGGCTAACAGAACAAAGCTCAATTCAGGGTTGGAGCCCTAATGCTGGCTAATAGGAAATGCTCAGTTCAGGGTTGGAACCCTAATGTTGGCTAACAGAAAAGTGCTCAGTTCAGGGTTGGAGCCCTAATGCTGGCTAACAGAACAATGCTCAGTTCAGGGTTGAAGCCCTAATGCTGGCTAAATGGAAAGTGCTCAGTTCATGGTTGGAGCCCTAATGCTGGCCAATAGAACAATGCTCAGTTCAGGGTTGGAGCCCTAATGCTGGCTAAATGAAAAAATTCTCAGTTTAGGGTTGGAGCCCTAATGCTGGCTAACTGGAAAATGCTCAGTTCAGGGTTGGAGCCCTAATGCTGGCTAACAGAACAATGCTCAGTTCAGGGTTGGAGCCCTAATGCTGGCTAAAAGAAAAATGCTCAGTTCAGGGTCGGAGCCCTAATGCTGGCTAAATGGGAAATGCTCAGTTCAGGGTTGGAACCCTAATGCTGGCTAAATGGGAAATGCTCAGTTCAGGGTTGGGGCCCTAATGCTGGCTAACAGAAAAGTGCTCAGTTCAGGGTTGGAGCCCTAAAGCTGGCTAACAGAACAATGCTCAGTTCAGGGTTGGAGCCCTAATGCTGGCTAATAGGAAAATGCTCAGTTCAGGGTTGGAGCCCTAATGCTGACTAAATGGAAAGTGCTCAGTTCGGGGTTGGAGACCTAATGCTGGCTAAATGGGAAATGCTCAGTTCAGGGTTGGAGCCCTAATGCTGGCTAAATGGAAAGTGTTCAGTTCAGGGTTGGAGCCCTAATGCTGGCTGACAGAACAATGCTCAGTTCAGGGTTGAAGCCCTTATGCTGGCTAACAGAACAATGCTCAGTTCAGGGTTGGAGCCCTAATGCTGGCTAAATGGAAAGTGCTCAGTTCAGGGTTGGAGCCATAATGCTGGCTAAAAGAACAATGCTCAGTTCAGGGTTAGAGCCCTAATGCTGGCTAAATGGAAAAATGCTCAGTTTAGGGTTGGAGCCCTAATGCTGGCTAACTGGAAAATGGTCAGTTCAGGGTTGGAGCCCTAATGCTGGCTAACAGAACAATGCTCAGTTCAGGGTTGGAGTCCTAATGCTGGCTAAAAGAAAAATGCTCAGTTCAGGGTCGGAGCCCTAATACTGGCGAAATGGGAAATGCTCAGTTCAGGGTTGGAGCCCTAATGCTGGCTAAATGGGAAATGCTTAGTTCAGGGTTGGGGCCCTAATGCTGGCTAACAGAAAAGTGCTCAGTTCAGGGTTGGAGCCCTAATGCTGGCTAACAGAACAATGCTCAGTTCAGGGTTGGAGCCCTAATGCTGGCTAAATGGAAAAATGCTCAGTTTAGGGTTAGAGCCCTAATGCTGGCTAACTGGAAAATGCTCAGTTCATGGTTGGAGCCCTAATGCTAGCTAACAAAAAGTGCTCAGTTCAGGGTTGGAGCCCTAATGCTGGCTAAATGGAAAATGCTCAGTTAAGGGTTGGAACCCTAATGCTGGCTAACAGAAAAGTGCTCAGTTCAGGGTTGGAGCCCTAATGCTGGCTAACAAAACAATGCTCAGTTCAGGGTTGGAGCCCTAATGCTGGCTAAATGGAAAAATGCTCAGTTTAGGGTTAGAGCCCTAATGCTGGCTAACTGGAAAATGCTCAGTTCAGGGTTGGAGCCCTAATGCTGGCCAATAGAACAATGCTCAGTTCAGGGTTAGAGCCCTAATGCTGGCTAAATGGAAAAATGCTCAGTTTAGGGTTGGAGCCCTAATGCTGGCTAACTGGAAAATGGTCAGTTCATGGTTGGAGCCCTAATGCTGGCTAACAGAACAATGCTCAGTTCAGGGTTGGAGCCCTAATGCTGGCTAAAAGAAAAATGCTCAGTTCAGGGTCGGAGCCCTAATGCTGGCTAAATGGGAAATGCTCAGTTCAGGGTTGGAACCCTAATGCTGGCTAAATGGGAAATGCTCAGTTCAGGGTTGGGGCCCTAATGCTGGCTAACAGAAAAGTGCTCAGTTCAGGGTTGGAGCCCTAAAGCTGGCTAACAGAACAATGCTCAGTTCAGGGTTGGAGCCCTAATGCTGGCTAATAGGAAAATGCTCAGTTCAGGGTTGGAGCCCTAATGCTGACTAAATGGAAAGTGCTCAGTTCAGGGTTGGAGCCCTAATGCTGGCTAAATGGGAAATGCTTAGTTCAGGGTTGGGGCCCTAATGCTGGCTAACAGAAAAGTGCTCAGTTCAGGGTTGGAGCCCTAATGCTGGCTAACAGAACAATGCTCAGTTCAGGGTTGGAGCCCTAATGCTGGCTAAATGGAAAAATGCTCAGTTTAGGGTTAGAGCCCTAATGCTGGCTAACTGGAAAATGCTCAGTTCATGGTTGGAGCCCTAATTCTAGCTAACAGAAAGTGCTCAGTTCAGGGTTGGAGCCCTAATGCTGGCTAAATGGAAAATGCTCAGTTAAGGGTTGGAACCCTAATGCTGGCTAACAGAAAAGTGCTCAGTTCAGGGTTGGAGCCCTAATGCTGGCTAACAGAACAATGCTCAGTTCAGGGTTGGAGCCCTAATGCTGGCTAAATAGAAAGTGCTCAGTTCAGGGTTGGAGCCCTAATGCTGGCCAATAGAACAATGCTCAGTTCAGGGTTGGAGCCCTAATGCTGGCTAAATGAAAAAATGCTCAGTTTAGGGTTAGAGACCTAATGCTGGCTAACTGGAAAATGCTCAGTTCAGGGTTGGAGCCCTAATGCTAGCTAAAAGAACAATGCTCAGTTCAGGGTTGGAGCCCTAATGCTGGCTAAAAGAAAAATGCTCAGTTCAGGGTCGGAGTCCTAATGCTGGCTAAATGGGAAATGCTCAGTTCAGGATTGGAACCCTAATGCTGGCTAAATGGGAAATGCTCAGTTCAGGGTTGGGGCCCTAATGCTGGCTAACAGAAAAGTGCTCAGTTCAGGGTTGGAGCCCTAAAGCTGGCTAACAGAACAATGCTCAATTCAGGGTTGGAGCCCTAATGCTGGCTAATAGGAAAATGCTCAGTTCAGGGTTGGAGCCCTAATGCTTGCTAACAGAACAATGCTAAGTTCAGGGTTGGAGCCCTAATGCTGGCTAACAGAAAAATGCTCAGTTCAGGGTTGGAGCCCTAATGCTGGCTAAATGGAAAGTGTTCTGTTCAGGGTTGGAACCCTAATGCTGGCTGACAGAACAATGCTCAGTTCAGAGTTGGAGCCCTTATGCCAGCTAACAGAACAATGCTCAGTTCAGGGTTGGAGCCCTAATGCTGGCTAAATGGAAAGTGCTCAGTTCAGGGTTGGAGCCATAATGCTGGCTAAAAGAACAATGCTCAGTTCAGGGTTAGAGCCCTAATGCTGGCTAAATGGAAAAATGCTCAGTTTAGGGTTGGAGCCCTAATGCTGGCTAACTGGAAAATGCTCAGTTCAGGGTTGGAGCCCTAATGCTGGCTAACAGAACAATGCTCAGTTCAGGGTTGGAGCCCTAATGCTGGCTAAAAGAAAAATGCTCAGTTCAGGGTCGGAGCCCTAATGCTGGCTAAATGGGAAATGCTCAGTTCAGGGTTGGAACCCTAATGCTGGCTAAATGGGAAATGCTCAGTTCAGGGTTGGGGCCCTAATGCTGGCTAACAGAAAAGTGCTCAGTTCAGGGTTGGAGCCCTAAAGCTGGCTAACAGAACAATGCTCAGTTCAGGGTTGGAGCCCTAATGCTGGCTAATAGGAAAATGCTCAGTTCAGGGTTGGAGCCCTAATGTTGGCTAACTGGAAAATGCTCAGTTCAGGGTTGGAGCTCTAATGCTGGCTAACAGAACAATGCTCAGTTAAGGGTTGGAGCCCTAATGCTGGCTAAAAGAAAAATGCTCAGTTCAGGGTCGGAGCCCTAATGCTGGCTAAATGGGAAATGCTCAGTTCAGGGTTGGAACCCTAATGCTGGCTAAATGGGAAATGCTCAGTTCAGGGTTGGGGCCCTAATGCTGGCTAACAGAAAAGTGCTCAGTTCAGGGTTGGAGCCCTAAAGCTGGCTAACAGAACAATGCTCAGTTCAGGGTTGGAGCCCTAATGCTGGCTAATAGGAAAATGCTCAGTTCAGGGTTGGAGCCCTAATGCTGACTAAATGGAAAGTGCTCAGTTCGGGGTTGGAGCCCTAATGCTGGCTAACAGAAAAATGCTCAGTTCAGGGTTGGAGCCCTAATGCTGGCTAAATGGAAAGTGCTCAGTTCAGGGTTGGAGCCCTAATGCTGGCTGACAGAACAATGCTCAGTTCAGGGTTGGAGCCCTAATGCTGGCTAAATGGAAAGTGCTCAGTTCAGGGTTGGAGCCCTAATGCTGGCTAACAGAACAATGTTCAGTTTAGGGTTGGAGCCCTAATGCTGGCTAAATGGAAAAATGCTCAGTTTAGGGTTGGAGCCCTAATGCTGGCTAACTGGAAAATGCTCAGTTCAGGGTTGGAGCCCTAATGCTGGCTAACAGAACAATGCTCAGTTCAGGGTTGGAGCCCTAATGTTGGCTAAAAGAAAAATGCTCAGTTCAGGGTCGGAGCCCTAATGCTGGCTAAATGGGAAATGCTCAGTTCAGGGTTGGAGCCCTAATGCTGGCTAAATGGAAAGTGCTCAGTTCAGGGTTGGAGCCCTAATGCTGGCTAACAAAAAAGTGCTCAGTTCAGGGTTGGAGCCCTAATGCTGGCTAAATGAAAAAATGCTCAGTTTAGGGTTGGAGCCCTAATGCTGGCTAATAGGAAAATGCTCAGTTGAGGGTTGGAGCCCTAATGCTGGCTAAATGGAAAGTGCTCAGTTCAGGGTTGGAGCCTTAATGCTGGCTAAATGGGAAATGCTCAGTTCAGGGTTGGAGCCCTAATGCTGGCTAAATGGAAAGTGCTCAGTTCAGGGTTGGAGCCATATTGCTGGCTAAATGGGAAATTCTCAGTTTAGGGTTGGGGCCCTAATGCTGGGTGACAGAGAAATGCTCAGGAAGATTCACGAGTTATGCCGGAAAAGGTAAGAGTCCTCGGGTTATGCCGGGTAGATTCATTGGGTTATGCCAGAAAGATTCATCGGGTTATGCCGGAAAAGGTCCACGGGTTATGCCGGGAAGATTCATCGGGTTATGCCGGAAGATTCATCGGGTTATGCCGGAAAAGGTCCACGGGTTATGCCGGGAAGATTCATCGGGTTATGCCGGAAAAGGTAAGAGTCCTCGGGTTATGCCGGGGAGATTCATCGGGTTATGCCGGGAAGATTTATCGGGTTATGCCGGAAGATTCATCGGGTTATGCCGGAAGATTCATCGGATCATGCCGGAAGATTTATCGGATCATGCCAGGAAAGGTCCCACGGGTTTTGCCGGGGAAGTCATCGGGTTATGCCGGAAGATTCATCGGGTTATGCCGGAAGATTCATCGGGTTTTGCCGGAAAAGGTCCATGGTTTATGCCGGGAAGATTCATCGGGTTATGCCGGAAAGATTCATCGGGTTATGCCGGAAAAGGTCCACGGGTTATGCCGGGAAGATGTAAGAGTCCTCGGGTTATGCCGGGGATTTGGATAGAAAAAACTCCTTGTGTTATGCCAGGGAGATCCGTGGTTTATACCGGGATTGTTGAGGAATGAGGTCCTATGTTACCATGATTTGTTTTCTTTTGGGGATTTTCATTTTTCTTTCTTTTCTTTGGTTTTCCTTTATATATATATATATATATATGCTATCATGATTTGTTTTTCTTTTGGGATATTCATTTTTTTTTATTTATCAAAAATGCATGAAAGAATTCCGGGGAAACTTACTTTTGGTCGTTTTCCCGCTGCAAAGCTGTTTCAATGCTCGCGCGCTTCATTTCTTTTGGGCTACACCTGCTTCTTGCATGGTTGCTTTGGATTGCACCTGTCTCAATTTTCCTAAACAAAGAAAAATTGTCAGTTTGAAAACGGTGGTTTATTCGGTGGCCTTGATCGTTCCAATTGCTTGGTCTTGGACTAATTCCTATTGAGAAACTCTGCCATTGATTGGATTCACAGGCGACCCGTTGGACTACTCAGACTCGCGTTTCCAGATTCTGTGATGATTTGCCTTGTAAGGCTTTGGTTTTCTATCCCGTTCTGCTTGGGGATTTTCAGTGGGGATTTTTATTGGGGAAACTCTGTGGGGATTTGTACAAGGAAAAGCTCTGTGGGGATTTGTCTAAAGGGAACTCTGTGGGGATTTTTTACAAAGCAGACTCGCTGGGGATTTGTTGGGGCGAACTCTTTGGGGATTGTACAAGGGGAGACTCTGTGAGGATTTTTACAAAGGGAGACCCTGTGGGGATTTGTCATTTTTTTTGTGTGTGTGTGTGTGTGTCAGGGATTTTTGATCCTCAAACCTAAATTGCAGTGGCTAATCGCGTGGGACTTAACCTTTCCACATTTATTTTACCTTTGTAGGTCTTTCTTTTCTGTCTTCTTTCTTTCAACTTCAATTTTACAGCATTTGAGGGTACCTTGGTTTCTTCAACTTCGCTGAGGTGATTAACCATGTGAAACTCAACCCTTTCAACTTCGATTGCCTATATACGCTGCCATGGCCAGTCGAGGTCGTCTTGATGCCCCTGCTAAGGCTGGGTGCCTTTTGCACATTAGCGTGTATCAAACGAAAGCCCTGTAAATCAGTCTTGTCATCCTTTCTTTGTCTTGGTTTTGGAACAGTGTTAGACCAAAAGGGATTCAAAGAGAAACAAATAATTGAATGGAGAATGAGTTTAAAACTAGAAGTATCCCTTTCGGGGAAAGGAGAGAAGGACTTATCTGGAGTACATGCGGACTTCAATTAACGTGACATGCCTTTTGGACTGGATGCCTGATCTGTGTAAACCGTCTGACTCTCAAAATTCATCACAACTTTGCCTTGAATACCGAGGAACCTCGCCAGGACTCTGTTGATGTCGATGGTTGTGAGGATCTTATTTTCGATCATGGGCGCCCTCTGTGGGTTTCCATGAGCTGGCATTTTCCATTTCATTTCTTACCATCTCCTTATAGTACCCGTGTGGGTGTTCACTAACAAGACTTCTCATTTTGATTTTTTCTGCTTACCGTCGCCTTACGGTGCCCGTGTGGATTTTCACCAATAAGACTCTCTCATTTTATTCTTCTCATTTTGTTGTATCAGATCCAAATAACTTCATCCTCCCATTTTGAATCACTTTGCCGATTGATAAGAAGGACTTGAACAAGGTTTGGGGTGAAAAGAATTTGGATTGAACTACAACTTTGGAACCTTTTGGGCTGGATCATAGCCGAACCATTATAACTTCTGCCCCAGTTTCACTTTTGGGGGACTTCTTGGATTTTTGTTTTGGTGTGACTGAACCCCAGGGAGAGGGTGCCTACGTATCATTTTGGAATCAAGTCAGACGTAGTTCAGGCAACTTTTGTTTTTGGATTTTTTTTTTGTTTTTCTGATTTGCTTTGTTTTTCAATTCCCTTCCTTTTTCATTTTCATTGTCTCTTTTTTTTTGTATATATATTTTCTTATTTTTCCAATTCTTTCTTCTTCTTTTTTTTTCTTTTTCATTTCAATTTCTTCTTTTTTTCATTTTATATTCAATAATATTTTCAGGTTCCAAAGAGGGTAATCAAAGAAGAGTAACCAGCTCAAATGAGTTTGCAAAGGGTTGATAGTGTTTGGGTAGCGAGAATGAAAGCCTTCGTCATTTCAAACAGAAAATGTTAGAACTATATATTGGATCCAACATAGTACCTTTTGACTGCATTCGCATTGACAGTTATTTCAAAGGCATTTCCTTCGATGTGTCCCAAGTACAATGCACTCTTTGGCAGTACTCTTGTTGCAATGTATGTACCTTTCCAATCTCGACCCAATTTTCTTTCAGCTTTTCCAAATCTTTGTCTTGCTTCCTTAAGTTATTCTTCATTGCGATCCAATTCTTGATTCATTATTTCGAGGTCTGACAGAGTTTTAAGATCTGGGCATAAAGTCCGCAAGCATGTCATATTATTGAAATCTGCATTTAACAGAACTAAAAGAGAATGAGAAAATTTGACAAGATTTAAGAAAAGAGACATTCCGGGAAAATGAAATATCAATTTCATTTGATTTTTTTGTTTTTTTTTTTAAATTTTTTGAAGATAGAAGGGTTTACATCGGAAAGTAAGACAATAAAGTAAAACATCTGGATCACACCCTGAGATAATCCAGATATAGAAAGGATAACAAGACTGGCTACCGAGACTCCCGTCTGATGGGGAACTTTCAGGCTTGGCAATCGTTTTTTTTTTGGCTTTTATTCTGTCTCGGCAATGGCTGCAATAGCCTTCAGTGCCAGATCAAATTCCTCAGCTTCACAGATCATTCCGTCTATTGGCCCGTTTGTGAGAGTAGACAGGGTAATGTTCATCATATTAGGAACTTTTTCGTCCCGAAGAACGATTCTTTCAACTTCAATCAAGTCTTCAACTGCCATTTTGGGGTCCAACGATCAACAGTCCTTTATACCGTGCCCCACTGATCCAGAGTGGTATTCACATCTAGTATCAGCTTGATGCGAGGAGGGACTCGGTGTTTGGCCGATTTGGGGCCACTGGCTGCAGCAGACTTCGCCTGATTAGCTTTTGGAACAAGCTTTAGTATGATTCACCAATAGAGGTGAACTGATTCCTTTTGAAAGACTCTCTTGGGTGAGGATTGTATTGAGGAACATTTGATTGGGGACTATATGGAGCTTGGTAAGGATGGGCATTTCTGGGAGGTGGAGCTCAGTTTCGTGTATAATGTTGTGGTCGCGTGCAAGGCTGCATGTTCATCACCGCATACCAACAAAACCAATCACCTGAACAGAACCTGGCTAATTTACTCACACACACAACTTTGTTAGTTTTGAGGAATTTAACATATAGGAAATCGTACGTTGGGATGCAGTGCACCTAAACAGTTAAACGCTTCTACCATGTGTTTGAACGGGTTGCATGTTTCATCCCAGCCTTAAACTAGCCCTCTTCACTATGTACCTCTTTTCTTTTATTCCTGCCTCTCTTTAACCACTCTTGATCTTGTTTTTGACGCTTTTTTATTTTTTGCACCCTCTTTTTTTTATTTTTTTTTATTTTGTCACTCTTTTCCCTCTTTTTTTCACTATTTTTTCTTTTCTCTTTTTCACTCAATTTTCTTTCTCCTTTTCTTTCAGTTTTTTTTACTCAATTTATTTTATAGCTATGATCGAATCCGATGGAGATTGTCTACATATCATGACCCTGCATGAATCAGATCTTGCGTAGTTCGGGACTAACAAGTGCAAAAATAAAGAAACAAGTGTTCATTTTGCATTGTGCTCATCCTGCACATTTATTAAGGTGATTTAAGCAAAAATGATTTGACTATATTTTAGAAAGAAAGATCTGATTTTCGAACACGGCCTTTCAGCACTTCGGGGATGAAGATTTTAAGGCTGTGAGGGTCAACCGATCAAAACTCTAAAAGACGATCGAAAGTGGCCGTTTATGCAAAGTCAGCCTTCCGCCGTCCCTTTCAGAAACATTTGGCTGTTTTTGATTAAAACAACATCACTTGATTTATTTATGACTCTTTTTTTCCATAATGGTGACCCGACATTGGGAACATGGCCTTGCAGAGCCTCGAGGACAAGGATCCTAAGGCCATTGGGCAATTTGGTCAGAATTTTTTTAAAAAATGACCAAAAATGGTTGTTTATGCAAAGTCAGCCTTCCGGCGTCCCTTTCGGGAACATTCGGCTATTCTTGACAAAACGACATCACCTGACTCATAAATTAAAATTCTGACATTTTGGCTATTTCTGAAAAGGGGGAGGTTGGACCCGATGAGGGTTGCCTACGTATCTCATACCCTGTGAGAATCAAACCGGCGTAGTTCGGTCGATCGTGAATGGAGTAAGTAAACTAATTTTTTTTTTTTTTTGAAAATTAATTATTTTTTTTTTATTTTTTTTAAAAAAATGCTTTAAAGAATAAAGGTTTTTTATTTATTTTTTTTCTTTTTGATTTTACTAAAAACAATGCTTTAAAAGAAGAAAAGGATATATATTTTTTTTTTTGGATTTTTGAACTTGACTCTATTTTTTATTTTGAAAGAAAAACTTCTAAAAAAAACAATTCCTTTTCTTTTGATTGGAGCTTTGAGAATTTTTTTTTTAAAAAAAATATTTTTGTTTGAATTTTCATTTGTTCTCTCTTTTTCTAAATAAGAAAGAAAATATTTTCTTTGGATTTTGGCTGTCGTCTCTTAATTTTCGAAAGAGGCACTTTTAAGAAAATATTTTGGATTTTCGTGTTTTTTTAAAAAAAAAAAAATTTACAAAAGTACTTCTAAAGAAAAAGGAAAATATTTTTGGACTTTAATTTTTTAATTCTATGACATTTACGAAAGAAAGACTTTTAAAGAAGGAAATCTATATATATATTTTAATTCTATGACTTTTAATTTTATATATATATATATATATATATATATATATATATATATATATATATTCTTTTTTTTTTTGGATTTTTTTTGATTTTTTGGAAAAATACTTCAAAATAAAGGAAACCCGTATTTTGGATTTCTTTTATTATTATTATTTTTTCTTTTATTTCTTTTTCCGTATGAAATACTTCAAAAAGAAGGAAACTACCCCTTTTTTTGAGTTTTAAAAACTTCTTTTTTTTTGAATTTTCTAAGTAAAGATTTCTAAAGAAGGAACTAATAAAAAATATTTTTTGGATTTTTTGAAAATTGGGGCCGGAACCGATGAGGTTTGCCTACGTATCTCACATCCGGTGAGAATCAGACCCGCATAGTTCGGTCGATCGGGCGTAGAGGAAATAAACTAACCTTTTTTTCTGAATAAAATACTTACAAAGAAAAGGAGAAAATATTTTTTGATTTCGATTTTTTTTATATTTTTTTTATTATTATTTTTTTGAAAAGAGACGATGACTAAAAAAAATATTTTTCTTTGAATTTTAACTTCTTTTCATTTTTTTTTTGAAATTTCGAAAATCTTTTAAGGAAGTACTTGGACTATTAGTATGAACTTATAAAAGAGATACTACAAAAGAAACAATATTTTTTGAATTTTGAATTTTCCTCTTCTTTTTTTTTTACTTTTAAATAAATACCTTTTTTTGGATTTTGAAAGTAATTAAAAGGAAATTTCTTTTTTATATATATATTTTTTTTAATAAATCAAACTAAAAGACAAATTTTGTTTTCATTTTTTTTTAAGAAAATTCCGGCGAGATTTTGACACTACTTGGACATTGGTTTTATTTTTCCAAAAATAAGTAATTATCTCCCTACGCTGCTATTTTCTTTTCTTTTTTTTTAATTTTTATTTAGAAACCGGTCAGCCTGCAGAACTGAAGCAAATAAAACAAACGGGATGCAGCAGGATGGTCTTTTCATTTCAGGTCGCCTGTCCTAGACGGACCCAATCCTTGTGTTGAGTCCCCTATGTCAAATGCAACATGATGCAAATAAGCGTTCCTACTAGGGATCCAGCATGAGGTTTTGTTATACTAGGTTTAACCTGGGTATATGTTCTAGACTGTGTACCCGAGCGGACAACTCGAGTCGAGGAGGGGGCAACTTACCGGGAACCAAAAGGCCATCCGGCTTCGTAACTTGTCTGGCCTCTTTCTTATTTCAGGTATTGACACTAACAGAATAGGGAGTCTCAACCAGTAAGCACATCCCCGGAGGTGAAGAGAGAAGGGTTCGTCACAGTTTATATACATTTCAGATAATATCAAAGCGGTAAAAGACAACATTTAGCACGTTATGCCAAAACATGTAATAAATATCAGATAGTTAAGCCAAATATAACAATTATTCTAAGCTCGAATTCTTGAACCCTGAACCAGTGGTTCTGGGTTACATCCCCAGCGGAGTCGCCAGAGCTGTCACGCCTCCTTTTTGCGCGCCCGCCGCGAGGAATAAATGCGCGAGGGAGTTTTTCCAATTTAAGTGACAATATTCGAAATGGGATTATTTATTTAATTCAGAGTCGCCACTTGGGAAAGGTTTGGCTTTTGGTGTCCCAAGTCACCGGTTTATCTTGAATCCCAAATCGAGGAAATTTTCGACTTTCCAAATGAAGTCTGCGAACCAGAAATTCTAAGTAAGGAATTCTGTTGACCCGAGGGAAGGTGTTAGGCACCCTCGAATCCCGTGGTTCTAGCACGGTCGCTCAAATTGTTATAATGGCTAAATATCTGATTTAAATACATGTTGTGACTTATGTGCTTTTATTAAGTTTAAAACCGCTTTTATTATTATCATTTATTTTTATAGAATTGCAACGTCGTGAAAATGCATCTCGAACCACGTCACAATCAATGCACCCGTAGTTGTTAACACATTTCGACTCCGTTGAGATTTAAATTTGGGTCAAATAAATGCGCACCCGAATTTAAGAATGTAATTTAATTAAGTCGCGCCTAAAGAGTCTAACGCGTTATTATCTTTGGGGAAGGCAGTGAAATTCACTAAACAGTCCATCCCAAATTCTAAGTATTTATTATGATCAATTATTGAGGGCCCCGCAATTTGCATTTTTATTTGGCGAGGCTCGTCTCATTATTTTTTAAAAGGATAATCTTAGCACGACTACATTTTCTATTTTTTGTTTTCTAAAATAAATGAAGATAAGGTCCTACTTTATTTACATACTTTCGAGTTATTATGGTTAAGTTCCAAAAGTGAGTTGTTTAAGGAGTTTGCATGGCAACACATAGAATATTCTACGTACAGACAGAAAAGAAAGAAAAGGCTACATTAAATTACAATTTCAAATCTTTCTCATTTTTTGCATTCATGCTTCGAGTGGCTTACAAGATGAACCAGTGTATCAGTTTGTGTACCTGGTATTTGGAAAGCAAGAAAAGAAGATGAAGATCAGTAGAAGTAGCAGTAGTGTAAATACACAGCAACAACAACAACCCAACAGAAGCAATTCGAATCAGATTCAAGGCCCAGAAAACTTTGAAGAAAAACCGAACAACTCAAATAGAACAAACCCAAAGTTTGTAAACCAACTAAACAGCAACAACCCACGCGTTTATTAAAACCCGAAACTAAACTCGTTTCTCACTTTGTTTTTGTTTTCTCTTTTTAAACTCTATCACACTCTCTTCAGATTTTCAGAATGTGTTCCTCTCTCAAAATAATCCTCAAAAATCTTTCAAGTTTTAGTCTAAGTCTTCCTCTCTCAAGTCTTAGTCTTTTTATGTTCAAGTCCCCTAAGAATGTGTCAAATGACTCTATTTATAACAAGACCCTAGTATTGAATTCCCAACCCCAAATATTCCCTCATGGAATGCTTTCATCCCCCACTACATTAAACAAATATATCAAACCAACCCATTACATCTTGTCCCCCATGCCTACCATAAACAATTACCATATTCCCCTCCACTACATTTTGTCTTGTCCCCCATTTATATTAAACAACTATATCACCCACACCCCATTACATTTTGTCCCCCATGCTTAGCATAAAGAATTACAAAATGTTTAATTACCAAACTACCCCTCCGACCTTATTGCAATTAACATTTTACCCCTGAATGTACTACAATTTACCAAACTACCCCCATTAGCTCTAAACAAACAATTAATCAAACTTAACCAAAATATATCCAATATGACCAATTTCTACACAAATTCGAACAACAAATCACATGAACACGATGAACAACACAACTCCAAATTAATGGAAATAAATTAACCATATCGGGAACCAATCCTGGTTAACTTAGACCAAAAATGGATGAGCAAAGAGACAACAATACAAACAACAAAATACATGATTCAAACTAAATCAACAAATCAAAAATATGAACTCACATTAAATTGCTGGATTAAAAATGAACTTCAAACAAAGATGAACATGAACTAAATCTATTTTTAAACAACAAACATGACAGATTAAATGACTCAAACAACATTAATAATTTCTGGAAAATACATAACAACATGAAACAAATTGAAGAAATAATCAATTAAATTTCAATTTGAATCTAACAAACATTAAACTAACAAATTTTTACCTAAACAATAAAACAAACATGAAATAAACATGAAAAACAACTAATTAAATTTCCATTTGAAATCTGAAAATTAATTCAACAAAACACATGAACAAACTAAAAAATTAATTCAAACGATAGACATGAACAAAACAAGGATCGAACATTTATCGATTTTTTAGATCCGAGAATATCAAAACAAAATACGGACAAAATAAAACTCAAAATCTACTAACCGGATCGAAACGAAATTTGTACGGACTATTTCCCAACCAAAGCTTCGAACAAATGACGATGAAGGCGAATTTAAGAAGCAAACGAAGAAGTGAAGCAAACGACGCAGCAGTAGAGGTTTGTTTTGGCCTCAAGCTGCTCGACGTGCACACTGCACAGTAGGGTCATTTGGCTGGGAGCAGCTGTTCGTCGAAGGAGGAGAAACAACGTCAGCTGCCATGGTAGAAGGAGGAGAAGCAGCGGCGACGACGTACTGGGGAACAGACTGGACAACGACGAGGAAGGGGTCAGCCATGGAGGTAAAGCAGCGACGAGCTTCGATGAAGGCAGAAACAGCAGCAGCCATATGCGTGGCAAGCAGAAGCAGGAGCGTCTCGTCATGGAGCTTCCATGACTACTTGGAGCTGGTTTGAGATCGTCCAAAGCAGAAGCGGCTTGAGCTGCTTGCTAATGGAGTCGACGATTTCTGGGTTCAAGTTGGAGGCGATGGAGGCAACCATAGTTGTGTGTGCAGGTGTTGCGACGTGAAAAGAAGCGAAATGGGAGGGTCGTCGATGGGGATGGTCGTTCATGGCTATCGTTGGGTGGTTGTGTCGTTTGGTTGTTTGAACGAAGAACGAAGGATGAGGAGTAGCCATGAACGTTGGTGAAGCTGAAGACGCAGCTGGGTCGTCCATTTTGAGGGTGAAGGGCAGCCATGGGAGGTGGGGTTTGGAAGGTTTGGAGAAGAAGAAAGAAAGAGAGGGGGGCGGATAGTTTCTAGGTTTTTAGGTTTTTTGTTTCTTTTTTTTTTGTTTTGTGTTTTGAAAAAAAATGAAGAAGGGTGTTGGGTATTTGGATTAATGGGGCGGACCGGGTCGACCCGGTTTGAAGTGGACCGGGTCATGGGGAAGGTTGGACAATTGTTTGGGCCTGGGGTTGAAATTTGAAGAAGTGGCCCAATCCGATTTTTCTTTGTATTTTTGTTCTCTTTTCTTCTTTTATTTTTCTAAAACTAAATTATAAAAGTACTTAAATTATTATTAAGAACTAAATTAAGTTATAAAAGCGCAAATTAACTCCCAATAACAATTAACGCACAATTAAGTAATAATTAAGCATAAAATTGTACAATTGGACATTAAATGCTAAAAATGCAAAAGATGCCTATTTTGTAATTTTCATTTTTTGTAAAACAAACTTAATTAGTAACAATTATAGAATTAAATCCTACATGCAAAATGCGACATATTTTTATATTTTTTGTTAAATTAACAAATAAACATGCACAGATAAATACAAATAATTATCCAAAAATATCACAAAATCTCACAAAATTGCACACCAAGGAAAAATCATTTTATTTTGAATTTTTGGGAGTAATTCTCATATAGGGCAAAAATCACGTGCTTACAAATATATAAACAATAATCTTTATAGCATTTTTTCTCTCTTCAAAACAGTAAAGTGGTTAAAAGGTGACTCCCAAACCAATTAAATTAAACTAATTGTATAATATTAAGTCAAATATGTACTAACAATGTAAAGAAAGAAGGGAGAAGAACGAGTATTTGAATCTTCTTATGATTATTATTAGACACAAAAACTTTTATCCTCAGTGAGAAGAATCTAGTTCATATACGTTCTAGACGTCGGCCCATCACTTAAAACCTTTTGAAACCAAAAATTAATAGAGGAATTTGCATAAAGCACTATAGTTTAGAGCGTAGTAACTATAGTTTGCCTAATTATCATTTTTAGCTACTGTTCAATCGTTACTAGCTTGTATTAGTTGTATTCAAACACGCAATGAATACAACCACTGTCATTTGTATTCGTTCACACAACGAATATAACATGTATTAACTGTAATAAAAGCAAAATACAAGGGTGTATATGGTCAAAATCAAGGAAGGCCGATTTTGAGGATTTTATAGTATCTCGAGCCCGGCCTCGATAGGCTCGGAGCACGATCCAGGGCTCGCCCCTACTCGCCTTGAGAGGGTATACCGAAGCCTCATCATAGCATACCTTGAGGCAGCATGAAAATCGACGACCATCATAGAAAGGCGAAAAATTCCCAAGGGCACGTGATCGGAACTGACAGGGTCTGCAAGAATAGGATAAATCAGTACTGAGCTATAATACAACTGTATCAACGACATTTCCCCCTCATTAGTAGATATGTACTATGCTGGGATTCCTCTCCCCTCCTATATTGTAACGACTCGGTCAGTCATTTCATGAGTTATCGCTCCGTTTCCCCCATTTCTGCTTCTTATTGCTTTGTTTATCGGTTTTATATGTGATCGGGTTAGTTGGCTCGGGTTCGAAAAGGTTTTGAGAAGGTTTGAGATACTTAGTCTTTTTTGAGGAAGCTTAAGTAGGAAAAGTCAATCGGATGTTGACTTATGTGTTAAAGGACTCAGATGTGAGTTCTCATGATTCCAATAGTGATTTGAGACTTAGGAGCGTGATCAGAATGTGTTTTGGAGGCCCGGAGTAGATTTAGGCTTGAATTGGCGAAATTGGAATTTTGGCGTTTTCCGGTTGATAGGTGAGATTTTGATATAGGGGTCGAAATGGACTTCCGGGAGTTGCACTAGTTCTGTTGTGTCATTTGGGATGTGTGTGAAAAATTTCAGGTCATTCGGACGTGGTTTGGTAGACTTTTTGATCAAAAACGTAATTCAGATGATTTTGGAAACTTAGGCTTGAATCCGATGTGTTTTGTTTGCTTAGATATTGTTTGAGGTGTTTTGAAGATTGGTATAAGTTTGAATGGCGGTTTAGGATATGTTTGTGCTTTTGGTTAAAGTCCCGGGGGGCCTCGGGGTGATTTCGGATGGTTGGCGGAAATTTAGAAGTTAGTTTTGGCAGGTGAAGATGTGTCATTGCTGTCATAACCGCACCTGCGGCTAGGGGACTGCAGGTGCGGTCTCACAGAAGCGAGTTTGTAGTCGCAGAAGCGGATGAAGGTAAGGAGGGAAGGAACCGCAGAAGCGGTTAAGGAACCGCACCTGCGATGGCACAGGTGCGGGTTGTGTATCGCAGATGCGAAAGTTGAGGACTTAAGTGAGGACAGCAGATGCGGCGCCTTAGACCGCAGAAGCAGTAGCTGAACCGCAGGTGCGAAAAGCCTGGGCCAGAAGGTATAAATTATTTCATTCGCAAAATTTTGGGATATTCCACCATTTCTAAGTCTGTTTTGGAGCTTTTGGGAGATTTTGTAGAGGGAATTCAAGGGAGCTTCGTTGAGGTAAGATTGTTGAACCTAAAACACGTTTCGATGGTATTATTTCACGAATTAGAGCTGTAATTATGGAAATTTAGGGTTGAAAATTGGGAAATTAGGGCTTGGTATTGGAGACCTTGACTTTAGGAATTGATGGTTCATTTGTGGTTGGATTTTGTGACTTTTGATATGTATGAACTCGTGGGGAGATAAGAAATCTATTGATGTGAATTTCATCGAATTCCGAGACATGGGTCCGGGGGTCGGATTTTGGTTAATTTCGGGATTTATGCTATAACTTGATTATCTTCACATGGGCTTCGTTCCCTTAGCATATTTTGACGTTGTGATTCTGATTTTTGATAGATTCGACGTGAGTGGGGGCCGATTCGAGGGGCAAAGGCGTCGCGAGCTAAAGTTTGGACCGGATAGAGGTGAGTAATGATTTTAAATGTTGTCCTGAGGGTATAAATCCTCGAATTTCACATCATGGTGCTATATTTAGGTGACGCACACGCTAGATGACGAGCGTGGGGTCGTGCACCGTTGGGGATTATGACTTAGTCCGTCTCGAACGACTGTTTTACCGCGTATTTGATTGAAAAACTGTTCGCTATCATCATGTTTATGGCTGAATGCCATATTTGGGCCTCGTGCCAACTATTTGGTCTCTTATGGGATTTTTACTAATATTTCCTCACTGTTTTGACATTATACTTGTACTCCGTCATGCTATATTCTACTGTTTTCATAACTCAGCCATGTTTACACTGTTTTAACACATTAAAAGATATTTTAGATGATAATTTGGGCTGAGCATCATGTTTTACTATTTCTCGAGTGGCTTATGAGATTCTGACTGAGTAAGGCCGATGGCCTGTGTTGTGAGGATACACTGATTTATAATTATGAGGTCGAGTGCTTGAGGTTGTACGCCACGAGGTGGCTTGTTGATATGAGGTCGAGAGCCTATTGATTATGCTACGAGATGGCTTGATATTGCGCTTGGGCCGTAAGGGGCCCCTCTCGGAGTCTGTACACCCCCAGTGAGCATGGGTGCCCTTTATGATATGAGATATAGACCGAGGAGCTAGTGTTGTTCCATGATATTGCCCGAGAGGCGGATTCTATTGACTTTGTGCCCGAGGGGCGGATTTTATGTGTTTATCTGTTCTAGCTGCTTTTTACTTAAGTGTTTAACTGTTAAAAATGTGTTTTAAAGAAGCTTCTTCTGAACTAAGGTGTCTTTATATGTTTTCATTGTTTCATTGCGTTTACTAGTTTTATACTGCTTCTTTATAGCATGTTACTGTGCTTTAACATGATTTCTTATCGCTCAGTCTTCATTTATTATTATTACTCACTGAGTTGGAGTACTCACTTTACTCCCTGCACCCTGTGCGCAAATTCGGGCACTTCAGGTT
Organism: Nicotiana tabacum; assembly: GCF_000715075.1. Classification (NCBI taxonomy): domain Eukaryota; kingdom Viridiplantae; phylum Streptophyta; class Magnoliopsida; order Solanales; family Solanaceae; genus Nicotiana; species Nicotiana tabacum. The sequence goes on from NC_134095.1 coordinate 27,163,679, forward strand.
CGGCTAGCGAGTGTTGATTCTTCCAGCTCAGGCAGATTCAGAGATTCACTAGGTAGTTGTACGGCATTCGCAGCCTAGTGCTTCTGGCCTTATATTATTTACTCTGTTTTGGTTCTGTAATAGACTATGTAGACTTTTCCTGTCTTTAATCGGATAGTAGATGCTCGTGACTGGTGACACCCTGATATCGGGCTATGTCTATTCCGCAAATTGTATTGTTTCACCTTATTTTGGGATTATTATTATGTTAAAGACTTAATTTGTTTTATTTTAATTGCTTAAAATGAATTGGGAGTGTGTCGGCTGGCCTTGTCTTCACGAGAGGCACCATCACGACCGGGTCTAGGTTTAGGGTCGTGACAAGTTCGTATCAGAGCCTAGGTTACATAGGTCTCACGAGTCATGAGCAGGTTTAGTAGAGTCTTGTGGATCAGTACAGAGACGTCTATATTTATCCTCGAGAGGCTGCAGAACCTTTAGGAAAAACTTCATATTCTTGAAATTCTTGTCGTGCATATCTGTTAATCCGATTACTAAACTTCTGTTATTCTATCTTCTCACAGATTGTGAGGACACGCGCTACCGGTCAGGATGGACGACCACCAGTACCACCAGCTATGGCCACTAGAGGCTGAGGACGCGGTCGTGGTAGGGGCAGGGGTGTGGCTCACATAGAAGCTAGAGCAGCAACAGCAGATCCACCAGTTACACCAATTTAGGATCAGGTCCAGTTGTGGACGCTCCTGCAGCACCAGCTCAGGCACCAGTTGTGCCCATTATGATTTTGGGTCTTCAGGGGGCCTTGGCTCAGATTCTATCAGTATGCACTGGCTTGGATCAGGTAGTCTCAGTTACTACAGCCGCAACTACTTCTCAGGCTGGGGGAGGCACTTAGACTCCCGCCGCTCGCACACTTGAGCAAGTCGTGCAGGGACTTCAAACACTGGGGGCACATCTCAGGACTATGTAGCTCCTGTCATGCCAGAGGATGAGCAGCGTAGGTTGGAGAGATTTGGTAGACTTCAGCCTCTGACTTTCAGTGGTAGGTCGAGGATACCCAGTGTTTCTTGGACATGTGTCAGCGGATTTTTCGCATAGCGGGTATTCTGAAGACCAGCGGGGTCGCTTTCACTACTTTTTAGTTTTCTGGAGTTGCCTTCACTTGGTGGGAGGCGTATGAGAGGCGTAGGCATGTGGGTGCAACACCCCTTAACTGGCAGCAGTTCTCCGTTCTCTTTCTAGAGAAGTATGTACCGCAATCTCGTAGAGAGGAGCTACGCAGGCAGTTTGAGTGGTTGCGTTAGGGAGAGATGACTGTGACACAGTATGATATGAGGTTCTTCGAGTTAGCTCGTCATGCTATTTGGTTGGTTATGACAGATAGAGAGAGGATTAGGAGGTTTGTGGATAGCCTCACTTATCAGCTTCGTATTCTCATGACCAGGGAGAGGGTGTCTGATGCTACTTTTGAGGAGGTTGTTGACATTGCTCGTGCTATTGAGTCAGTTCATCGCCAGGAGCGAGATGAGAGGGAGGCCAAGAGGCCTCGGGGATTTGGTAGTTATGGTGGTGCTCCTTCGAGAGGTCAGTTTCAGCACGACAGAGGCCATCCATTCAGGCATGCTCAGCCAGCTCACCCAGGTTATCATGGGGCGTCATCGGGTTATGGTTCTCACAGTTCTCATTAGGGCCAGTCATCACTTAGTGCCCTTCCAGCTCAGAGTTCGTTGTATGCTCCATCAGTTCAGGGCTCTTCTATGCCAGGAATCTATTAGTCATTCCGGTGCTAGAAGTTCCCTTCAGTCCCCATCTCCAACACTCGAGAGCTGCTATGAGTGTAGAGAGATGGGTCATATGTGAAGGCAATGTCCTCGTCTTCTTGCGGGTTGATCTCAACAAAGGAGTCAGCCGTCGGCTTTAGTGCCAGTTACTTTACCACCACCCACCCAGCCAGCTAGGGGTGGAGGTCAGTCAGCTAGGGGTCGCATTAAAGGGGTTGGTCGATCAGGTGGCGGTCAGGCCCGTTTCTATGCACTTCTAGCTAGACCCGATGCTATTGCTTTCGATGTTGTTATTACAGGTATTGTCTCAGTCTGCCACAGAGATACTTCTGTATTATTTGATCCCGGTTCCACATTTTGTTACGTGTCATCATACTTTGCTCGTTATTTGGATACACCCCGTGAGTCTTTTATTTCACCTATTCATGTATCTACCCTAGTGGGCGATACTGTTGTTGTGGACCATGTGTACCGGTCATGTGTGGTGACTATTGGGGGTCTGGATACCTGAGTGGATCTTTTGTTGTTATGTATGGTGGATTTCGATGTTATTTTGGGCATGGATTGGCTATCTCCGTGTCGTGATATTTTGTACTGTTATGCTAAGACAGTGACATTGGTTATGCTGGGTGTGCCATGGATTGAGTGGCGAGGTTCAACCGATTATGTTCCCAGTTCCACGGATTGAGTGGCAAAGGACCGCAAATGCGGCGTCTAGAACTGCAGAAGCGGTAGCTAGACCGCATGTGCGAAAAGCCTGGGCCAGAAGGTATAAATTATTTCCTTCGCGAAATTTTGGGTTATTCCACCATTTCTAAGTCGGTTTTGGAGTTTTTTGGGAGATTTTGAAGAAGGAATTCAAGGGAGCTTCCTTGAGGTAAGGTTGTTGAACCTAAAACTCGTTTCTATGGTATTATTTCACGGATTAGAGCTATAATTATGGAAATTTAGGGTTGAAAATTGGGAAACTAGGGCTTGGTATACGAGACCTTGACTTGAGGATTTGAGGGGCCATTTGTGGTCAGATTTTGGAACTTTTGATATGCATGAACTCGTGAGGAGATAAGGAATCTATTGATGTGAATTTTATTGAATTTTGAGATGTGGGCCCGGGAGTCGGGTTTTGGTTAATTTCAGGATTTATGCTATAACTTGATTATCTTCGCATGGGCTTCGTTCCCTTAGCATATTTTGATGCTGTGATTCTGATTTTTGATAGATTCGACGCGAGTGGAGGCCGATTCGAGGGGCGGGCTAGAGTTTGGACCAGATAGAGGTGAGTAATGATTTTAAATGTTGTCCTGAGGGTATGAATCCGCGAATATCACATCGTGGTGCTATATTGAGGTGACGCACACGCGAGATGACTAGCATACGGCCGTGCACCATTGGGGATTGTGACTTAGTCCGTCCCGAACGACTGTTTTACCGTGTATTTGATTGAAAACTGTTCGCTATCATCATGTTTTGGGCTGAATGCCATATTTGGTCCTCGTGCCAACTATTTGGACCCTTATGGGATTTTTACTTATATTTCCTCAATGTTTTGACTTTATACTTGTACTCAATCATGTTATATTCTACTGTTTACATAACTCAGCCATGTTTACACTGTTTTAATACATTAAAAGATATTTTAAATGATAATTTGGGTTGAGCATCATATTTTACCGTTGCCCGAGCGGCTTATGATAGTTTGACTGAGTAAGGACGAGGGCTTGTGTTGTGAGGATACACTGATTTATGATTCTGAGGCCGAGTGCCTGAGGTCGTATGCCACGAGGTGGCTTGTTGATATGAGGTCGAGAGCCTATTGATTATGCCACGAGATGGCTTGATATTGCGCTTTGGCCGTAAGGGGACCTTCCGGAGTCTGTACACCCCCAATGAGCGCGAGTATCCATTGTGATATGAGATATAGCCCGAGGGGCTGGTGTTGTTCCATGATATTGCCCGAGAGGCGGATTTTGTTGACATTGTGCCCGAGGGACGGATTTTATGTTTTTATCTATTCTAGCTGCTTTTCACTTAAGTGTTTAACTGTTAGAAATGTGTTTTAAAGAAGCTTCTTCTGAACTAAGGTGTTTTTATATGTTTTCACTGTTTCATTACTTTTACTGGTTTTATACTACTTCTTTATAGCATGTTAATGTACTTTAACATGATTTCTTATTGCTCAGTCTTCATTTATTATTATTACTCACTGAGTTGGAGTATTCACTTTACTCCCTGCACCCCGTGTGTAGATTCGGGCGCTTCAGGTTCCGCTAGCGAGTGTTGATTCTTCCAGCTCAGGCGGATTCGGAGATTCACTATGTAGCTGTACGGCATTCGCAGCCCAGTGCTTCTCCCCCTATCTTATTTACCCTGTTTTGGTTCTGTAATAGACTATGTAGACTTTTCCTGTCTTTAATCGGATAGTAGATGCTCATGACTAGTGACACCCCGATATCGGGCTATGTCTGTTCCGCAAATTGTAGTGTTTCACTTTATTTTGGGATCATTATTATGTTAAAGACTTAATTTGTTTTATTTTAATTGCTTAAAATGAATTGGCAGTGTGTCGACTGGCCTTGTCTTCACGAGAGGCGCCATCACGATCGGGTCTGGGTTTAGGGTAGTGACAAGTTGATATTAGAGCCTAGGTTACATAGGTCTCACGAGTCATGAGCAGGTTTAGTAGAGTCTCACGGATCGGTATGGAGACGTCCGTATTTATCCTTGAGAGGCTGCAGAACCTTTAGGAAAAACTTCATATTCTTGAAATTCTTGTCGTGCAAATCTGTTAATCCGAGTACTAGACTTTTGTTATTCTATCCTCTCACGGATGGTGAGGACACGCGGTACCGGTCAGGATGGACGACCACCAGTACCACCAGCTATGGCCACTAGAGGCTGAGGATGCAGTCGTGGTCGTGGTAGGAGCAGGGGTGTGGCCCGCACAGAAGCTAGGGCAGCACCTGCAAATCTACCAGCCGCCCCGGTTTAGGATCAGGTCCAGTTGTGGACGTTCCAGCAGCACAAGCTTAGGCACCAGCTGTGCCTATTGTGATTATGGGTCTTCAAGAGGCCTTGGCTCAGATTCTATTAGTATGCACTGTCCTAGCTCAGGCAGTCTTAGTTATACAGCCGCAGCTACTTCTTAGGCCGGGGGAGGCACTCAGACTCCCACCGCTCGCACCCCTGAGAAGGTCGTGCAGGGACTTCATAGACCGGGGGCACATCCAGCCCAGCCGCTTGCAGCTACTTAGGACTATGTAGCTCCTGCCATGCCTAAGGACGAGCAGCGTAGGTTGGAGAGGTTTGGTAGACTTCAGCCTCCAACTTTCAGTAGCAAGGCGAGGATGCCCAGGGTTTCTTGGACAAGTGTCAGCGGATTCTTTGCATAGCGGGTATTCTAGAGACCAGCAGGGTCGTTTTCACTACTTTTCAGTTTTTTGGAGCTACCTTCATTTGGTAGGAGGCATTTGAGAGGCGTAGGACTTTTGGTGCAGTACCCCTTACCTGGCAGCAATTCTCCGTTCTCTTTCTGGAGAAGTATGTGTCGCAGCCTCGTAGAGAGGAGTTGCGCAGGCAGTTTGAGTGGTTGCGTCAGGGAGAGATGACTGTGACACAGTATGAGATGAGCTTCTCCGAGTTAGATTGTCATGCTATTTAGTTGGTTCCGACAGATAGAGAGAGAATTAGGAGGTTTGTGGCTGGCCTTAGTTATCAGCTTCGTATTCTCATGATTAGGGAGAGGGTGTCTGGTGCTACTTTTGAGGAGGTTGTTGACATTGCTCGTGAGATTGAGTCAGTTCGTTGCCAGGAGCGAGATGAGAGGGAGTCCAAGAGGCCTCGGGGATCTAGTAGTTATGGTAGTGCTCCTTTGAGAGGTCAGTTTCAGCATGACAGAGGCCATCCATTAAGGCATGCTCAGCCAGCTCGCCCAGGTTATCGTGGGGTGTCATCGGGTAATGGTTCTCACAGTTCTCATCAGGTCCAATCATCACTTAGTGCCCTTCCAACTTAGAGTTCGTCCCATGCTCTATCCATTCAGGGCTCTTCTATGACAGGTGCATCTACTAGTTATTCTGGTGCTAGGGGTTCCCTTCAGTCCCCATCTCCAGCAACCGGGAGTTGCTATAAGTGTAGAGAGATGGGTCATATTTGGAGGCAGTGTCCTCGTCGTCTTGCGGGTTCATCTCAACAGAAGAGTGAGTCATCGGCTTCAGCGCCAGTTACTTTACCACCACCCACCCACCCAGCTAAGGGTGGAGGTCAGTCAACTAGGGGTCGCCCTAGAGGGGGAGGTCGATCAGGTGGCGGTCAGGCCCATTTCTATGCACTTCCAGCTAGACCCGATGCTATTGCTTCCGATGCTGTTATTATAGGTATTGTCTCTATCTGCCACAGAGATGCTTTTGTATTATTTGATCCCGGTTCCACCTTTTGTTATGTGTCATCATACTTTGCTCGTTATTTGGATATGCCCTGTGAGTCTCTTGTTTCATCTGTTCATGTATCTACCCCCGTGGGCGATACTGTTGTTGTGAACCGTGTGTACCGGTCATGTGTGGTGACTATTAGGGGTCTGGAGACCCAAGTGGATCTTTTGTTGCTATGTATGGTGGATTTCGATATTATTTTGGGCATGGTTTGGCTATCTCCATGTCGTGCTATTTTGGACTGTCATGCTAAGACAGTGACATTGGCTATGCCGGGTGTGCCACAGATTGAGTGGCGAGGTTCGACCGATTATGTTCCCAGTGCCACTGATTGAGTGGCCAAGGACCGCAGATGCAACGCCTAGAACTGCAGAAGCGGTAGCTGGACCGCAGGTGCAAAAAGCCTGGGCCAGAAGGTATAAATTATTTCCTTTGCAAAATTTTGGGTTATTCCACCATTTCTAAATCGGTTTTGGAGCTTTTTGGGAGATTTTGAAGAAGGAATCAAGGGAGCTTCATTGAGGTAAGATTTTTGAACCTAAAACTCGTTTCTATGGTATTATTTCACGGATTAGAGCTGTAATTATGGAAATTTAGGGTTGAAAATTGGGAAACTAGGGCTTGGTATTGGAGAACTTGACTTGAGGATTTGAGGGCCATTTATGGTCAGATTTTGGAACTTTGATATCTATGAACTCGTGGGGAGATAAGGAATCTATTGATATGAATTTTATCGAATTCCGAGAGTGGTCCCGGGGTCAGGTTTTTGTTAATTTCGGGATTTATGCTATAACTTGATTATCTTCGCATGAGCTTCGTTCCCTTAGCATATTTTGACGTCGTGATTCTGATTTAGGATAGATTCGACGCGAGTGGAGGCCAATTCGAGGGGCAAAGGCATCACAGGCTAGAGTTTGGACTGGATAGAGGTGAGTAATGATTTTAAATATTGTCCTGAGGGTATGAAACCCCGGATTTCACATCGTGGTGCTATATTGAGGTGACACACACGCTAGATGATGAGTGTGTCGTGCACCGTTGGAGATTGTGACTTAGTCCATCCCGAATGACTATTTTACCATGTAGTTGATTGAAAACTGTTCGCTATTATTATGTTTTGGGCTGAATACCATATTTGGGCCTCGTGCCAACTATTTGGACCCTTATGGGATTTTTACTCATATTTCCTCACTGTTTTGACTTTATACTTGTACTCAATCATGATATATTCTATTGTTTTCATAACTCAGCCATGTTTACACAGTTTTAACACATTAAAAGATATTTTAAATGATAATTTGGGCTGAGCATCATGTTTTACTGTTGCTCGAGTGGCTTATGAGATTCTGACTAAGTAAGGCCGAGGGCCTATATTGTGAGGATACACTGATTTATGATTATGAGGCCGAGGGCCTGAGGTTGTATGCCACGAGGTGGCTTGTTGATATGAGGCCGAAAGCCTATTGAGTATGCCACGATGGCTTCATATTGTGCTTACGCCGTAAGGGGCCCCTCCCGGAGTATGTACACCCCCATTAAGTGCGGGTACCCATTGTGATATGAGATATAGCTCGAGGGACTGGTGTTGTTCCATGATATTGCCCGAGGGGCAGATTCTGTTGACATTGTGCCCGAGGGGCAAATTTTTTGTGTTTATTTGTTCTAGCTGCTTTTCACTTAAGTGTTTAACTATTAAAAATTTGTTTTAAAGAAGCTTCTTCTGAACTAAGGTGTCTTTATATGTTTTCACTGTTTCGTTGCTTTTACTGGTTTTATACTGCTTCTTTATATCATGTTGATGTGCTTTAACATGATTTCTTATTGATCAGTCTTCATTCTCACTGAGTTGGAGTATTAACTTTACTCCCTGTACCCTATGTGCAGATTCAGGCGCTTCAGGTCCTGCTAGCGAGTGTTGATTCTTCCAGCTCAGGCGGATTCGGAGATTCACTAGGTAGCTGCACGGCGTTCATAGCCCAGTGCTTCTCCCCCAATCTTATTTACTCTGTTTTGGTTCTGTAATAGACTATGTAGACTTTTCCTATCTTTAATCGGATAGTAGATGCTCATGAATGGTGACACCCCGATGTCGAGCTATGTTTTTTCCGCAAATTGTACTATTTCACCTTATTTTAGAATTATTATGTTAAAGACTTAATTTGTTTTATTTTAATTACTTATAATGAATTGGGAATGTATAGGTTGGCCTTGTCTTCATGAGAGGCGCCATCACGACCGGGTCTGGGTTTAGGGTCGTGAAACATATAAAGGAGACCCTTGTCATTTTGTAAGGGGGACACAACATATTGAATACAATACAACATTCTCTGCTTTTTTCTTAAACAATTGTTCTACACATTTATTGCTTATTCTTTCATTGTTCATTTATTGTTCTTCATTTATTACTCATTATTAACCGCAAAGGCCGTCTTTGAGGCCTCCATTATCGTTGTTTCTTCATCAACAACTCACTACCAACTTGCCCTAAATAGGCCTCGAAGCCTCTATTCCAGCCAGCTTAAGGCTCGGTTCTATGATAGTTTTGGTTTTACTTTCTTATTTTGTATACTTACACATAGCACATATTGCCTAACAACTAGTATAAAAATAAACCACGTATTTTTAGAACCACAAAATGAAATATAATTAAAATTGTCATTTTCAAGGTAAACAGTTTGGCGCCCACAGTGGGGCAAAAAATAATAGTGATTGTTTTGGTGCTAGTTTCCTGAAAACATAAGTTATTATTCATACTTTTTCTTGTCCAAGGATCTTTTATTCAAGGAAAAAAATTTCTAACTCAGCAAATGCACATGAAAACAACGGTATTGGGATTCATGGAAAAAACAGATCAGAAGAACCTCAGCACATCATTCACATGATCGTTGGAGGAACCAACGTCCCAGATGGATCCATGTTCAAACGGGCCAAAGCGTCCATCGCAACGGAAAAGCAAACTCGGAGATATGTACCCCGAGGACGCTCTTATATTTAGAGAAGAAGATATCGCGGCCTCGTCCCAACCACATAATGATGCACTGGTAATTTATTTTCTTTTGAATAACGTTCAAATTAAACATGTGCTCGTTGATCCAGGTAGCTCGGCCAACGTAATCGGGTCAAAGGTGGTGGAGCAGCTCGGATTGCTCGATTAGATCATACCCACCTCTCGAATCCTCAATGGATTCAACCTGGCAAGCGAGACAACGAGAGGAGAAATCATCCTCCTGGTAAACATGTTCGGTACAGTTCAAGACACCAAGTTTCATGTCATCGAAGGTGACATAAGGTACAACGCCTTGCTTGGGAAACCGTGGATACACAATATGGGGGTAGTACTATCAACTCTTCACCAGATGATGAAGTTCCCAACAAAAAATGGTATAAAACGGTATACGGAGAACAACGTGCAACAAAGGAGATGTTCGCGGTAAATGACATGGCACCAACATCGGCTCCCCCATCTGGGATGAGTCAGGAAACATGCCAAACCCTGAGGAACATGTGGTCTGTGAGCATTCGAACGAAGATGACGAAGAAGACTTCCTTACTCCTCGGACCTTCGTTACCCCCGAGGAGTCGGATGCAACAAAATCAATGGTCGAAGAACTCGAGGAGGTCTTCTTGATCTAGCATCTTTCAGATCGAAAGGTATACCTGGGAATGGGGTTAACCCCCGAACTCAGGAAAAAACTCATCCAATTTCTTATTGACAACGTTGATTGCTTTGCTTGGTCCTATTTAGACATAAAATGGATCTTGCCGGAAATAACCACCCATCGACTAAGTATCCATCCCAGGTTCAAACCAGTAAAGCAAAAAAGGAGGCCTCAATCCGAGGTAAAATATGCATTCATCAAAGACGAGGTAACAAAACTCCTCAAAATAGGATCAATTAGGGAGGTAAAATATTCCGAATGGTTGGCTAATGTAGTGGTGGTCCCCAATGTGAGCGCCTAATTTTTGCCCTACGTGAAAATAACTCCTAAAAAATAGACCAAAAATAATTTTAATTGATTTTAAGAGTTTTTCTTTATTTAGTTGCATTTCATGCATGTTTAATATTTAAAGATCATAAGAAAAATCATAAAAATTGTCACATTAATTTCAGGCCATCTTAGGTTTAATTTGTTTTTTAGGAATTAGTCACTCTTTAATTGTTAGAATTAATACATAATTAAACAATTTTTTTTCCAGATTTTACATGCATTTGTTAATAGATAAATAGAATTAATTTGCTGATAAGATTTAAGTTAGGTTTAATTTAGGATTTAATTTGTTAGAATTTAAAATATAAAGAAAAACAAAGAAAAAGAAAAGAAGTAGATTTGGTCTTCTAATTTCATTTGGGCCAACTTAATTTGAAGCCCAAAATCTAATTGCTTTAAAAAATCCCAAATTACCCAAGCCCACTACCCAAATACCCATTCCCCTTTTATTAAAAGGAACTTTTACACCCTATAGAAAACCTTAGTACCCTATTTATTTTAAATAAATATCATTTTAAAATATTACATCCTATAAATACCTTTTATCCTTTATTGCAAAAAATCTAAATATAGTTACATCCTACAATTAAGGCACCATATATGCTAAATATTATTTTTCTCTCTCCCTTTTTGTATTTTCTCTCACATAATTACCGCGTATCTGCAAACCCCAATGCAATCTCTCTCTATTTGCGTACAACCAGACTCTCTTCTCCCACAAACCCTAGTTTCTTAATTCTTCTCCCATCCAAATTCTCAATTTTCTGCTCCGCGTCACCAACGTTATCTATGTGCATATTCGATAAGAAATACAGATTGGAATTACTAACCGTATTTGTGGAAGTTTTGAGCGGAGACCCAATTCACTGCTGGAGTCAAGAAAGAACGTAACCAAAACCCCATTTGTAATTGGAGTAGCTATTGATTTATTCTTCTCACCATAGCTTCCGTTGGCTTTGTTCCACTGCTTGACTGGAATTGGCAGCAACTTTCTCGTTGAGTTCAAGCTTGAGGATTGAGTTTTTACTTGTAAGTGTAATGTGAAAAGGGAAAAAAACAAGGAATTTGCCTCATGGCTGACCAGCCGGAATTAATGGCTGGCCGCCGGTCGGCGAAGCCATAGGGCTGTTTCTCTATCTAGATCGCCCAAATCGCCTATTTGTATTCAGTTGTATTCGAATGTATTCTTCAGCTGTATTCACTTGTATTCAGGTTTAACCAGTTGTATTTAACTATTTTATTCAGCAGAAGTTAGTTGTATTTTGTTGCATTCAAGAGTTTATTCAGTTGTATTCAATTATATTTTTGTTGTATTCAAGTGTTTTATTTAGATGAATTAAGGTGTATTTTATTGTATTCAACTGTATTATTCATATGTATTTCTCTTTATTCAGCTATAATCTTTATTATGTATCTTTCAAATACAGATTAATGAGGGATCGTTTTAGTTCGTTGAGTTAAATTAGGAGAATATCATGTGATTTTATTTTCTTCTGTTTTTAGCGCAGATACGTTACTGTATTTAATGTTAATGTCGCTTGAATACAGCTAAATACATGTCAAACTTAGCTGGAATTCCAGATTTTACGCCTATATTTTTGGTTGTATTAATGAATACAACAGCTTAAATACGTGAAATACATTGTATAAAAACATAAAAGGTATTTATAACACGTAATATAGCAAAGGGTATCTATAAATGGCTAATTAGACCAAAACGATGGTGCTTTATGATAAATTCCCTTATTAAAACCCTACACTCTAACCTAAGGTAAAAAATATCAGATCCCTCATAAGAAAAACAAAGATTAGATCTCTCCTCTACAACAAAAGAGAGCAACGGTGCACCCTCTCTCTTGAACAAAAAAAATGATGCAGACCCCCCTCCCTCCCTCTTCTTCTTGATTCCCTCTTCTGCTCCATTCTCCCCTAACCTAGCGCAACGTTTCCCCTTATTCTTTATTCATTCACTCTCAGACACAGACAACTCATTTCACTCACACGCACCTTCATTCACAGAAAAGTAGTTGAAAATAAATTTCTGGATTCAAGGATTTGAATCTCAGATCTGAAATACCAAAAAGCTTCAAAAACAAAGACAAAACAACCAAAAAAGGAGAATTTCAAAACTATTTTATTCTCCACCATTTGTTATACATATTCTGGTATTTCTAAAGGACACGTGAGTTGTAGAAGTGTTGTTTGATGTTGCCGTTGTTGTTCTTGTTCTGTTGATTCATCTATTTCTACGTTTATTTGGTTATTTCAAGTTCGATTATCAGCTATCTAGGTACATATCCTTGAACTTGTATCATTACTATGAAATGTTTGAAATCCTAAGTAAATTGTTTTTCAATTGTTCATTCTTATTTTTGTAAGTATTTTTTGACATAACTGCTCATTTAAGTGTAATTTGAATATCTTTGGCTTGTTTGTGATTCAAAGTTTTAAATGTACCTCCAATGTTATCAATTGATATCTATCGTTAAATTGGTTAGCAAGCATGTTAGTAATATGAAATTCCATATACCCTTATATCTCATGCCACTGATAATTATAAATGCATTAGACATTTCTTTGTCAGTAATTAACGTGATTTACCTCTATGGAAAAATATTTCTATTATAAACGGCTTGCAAATATAAAATGGTCCTAACTGCATCAACGGTTCCAGTAGTTGCTATATCAAGATGCCATTCTTGAAACTGTTAAAAGTTCTCTATTTCATGTTATATGATTGTCCTGCATCTTGATCTTCATTCTCCAAACAAGATCCTATTCCTTGTTGTCAAAATAGTTTGATTTGTTTGATCTTAAGCGTAATGGGGTTATTGAATCTGGAGAATTTGTACGGTCAAATAGTTGAATCGTTGAATTTGTGTACATACTTAACTTCATTTACTTCCTGCGATTCAACCGGCAGATTTGCTCACTTTGCTTCTCTGTTAAGTACCTGGTTGTAGTTGTTGCCTAATCATTTCTAATTCTATGATTGAGTTTGAAGTCATGTGATATGCCAAATGAAGTATAAGCAGATTAGTTCCCACATATTTAATAGTAGTTGAATTGGAATTGACATTTAGTCTTGAACTAGTAATATAAATTGGTCTCATTATATTTATGTCATTGAACAGCTTCATCACTTCAGATTTCCATACATGATCTTAAACATTAGGAAATAATAATTAAATGAACATCGTAGAAGTGCTTTAGGCGCGATTAATCAACTATCGTGATTATGGGTACGGTTTTCGTGGCATAGTCATGGTACATAATTCCCAATTCGGGTGTGCATTTCATGTGACCCGATCATAACAACTTTGAACAATATTAAAATAAACATGTTGCAAATCGCGGGTGCATTTTATGTGTGTGGTTTGCAACGTGTACCAAAACGGCAAGTGTACGACAATCGTAACTTGTTCAAGAAATAATTTCATAAATCCTAAAAAATAGTTAAAATAATTAAAAGCGGTTATAAAGTTAAAAATGCATAATAGGTTTAAAAAATATAACTAATAAAATAATTAAGCCAATTATTAATAGTTAAGTGACCGTGCTAGAACCACGAAACCCGGGAATGCCTAACACATTCTCCCGGATTAACAGAATTCCTTACCTAGATTTTCTAGTTTCGCAAACTTTTAAATAAAGTCGATTATTCCTCGATTTAGGATTTTAAAAATAAACAGGTGACTTGGGACACCAAATAAATTATTCCAAGTGGCGACTCTGAAATAAATAAAATAATCTCATTTTGAATAATGTCACTTAAATTAGATAAACTCCCTTATACACCCTCTCGGGTGTAAAAAGGAGGTGTGACAGCTCTGGCGACTCCGCTGGGGATAAGAAACCAGAACCTCTGGTTCAGGGTTCAAGAATTCGAGCTTAGAATAACTGTTATACTTGGCTTTCATTTATTATCTGATTTTTTCGTGTTTGAGCCTAATATGCTAAATGCCGCTTTTTACCGCTTTGATATTGTTTGAACTGTATATAAACTGTTACGAAACTCTTCTTCTCTCTGAGTCTTCTAAATCCTCTGGGAAGTGCACGCTGGCGTTACTTCTATTCTGTTAGAATCACACTCTAATTTAGAACGAGGATCGGATCGGTTACAAAGCCGGATGACCTTTTGGTTACCGGTACATTACCCCCCTCCCCCTCCGGCTCGAGTTGTCCGCTTAGGTAAGCCAGGTCTAGAACAATACACCCAAGTTTTAAACCTAGAATAACATAGCCTCATGCCGGATCCCTAGTAGGAATGCTTGTTTGCATCACGTGCATTTGACTTTGGGGACTCAACACAGGGGTTGGGTCCATCTAGGACAGGTGTACCCAAATTAAAAGACCATCCTGATGCATCTTACGTGCTACTTGCGTATCTGTTTGTTTTGGCTTGCATGTTGACCGACTTCTAGAATAGGGAAAGAAAATCAAAAAAAGAAGAAGAAGAAGAAGAATAAAAATCAGAAATAAAAAACAAGAGTTAGAGGTAGGTATTTGAAAATTTCTGAAACTCTACCGAAATTCTGAAAAAAAAGGGAAAGAGAAAAATGCAAGGTCATTTCAAAATGAGCCCCAAATTTTCAAGTGCCATGTTTCCCTGTTCCGTAAAAAATGACCGAACTACGCGGGTCTGATTCTCACCGGATGTGAGATACCTAGGCAAACCTCATCGGTTCTGACCCCAATTTTTAAAAAATCTAAAAATATTTTTCTTTAGTTCCTTCTTTAGAAATCTTTCCTTAGAAAATTCAAAAAAAAAATTGAACTCAAAAAAAAGTTTTCTTCTTTCTGAAGTCTTTCATACAAAATATAAAAGAAATAAAAAGAAAAATCAATTAAAAAATCAAAATCCAAAATATGGATTTCTTTCATTTTGAAGTAGTTTTCCCAAAACTTCAAAAAAAAAAATCAGCAAAAAAAAGAGAATCCAAATATATATATATATTCCTTTCCTTCTTTAAAAGTTTTTCTTTCGTAAATGTCAAAAAAACTTGAAAAATAATATTCCAAAAATATTTTCGTTTTTCTTTAGAAGTACTTTTGTAAATTTAAAAAAAAAAACTCAGAAATCCAAAATATTTTTCTTAAAAGTCCCTCTTTCGAAAATTATAAGGTAACATCCAAAATTCAAAAATATTTTCTTTAAAAAAAAAAATACAAATTCGAAGAAAAAACTTTCTTTTACTTTTGAAATTCCCAAAGTTCAAATTAAAAGAAACGAAATTTTTTAGAAATCTTTCTTTCATAAAAAAAAATCAAAATCAACAATCCAAAAAATATTTTCTTTCTTATTTTAAAGCATTTCTTTCAAAAAAAAAGGAAAAAAAAAAGCAAAACAAAAAAATCAAAAAGTATACTTTTCTTTTTCTTAAAGCTTTCATGGTCTGAGTTTTCTAAAGGTAAACAAAAAAAAGGTAAAAAAAAAAGATTTAGCTTATTTACTACATTCTCGATTTTCCCGAACTATGTAAGATCTGATTCATGCGGCGTCGTGATACGTAGGCAATTCCCATCGGATTCGATCATAGCCATAAAATTAATTGAGGGAAAAAAACTGAAAAAAAAAGAAAGAAAAATTGAGTGAAAAAAAAAACAGAAAAAAGAAAAGAAAAGGGTGAAAAAAATAAAAGAAAAGAGAGTTCCAAAAAATAAAAGAGCGACAGAAACAAAACGAAAATCAAGAGTGATTAGAAACAAGCAAAAATGAAGAAAAGAGGTGCAGATGGAAAAAAAAGGTTAATTAAAGCCGGGATGAAACATGCAACTCGTTCAAACACATAGTAGAAACGTTTAACTATTTAGGTGCATTGCATCCCAATATGCGATTTCCTATCTGTTAAGCGTGTCAAAACTAAAAAGGTTGTTGGGTGTGCAAATTATCCAGGTTCTATTCAGGTGGTTGGTTTTGTTGGTAATCTGGCTTCCCATCCTTAGTTCACACGATCCAAAGGAAAGGTTCCTATGGCCTCTGAAAGCCATCTACAAATCATCAATCCTGAGGATAGCCCAGCACCAGCTGTTCCACAACTAGAATCAGCAGCTGCTGAAGAGAATAGGATGCTGCGTCTCCGTATATTGGAAATGTGGGACGCCTGGTCTAATGGTAGGGAACCGCTAAGTTCATTCCCTGAGTTCCCTGAGTTGATCCCCAGGTCAGGTGAGGTTACCAACGCCCCTGTGCCCAATCCGCTCATCACATGCGGACACCCTCCAATGTTGTCCAATGTTCCTGGCATGCCTTCTGTGGTTCGCCCCCAGGTGCCAGTTTCCAAGGCACCTCCAATATTGTTCTCTGCAGCACCAGTCTGCACCAAAGTACAACCAACTTTATCACAACCATATGTTGAGCCTCCAATATTTACCTTTCAGGATCCACAGCTTCAATCAGAAATAACATATGTGACCCCATACTCTATCACTCAACCTCCGCAATATGATCTCTCGGTGTAGCAAGACAAGGTTGTTAAAAATCCCGAGCAAGAGGAAATGGCTCGGAAGATGAAGAGCCTGGAACAAAGCCTGAAAAACATGCAAGGTCAAAGTGGCCAAAAGAGTGTCTCATACTCTGACCTCTATATGTTTCCCCATGTCCACTTGCCAGGTGGCTTCAAGATGCCAAAATTTGAAAAGTACGACGGGCATGGAGACCCGGTCGCTCACCTGAACTGATATTGTAACCAGTTGAGAGGCGCTGGTGGAAAAGAGGAGCTGCTAATGGCCTATTTTGGGAAAAGCCTCACCGAAATCGCTTCTGAGTGGTATACGGATCAAGAAATTACTCGTTGGCACGTGTGGGACGATATGGACCGAGATTGTGTCCGCCAGTTCTAGTATAATGTGGACATCGCTCCCGACAGAAACTCTTTGTCTAATTTGAAAAAGAAAACCGCGGAAAGCTTCCGCGAATATGCTGTCAAATGGCGTGAGCAAGCTGCAAGGGTAAAGCCTCCAATGGACGAAATTGAAATGGTCACGATCTTTCTACAGGCCCTAGAGGCGGACTACTTCCAGAATATGATGTCTGCTATGGGTAAGCCGTTTGCTGAGACTATCAAAATTGGGGTAATGGTTGAAAACGGTTTAAAAGCAGAGCGAATCTTGAGTCATGCTGCTTTTAAGGCCATATCACAGGTTGCTCAGAATGGTTAAGAGGGTTTGATGAACAGAAATAAGAGTGAAGAGGGAGCCATGATGGTTTCAAGCTCGAGGGGGGCTCGCAGGTCATTCAGCCAATCATATGTGCCTCCTATGGTCCCGCCACACTATTATCCCCTTCAAGATGATGCTTATGTCGTGGCACCACCTCCCTATGCGATAATGAACGAGCGACCTTACACGCGGCCACAAAATTATATACAAAACCGAGCTCCACTTCCCAGAAATGCCCATCCTTACCAAGCTCCATATAATCCCCAACCAACTGATCCCCAGTGCAATCCTCGCCCAAGAGAGCATTTCAAAAAGAATCATTTCACCCCTATTGGTGAATCATATTCAAGCTTGTTCCAAAAGCTAATGAGGCTAGATCTATTGCATCTAGTGACCCCGGACCGGCCGAACCCTGAGTTCCCCTCGCACTAAGCTGATGCTAGATGTGAATACCACTCTAGAACAGTAGGACACAGTATGAAGGATTGTTTGATCCTTAAAAGGGCAGTTGAAGACTTGATTGAAGCTGAAAGAATTGTTTTTCAGGATGAAGAAGCTCCTGATGTGATGAATGATTTGTTGCTTGCTCATAATACTGGGCCAATAGTCAGAATGATTTGTGAAGATGAGGAATTTGATCCGGCACTGAAGGCTATTGCAGCCATTGCCGAAACATAAGAAAAACCGAAAGACGGTCGCCAAGCCTGAAAGTTCCCTATCAGACAGATGTCTCGGTAGCCAGTCTTGCTATCCTTTCTGCGTCCGGATTATCTCAGGGTGTGATCCGGATGTTCTACTTTATTGTCTTACTTTATGATGTAAACCTTTCTATCTTTGAAATTAAAAATAAAATCATCATAAAAAAATCAAAAATCAAATGAAATTAATATTTCATTATCCAGGAATGTCTCTTTTCTTATTCTCTTTTTAGTTCTGTTAAATGCAGATTTCAATAACATGACATGCTTGCGGACTTCATGCCCAGATCCTGAAACGTTGTCAGACCTCGATATAATGAATCAAGAATTAGATTGCAATGAAGATAAGTTTAAGGAAATAAAACAAAGAGTTGGAACAGCTGAAGGAAAATTGGTTCCAGATTGGAAAGGTCCATACATTACAACAAGAGTACTGCAAAAAGAGTGCGTTGTACTTGGGACACATAGAAGGAAATGTCCCTGAAACAACCGTCAATACAAATGCAGTCAAAAAGTACTATGTTGGATCCTCTATATAGAATTAATGTTCTCCAATTGGGATGAAGAAGGTTTTCTTTCTCACTATCCAAACACTATCAATCCTTTGCAAACCCTTTGAGCTGGTTACTTTTCTTTGATTACCCTCTTTGGAACCTGAAAGTGTTATTGAAAAAAATTAAAATTGAAAAAATGAAATGAAGAAAAAAAATGAAAAAGGAGAAGGAAAAGAAAGATACAAAAAAAGGGAAGAAAAGACAAAGAAAATGAAAAAAAAATGAAAAAAGAGAGAAAAATGGAAAGGAAAAAGAAAGAGAAAACAAAACAAAATACAAAAACAAAAGAAAATTAAAACAAAGTTTCCTGAACTACGTTCGACTTGATTCCAAAAGGATACGTAAGCAGCCTCTCTCTAGGGTTCAGTCACACCAAAATAAAAATTCAAAATCCCCAAAAGTTGAAACTGGGGTAGAAGTTACAATGGTTCGGCGATGGTTTCGCCTGAAAGGTTCCAAAGTTGTAATTCAATCCAAATTCTTTTTACCCCAAATCCTGTTCAAGTCCTTCCGATCAATCGGTTAGAATGTTCAAGGATTGGAGAATGCAGCTACTTGTATCTGATGCAATCAAAATGAGAGAAATAAAAATGAGAGAGTTTTATTGGTAAAAACCCACACGGGAACCGTAAGGCGATGGTAAGTAGAGAAATTGAAAATGAGAGTCTTATTAGTGAAAACTCGCAAAGAGAACTACAAGGCGATGGTGAGAAGAGAAATGAGAGAGGTCAGCTCGTGAAAACCCGCAAAGGGCACCCCTGATCGAAAAGAGGATCCTCACAGCCATCGGCATCGACAGAGTCTTGGCAATTTTTCTCGATTTTTAGGCAAAGTTGTGATGAATTTATGAGAGACAGACGATTTACACAGATTAGGCATCCAATCCAAAATACATGTCATATTCATTAAAGTTTGCATGTACTACAGATAAGTCCTTCTTTCCTTTCCATGAAAGGGATACCTCTTGTCTAAATTCATTTATCCATTCCATTGTTTGTTTTTCTTTTGAATCCCTTTTGGTTTAACTCTATTCCAAAACTGAGACAAAGAAGGGATGGCAAGACTGATTTACAGGGTTCTCATTTGACACGATGCTAATGTGCAATAAGGCACCCAGCCTCATCATGGGCATCAAGTCGACCTCGACTGGCCATGGCGGCCAATGCTTCGAAATCAAAATGATTGGAAGGAGAAAATAAAATTGAAGTGCCTATAAAGGTAAATGAAGCTGAAAAGGTTGAGTACCATGTGGTTAACCGTCTCGGCAAAAGTTTGAAAAGCCAAGGTACCCCAAATGCTCTGAAATTGAAGTTGGAAGAAAGAAGCCAGAAATGAAAGGCCTATGAAGGCCGAAAAAAAAAGTTGGAAAAGGTTAAGTCCCACGCAACTAGCCGTTGGGACAACGTTTGAGGAGCCAAAAGTTCCCCAATGCTCGGAAGTTAGAAAAGAAAAGAAAATAACAAGTCAGAAGGGAAGGGCCTATCGAGGCAAAATAAAGTCGAAAAGGTTGAGTCACATCGACCAATCGTCATGGAAAAGCCTGGAAAAGCCAGAGTTTCTCCAGGGTCAGAAATACAATCGGTATTTAGGAAACAATCAGCTGCAGATGAAAGAGGCCAAGATCAAGTGTTTGGAATAATCAAGGCCACAAAACCAACCACCGTTTCAAACTGACAAATTGTTCTTTGTTTGAAAAATAGGAAACAGGTGTAATGCACAAGCAACCTTGCAAGAAGCAGGTGCTACCAAAAAGAAAATGCACAATGCTAAAAAACAGTTTTGCAGCAATAACTCCAAAAGGGAAGTCTCCTCCAAAACTCTTTCCTGCATTTGCTCATACTATGAAATTAAAAAAAAAAGAAGAAGAAGAAGAAGAAGAAAAAAAATTCAAAATCGTGGTAGTATAGGGTCCCACTCCCTAGCTGATGCCAGCATAACCTGATAATCTTTTCCAATATAGGGTCCCACTCCCTTGCTGATGCCAGCATAACCTGGTATTCTTTTCCAACATAGGGTCCCACTCCCTAGCTGATGCCAGCATAACCTGGTAATCTTTTCCAACATAGGGTCCCACTCCCTAACTGATGCCAGCATAACCTGGTAATCTTTTCCAACATAGGGTCCCACTCCCTAGCTGATGCCAACATAACCTAGTAATCTTTTCCAACATAGAGTCCAACACCCTAGTTGACCCCGACATAACTCGAGGACTTTTCCGGCATAACCCGACGACTTTCCCGGCATAGCCTGAGGACCTTTCCGGCATAACTCAAGGACTTCTCCGGCATAACTCGAGGACCTTTTCAGCATAACCCGATGACTTCCCCGGCATAACCCGAGGACCTTTCCGGCATAACCCGATGACTTTCCTGGCATAACCCGAGGACCTTTCCCGGCATAACCCGAGGACCTTTCCGGCAAAACCCGATGATTTTCTCGGCATAGATCGGGGACCTTTCCGGCATAACCCGATGACTTCCCCGGCATAACTCGAGGACCTTCCCGGCATAACCCGATGACTTTTCCGGTATAACCCGAGGACCTTTTCGGCATAACCCGATGACTTTCCCGGCATAACCCGATGATTTTTCCAGCATAACCTAGTAATTTTTTCCAACATAGGATCTCATTCCTTAGCTGATGCCAACATATCCTGGTAATCTTTTCCAATATAGGGTCCCACTTCCTAGCTTTGCCAGCATAACCTGGTAATCTTTTCTGGCACAATGTCTCATTCCTTAGTTGATGCCAGTATAACCTAGTAATCTTTCCAACTTAGGGCCTCCGATCCCCATTTGATTTAATTTTAGATATAGGGATCCTCTCCCTAATCTCTTGTTTCCCAAGGATACACAATCATGATTTTATTGCTATCAATAAAGAAGTAGTTTAGATTTTTGTTACAATAGCTCACAAAATTTTCCTAGTGAAAGCTGGGGCAGAAAAATTTCGTTTGTTTATTTGTTTTTGTGCCTGAACAAGTTTTTACCATAAGACACGAGGTTTGAGATGGCCAAAAGAAGAAGTCTCAATACAAATAAAAAGAGAAGAAAAACAAGAAAAGAGGTGAACTCTATGTGTAGAAGCGGAGAAAAGATGTGGACTGCTCAAGATATGATTGAATTCACAAGCTTTGGATGTCCCGCCTTGATCCGAAAAGTTGACGAAGAATGAACCAACAGTTGCAGCTAACGAGCATCAAGATTCAGATCAGAGTCGACAGGAAGAATTAGCCAAGACGCTCAGCAAGCAGAAACAACATCAAGTTTTTCATCTTTCATTTTGATGTAATAAGGAGCTCAGCAAGCAGAAACAGCAGCAACAGTAGTGAAATCACAACTTCTCGGTAGTCCCAGCTACCAAAACTTCCAAAACTACATAGACCTGATTCCTTTATAGCCAAGGATATGTAGGCAACCTCCGAAGTAAGGTTCGGTCAAACTCTTTCAAAATGCTTCCAAATGGAGTATCAAACATGCAAATATTGCTCGTAATTGATCAATTTATCTTTGCCCGAAAACTCTTCATGTTTCCGAGCAATGAGGGGCAGCTGTGAGCACCTAATTTTTGCCCTACATGAAAATAACTCCTAAAATATAGACCAAAAATAATTTTAATTGATTTTTAGGAGTTTTTCTTTATTTAGTTGCATTTCATGCATGTTTAATATTTTAAGATCATAAGAAAAATCAAAAAAATTATCACATTTTAATTTCAGGCAATCTTAGGTTTAATTTGCATTTTTAGGAATTAGTCACTCTTTAATTGTTAGAATTAATACATAAAAATCAAACAAAATATTTTTTAGATTTTACATACATTTGTTAATAGATAAATAGAATTAATTTGCTGATAAGATTTAAGTTAGGTTTAATTTAGGATTTAATTTCTTAGAATTTAAAATCAAAAGAAAGACCAAGAAAAAGAAAAGAAGTAGATTTGGTCTTCTAATTTCATTTGGGTCAGCTAAATTTGAAGCCCAAAATCTAATTTACTTTAAAAATCCCAAATTACCCAAGCCCATACCATCCCAGCCCACTACCCAAATACCCATTCCCCTTTTATTAAAACCCTACACTCTAACTTAAGGGAAAAAACATCAGATCCCTCATAAGAAAAACAAAGATCGGATCTCTCCTCTACAACAAAAGAGAGCAATGGCGCACCCTCCCTCTTGAACAAAAAAAATGGCGCATACCCCCTCCCTCTTCTTCTGGATTCCCTCTTCTTCTCCATTCTCCCCTAACCTAGCGCAGCTTTTGCCCTTCTACTCCATTCATTCTCTCTCAGAAACAGATAACTCATTTCACTCACACGCACCTTCACTCACAGTAAAGTAGCTGAAAATAAATTTCTGGATTCAAGGATTTGAATCTTAGATCTGAAAAACCAAAAAGCTTCAAAAGCAAAAACAAAACAACCAAAAAAGGGAATTTTGAAACTATTCATTCTCCATCATTTTGCTATACATATTTTTGGTATTTCTAAAGGACACTTGAGTTGTAGAAGTGTTGTTTGATGTTGCCGCTGTTGTTCTTGTTCTACTATGTGACGACCCGGCCAGTCGTCTCATGAGTTACCACTCCGTTTTCCCTATTTATACTTGCTTATGCCTTGTTATCCGTGTTTTGTGGTATCGGGTTGGTCGGATCGAATCCGGAATGATTTTGGTAAGCTTTGAGACACTTAGTCTCGTTTAAGAAAGCTTAAGTTGGAAAAGTCAACTGGATGTTGACTTATGTGTTAGAGGGGCCGGAAATGAATTTTGAGGTTTCGTTTAGCTTCAGGAGGTGATTTGAGACTTAGGAGCGTGATCAGAATGAGTTTTTGAGGTTCGGAGTAGATTTAGGCTTGAATTGGCGAAGTTGAGATTTTGGCGATTTCCGGTTGGTAGGCAAGATTTTGATACAGGGGTTAGAATGGAATTCCGAGAGTTGCAGTAGTTCCGTTGTGTCATTTAGGATGTGTGTGCAAAATCTCAAGTCATTTGGACGCGGATTGGTTGGGTTTTTGATCTAAAGCGAAATTCGAAAGATTTTAGAAAGTTTGGCTTGAATCCGATGTGTTTTGGGTGATTTGATGTTGTTTGAGGTGTTTTGATGATTGGAACAAGTTTGAATAAGGTATTAGGAAATTTTTGTGCTTTTGGTTGAGGTCCCGGGGGCCTCGGGGTGATTTCGGATGGTTGACGGAAAGGTTTGAGACTTGTGAAGTTGCAAAATCTCAGCTGCTTCTGGTATTTCCGCACCTGTGGATTGGGGACCACAGGTGCGACGCGGCACATGCGGAAGAGGAATCAAAGGATATCAGTTGGATAAGTTCCCTAAGATTAATTACATGGGTTTAAGATCATTTTTCCATTGTTTAATCATGGTTTTAGTGGAGATTAAGGAAGAAAAATTGGAGATTAGGGCTTGAGATTAAGAGAGCTTTAAATGGGGATTTGAGGGGACATTTAGACTCTGATTTCAGTGTTCTTGATATGTATAGACTCGTGGGAGGATAATGATTCCGTTGATATGATTTATATCGAGTTTCGAGACATGGGCTCGGGGGTCGGGTTTTGGTAATTTTGGGATTTTTGGTATTATTTGATTGTTTTCGCTTGGACATCATTCCCTTAGCGTATTTTGTGGCCATGATTCTGATTTTGGATAGATTCGACGCGAGTGGAGGCCGATTTGAGGGGCAAAGGCTTTACGGAGTAGTATTTTCACCGGTTTGAGGTAAGTAACCATTGTAAATCTGGAACTGAGGGTACAAAACCCCTATATTTGACTTGTTTTGATAAATCTGGTGACACACATGCTAGGTGACGGGCGAGTGGGCATGCACCGGTAGGGATTATGACTTGTTCTGACCCGTAGTGACTATTAAGCCGCGTATTTGATTTGGAATCTTATATTATTCCGTACTTTAGTCATTTATACGGTATTATGGGCTGTATGCCATGTTTGGGGCCTTGTGCCGACCTGTTGAGACCTTTAGGGGCATTTTACTGTTTTTCCCTCACTTTACTTGTTGAAAGCATAACCTCAATCATGTTTTACCTATTTAAATGTTTAAAATTGGTTTTTTTCACTCCCCTTCTAATTGTGAGGACTGTTTGGGCTGAGTTCCCTAATTTCTATTGTTGTGCCCGAGAGGCTGCGAGGTTAATGACTGAGAGAGGTTGGGAACCTAATAGTGAGGATATTATATGTTTATATTATGGATCGAGTTGCACGCCGCAACGATCTACATACTGGATCGGGCTGCACGCCGCAGCGATATATATATATTGGATCGGGCTGCGCGCTGCAACGATATGACGCTTGGCTGTAGGAGCCCCTCCGGAGTTTGTACACCCCCAATGAACGTAGTTGACTATAAATTACGGATCGGGCTACACGCCGCAACGGTTACTATGATTTCTTTTACTATGAGATATTAATGAGCCTGAGTGCTGAGAGCGAGTGTTGGGTGACGAGAGTTGAGTCACGAGTGACTGAGAGGCCACCCGAGAGGCCATATTCTGAGTGATACCTTGCCCGAGGGGCCCAGTTATGATATTTTTACTAATTTCACTCTTCTTTTAAAATAAGCCTTTATTGAAAAAATTATTAAGTATATGATTTCAAGTGTTTAAACTCAAACGTACTCATATTTGGTGATTTCGGTAAAAGATTGGGTTTTCACTCATATACTTGGTTTTCTTTAGTTATATGATTTTTAACTGCTCCTCGTTACTTTCAGACCTTATTTACTTTAGTTACATACTGAGTTGGCGTACTCACGTTACTCCTTGTACCTTGTGTATAGATCCAGGTGCTCGAGCGGCAGAGTGAGGGTACTCAGCATTATCAGAGTTTGTCGGAGACTGCAAAGTAGCTGTATGGCGTCCGCAGCCCTGCTTTCTGCCTCTTATCCTTGTTTTCCCGCATTTTAGACTTGTTATGTATTAGACAGTCAGATTTGTATATTTAGAGGCTCTAGACTCGTGACACTAGATATTTGGGGCTGTGTTGTCTTATGTTTTATTAGATTCCGCATTATTTTAGCTGTTTTAAACACTTCTTATGAAAATTGATATTAATCATATGTTGGAAAAATGGTTTTATAAAAGAAATTTGATGTGATTGATTGTTTGGCTTGGCTTGGCTTGCCTAGTAATGTGATAGGCACCACCACAACTGGGTATTTGGGGTCGTGACAAGTTGGTATCAGATCCTAGGTTACATAGGTCTCGCGAGTCATGAGCCAATTTAGTAGAGTCTCGCGGATCGGTACCGATACATCTGTATTTATCCTCGAGAGGGTGCAGAACCTTTAGGAAAATCTTTATATTCTTGAAATTCTTGTTGTGCAAATCTGTTAATCTGAATACTAAATTGTTGTTATTCCATTCTGTCACAGATGGTGAGGACATGTGCTACCGTGCAGGGTGGATGACCACTAGTTCCACCTTTGGAGCCACCAAAGGCCGATGATGCGGTTGAGGTTGTGGTAGGGACAGAGTAGCTAGGGCAGCCCCTGCAGATCCACTAGTTGCCCTAGTTCAGGATCAGGTCCTAGTTGTGGACGCTACAGCAGCACCAGCTCAGGCACCAGCTGTGCCCATTGTGATCCCAGGCCTTCAGGAGGCTTTAGCTCAGATCTTATCAGTGTGTACCGGTTTGGCTCAGGCAGTTTCAGTTACTATGGTCGTAGCTACTTCTTAGGCCAGGGGAGGCAGCCAGACTCTCGTTGCTCGCACACCTGAGCAGGTTATGCAGGGACTTCAGACACTGGGGGCACCTCCACCCCAGCCGGTTGCACCAGCTCAGGAGTTTGTGGTACTAGTTATACCAGATGACGAGCAGCATCGACTAGAGATGTTTGGTAGACTCAAGAGTCACACTTTTAGCGGTGTAGAGGGCGAGGATGTCCAGGGTTTCTTAGATTAGTGCCAGAGGATGCTTCATACACCGGGGATTCTAGAGACCAGTGGCGTAGCTTTTACCACCTTTCAGTTTTCCGGGGCTACCTTCACTTGATGGGAGGCGTATGAGAGGCGTAGGCCTGTTGGTGTAGCGCCCCTTACTTGGCAGAACTTCTCTATTCTCTTTCTGGAAAAGTATGTGCCATAGTCTCACCGAGAGAAGCTACGCAGGTAGTTTGAGCAGTTGCGTCAAGGAGAGATGACTGTGATGTAGTATGAGATGCGGTTCTCTATGTTATCCCGTCATACGGTTTGGTTGGTCCCCACATATCGAGAGAGGATTATGAGGTTTGTTAATGGTCTCACATATCAGCTTCGGATTCTCATGACTAGGGAGAGGGTGACAGGTGCTACTTTCGAGGAGGTTCTTGACATCACCCGTGAGATTGAGACGGTTCGCCGATAGGAGTGAGAGGAGAGGGAGGCCAAGAGGCCTCAAGAATCTGGTAGTTACAGTGGTACTCCGTCGAGGGGTCAGTTCTAGTAGGGAAGAGGTCGTCCCTTCAGACTGGCTCATTCAGCTCGCCCAGGGAATCGTGGGGCATCATCGGGTCATGGTTCTCATAGTTCTCATCAGGGTCACTCATCACTCAGTGCCCTTCCAGCCTAGAGTTTGTCCCGTGCTCCATCAGTGCAGGGTTCTTCTATGCCAGGTCCTTCTATTGGTCACTCCGGTGCCAGAGGTTCCCTTTAGTCCCAATCTCCAGCACCGGGGAGTTGTTATGAGTGTGGAGAGTTCGGGCATATGAAGAGGCAGTGTCCTCGTCTTCATGATGGTCAGTTTCAGCAGAGGGGTCGGCCCTCGACTTCTGCTCTAGTCACTTCACCACTCGCCCAGCTAGCTAGGGGTGGAGGTCAGTCAGCCTGGGGTCGCCCTAGAGGGGGAGGTCGATCAGGTGGCGGTCAGGCCTGTTTCTATGCTCTCCTGGGTAGATCAGATGTTGCTGCTTCAGATGCCGTTATTTCAGGTATTGTTTCAGTCTGCCACAGAGATGCCTCTATATTATTTGATCTTGATTCCATCTTTTCTTATGTGTCATCATACTTTGCCTGTTATCTGGATATGCCCCGTGAGTCTCTAGTTTTACCTGTTCATGTATCTAATCCAGTGGGTGATACTGTTGTCGTAGACCGTGTGTACCATCGTGTGTGGTGACTATTGGGGGTCTAGAGACTCGAGTGGATCTTTTATTATTGTGTATGGTGGATTTCGATATCATTTTGGGCATGGACTAGTTATTTACTTGTCATGCTATTCTGGACTATCATGCCAAGACAATCACATTGGCTATACCAGGTGTGCCATAGATCGAGTGGCGAGGTATGACTGATTATGTTCCTAGTAGAGTGATCTCATTCTTTAAATCCCAGCGTATGGTTGGGAAGGGATGTCTTTCGTATCTAGCCCTTGTGAGGGATGTCGGAGCTGAGGCTCCCAGTATTGATTTTGTCCCAATTGTGAGGGATTTTCCCAATGTGTTTCCTGCAAACCTGTCGGGCATGCCACCGGACAGGGACATTGATTTTGGTATTGACCTGGTGTCGGGCACTCAGCCCATTTCTATTCTGTCATATCGTATGGCACTAGCGGAGTTGAAGGAATTAAAAGAGCAGCTTCAGGAACTCCTCGATAAGGGGTTCATTCGGCCTAGTGTGTCACTTTGGGGTGCGCCGGTTCTATTTGTGAAGAAGAAGGATGGAACTATGAGAATGTGCATTGACTATAGGCAATTGAACAAAGTAACAATTAAGAACAAGTATCCTTTTCCTCGCATTGATGATTTATTCGACCAGCTTCAAGGAGCGAGAGTGTTCTCCAAGATTGATCTCCATTCAGGTTATCACCAGTTGAAGATCAGGGACTCGTATATTCTTAAGACAGCTTTCAGGACCCGATATGGTAATTATGAGTTCTTGGTGATGTCTTTTGGGCTGACCAATGCCCCATCAGTGTTCATGTATTTTATGAACAACGTGTTCCGACCTTATCTCGATTCGTTTGTCGTAGTCTTTATTGATGATATTCTGGTGTATTCGCGTAGTCAGGAGGAGCACGCGGAGCATTTAAGAGTTGTGTTGCAGAGATTGAGGGAGGAGAAGCTTTATGCAAAATTCTCCAATTGTGAGTTTTGGCTCAGTTCAATGGCTTTCTTGGGGCACGTGGTGTCCAGCGAGGGTATTCAGGTTGATTAGAAGAAGATAGAGGCGGTTCAGAGTTGTCCCTGACCGTCCTCAGCCACAGAGATTCACAGTTTTCTTGGTTTGGCTAGCTATTATTGCCGGTTTGTTTAGGGATTCTCATCTATCGCATTGCCCTTGACCAAGTTAACTCAGAAGGGTGCTTCATTTGTATAGTCGGACGAGTGCGAGGAGAGCTTTCAGAAGGTCAAGACAGCTTTGACCACAACTCCAGTGCTAGTTTTTCCATCAGCTTCAGGTTCATATACCGTGTATTGTGATGCTTCGAGAGTTGGTATTGGTTGTGTTTTGATGCAGGAGGGTAGAGTTATTGCTTATGCTTCTTGTCAGTTGAAGCCCCATGAGAAGAACTACCCCGTTCATGATATGGAGTTGGCTGCCATAGTTCACGCGTTGAAGATTTGGAGGCACTACTTGTATGGTGTGTCTTGTGAGGTGTTTATTGATCATCGTAGCCTCCAGTACTTATTCAAACAGAAGGATCTCAATTTGAGGCAGCGGAGGTGGTTGGAGTTGCTTAAGGATTGTGATATCACTATATTGTACCATCTAGGGAAGGCCAATGTGGTGGCCGATGCTTTAAGCCGAAAGGCGGTGAGCATGGGAAGTTTGGCATATATTCCAGTTGGGGAGAGACCTTTTGCAGTTGATGTTCAGGCCTTGGCCAATCGGTTTGTGAGATTAGATGTTTCGGAGCCTAGCGGGGTATTAACTTGTGTGGTTTCTCGGTCTTCCTTATATGATCACATTAGAGAGCGCCAGTATGATGATCTGAATTTGCTTGTCCTGAAGTATAGAGTTCAACATGATGATGCCAGAGATGTGACAATTGGTGATGATGGGGTATTGAGGATGCATGGCCAGATATGTGTGCCCAATGTGGATGGGCTTCGGGAGTTGATTCTGGAGGAGGCTCATAGCTCGCGGTATTCCATTCATCCGGGTGCCGCAAAGATGTATTAGGATCTGAAACAACATTATTGGTGGAGAAGAATGAAGAAAGATATTGTGAGATTTGTAGCTTGGTGTCTCAATTGTCAGCAGGTGAAATATGAGCATTAGAAACTGGGTGGCTTGCTTCAGCAAATGGATATTCCCGAGTGGAAGTGGGAGAAGATTACTATGGACTTTGTTGTTGGACTTCCACGGACTTTGAGGAAGTTCGATGCTATTTGGGTGATTGTGGATCAGCTGACCAAGTCCGCGCACTTCATTTATGTGTGTACTACCTATTCTTCAGAGCGGTTGGTAGAGATCTATATCCGGGAGATTGTTCGGTTGCATGGTGTCCTAGTTTCCATCATTTTAGATAGGGGCACTCAGTTTACATTGCAGTTTTAGAGGTCTGTGCTGCGAGAGTTGGGTACTCAGGTTGAGTTGAGCACAGATTTTCACCCTCAGACGGACGAGCAGTCCGAGCGCACTATTCAAATATTGGAGGACATGTTGCGTGCTTGTGTCGTTGATTTCGGAGGTTATGGGATCAGTTTCTGCCACTTGTAGAGTTTGCTTATAACAACAACTACCAGTCGAGTATTCAGATGGCTCCGTATGAGGCTTTGTATGGGAGGTGGTATAGATCTCCAGTTGGATGGTTTGAGCCCGGTGAGGCTAGGCTATTGGGGACAGACCTGGTGCAGGATGCTTTAGTAAAGGTGAAGGCGATTTAGGAGTGGCTTCGTACAGCAGTCGAGGTAGAAGAGCTACGCTGATAGGAAGGTTCGGGATGTGTCCTACATGGTCGGTAAGAAGGTTTCACCCATGAAGGGTGTTATGAGATTTGGGAAGAAAGGGAAATTGATCCCTCGGTTAATTGGGCCTTTTGAAGTGCTTCGGAGGATTAGGGAGGTGGCTTATGAGCTTACTTTGCCACCCAGCTTGTCGAGTGTGCATCCGGTATTTTATGTTTCTATGCTCTGGAAGTATATTGGGGATCCGTCTCATGTTTTGGATTTTAGCACGGTTCAGTTGGATGATGATTTGACTTATGATGTGGAGCCAGAAGCTATTTTGGGTCGACAGGTTCGAAAGTTAAGATAAAAGAATATAGCTTCAGTGAAGGTGCAGTGGAGAGGTTGGCCCGTGGAGGAGGCTACCTGGGAGACCGAGTAGGACATGCGGAGCAGATATCCTCACCTGTTTGAGGCTTCAGGTATGTTTCTTGACTCGTTCAAGGACGAACGTTTGTTTAAATTGGGGAGGATGTGACGACCTGGCCAGTCGTCTCATGAGTTACCTGTCTGTTATCCCCATATCTGCTTCCTTATGCCTTGTTATCCATGTTTTGTGGTATTGGGTTGGTCGGATCGAATCCGGAATGATTTTGGTAAGGTTTGATACACTTATGTGTAAGAAAGTCAACCGGTTGGTCGGTAAGAAAGCTTAAGTTGGAAAAGTCAACCGGATGTTGACTTATGTGTTAGAGGGATCAAAAGTGAATTTTGAGGGTTAATTTAGCTTCGGGAGGTGATTTGTGACTTAAGAGCGTGATCGGAATGAGTTTTGGAGGTTAAGAGTAGATTTAGGCTTGAATTGGCGAAGTTAAGATTTTGGCGATTTCCGGTTGGTTGGCGAGATTTTGATATAGGGGTTGGAATGGAATTCCGAGAGTTGCAGTAGTTCTGTTGTCTCATTTAGGATGTGTGTGCAAAATCTCATGTCATTCGGACGTGGTTTGGTTGGGTTTTTTATCAAAAGCAAAATTCACAAGATTTTAGAAAGTTTGACTTGAATCTGATGTGTTTTGGGTGATTTGATGTTGTTTGAGGTGTTTTGATGATTGGAACAAGTTTGAATAAGGTATTAGGATATGTTTGTGCTTTTGGTTGATGTCCCAGGGGCCTCGGGGTGATTTGGGATGGTTGACGGAAAGGTTTGAGACTTGTGAAGTTCCAAAATCTCTATTGCTTTTGGTATTTCCGCACCTGCAGATTGGGGACCGCAGGTGCAACGTCGCACATGCAGAAGAGGAGCTGCAGAAGTGTATTATCGAGGAGTCGTCAGGAGCCGCAGATGCGGTTGTGGGACCACACCTGCGAAGCCGCAGGTGCGGATGGTTGGTCGTAGAAGGAATTTTGGTCCAATAAGTGGTTTCCGCAGAAGCGGAGGAAAAACTGCATATACGGTACGGCAGAAGCGGCTATGGGATCGTAGATGCAAAAATCCCTAGCCAAAAGGTATATATTGCTTTCTTCGCGAATTTTTGCAAAATACTCCATTTTTAAAGACGGGAATGAGGCTAAGGCATAGGATTTCGAGAGGAATCAAAGGATATCAGTTGGGTAAGTGCCCTAAGCTTAATTACTTGGGTTTAAGATCATTTTTCCATTGTTTAATCATGGTTTTACTGGAAATTAAGGAAGAAAAATTGGGGATTAGGGCTTGAGATTAAGAGAGCTTTAAATGGGGATTTGAGGGGTCATTTGGACTCCAATTTCAGTGTTCTTGATATGTATAGACTCGTGGGAGGATAAGGATTCCATTGACATAATTTTTATCGAGTTTTGAGACGTGGTCCCGGGGGTCGGGTTTTGGTAATTTCAGGATTTTGGTATTATTTGATTGTTTTCGCATGGGCTTCGTTCCCTTAGCATATTTTGACGCCGTGATTCTGATTTTTGATAGATTCGACGCGAGTGGAGGCCGATTCGAGGGGCAAAGGCATCGCGGAGTAGTATTTTCACCGGTTTGAGGTAAGTAACCATTGTAAATCTGGAATTGAGGGTACAAAACCCCGATATTTGACTTGTTTTGATAAATGTGGTGACGCACATGCTAGGTGACGGGCGTGTGGGCGTGCACCGGTAGGGATTGTGACTTGGTCCGTCCCGTAGAAACTATTAAGCCGCGTATTTGATTTTAAATCTTATATTATTCTATACTTTAGTCATTTATACGGTATTATGGGTTGTATGCCATGTTTGGTGCCTTGTGCCGACCTGTTGAGACCCTTAGGGGCATTTTACTATTTTTCCCTCACTTTACTTGTTGAAAGCATATCCTCAGTCATGTTTTACCTGTTTAAATGTTTAAAACTGGTTTTATCACTCCCCTTCTAATTGTGAGGACTGTTTGGGCTGAGTTCCTTAATTTCTATTGTTGTGCCCGAGAGGCTGTGAGGTTAATGACTGAGAGAGGTTGGGAACCTAATAGTGAGGATATTATATGTTTATATTATGGATCGGGCTGCACGCCACAACGATATATATACTGGATCAGGCTGCACGCCACATATATATATACGATATATATATTGGATCGGGCTGCACGCCGCAGCAATATATATATTGGATCGGGCTGCGCGCCGCAGCGATATGACGCTTGGGCTGTAGGAGCCCCTCCGGAGTCTGTACACCTCCAGTGAGCGCAGTCGACTATAAATTATGGATCGGGCTGCACGCTGTAGTGGTTACTATGATTTCTATTACTATGAGATATTAATGAGCCTGAGTGCTGAGAGTGAGTACTGAGTGACGAGAGTGAGGGCCAGCCAGACCAAAACAGAACACCTCTTTTAAACAGTTAACCATCATAAACAGTAGTAACATATAATATAATATTCATAAATTGCGGAATTTAACGATAATAACAGCAGGAACCATCCCGACACAACCCAAACCGGGGTGTCACAAGTCATGAGCTACTACAAAATCTTCTATAGGTCTACAAAGTACGAAATCCGATACAACAGTTTGAAGAAAACATAAATGATAGAGGATAAGAGAGACAAGGGGCTGCGGACGTCAACAGCTACCTCGTAACTCCAAATCACTTCCTAACCTGGAAGGAATCAGCGCTCAGGTGCGGACTCTGCTATGTCTGAATCTGCACATATGGTGCAAGGAGTAATGTGAGTACTCCGACTCAGTAAGTAATAATTACAAATAATGGCTGAAAGTATGAAAACACGTAAAGGCACAAAGCAATTCCATATCAAGTAGTAAAATCACTTAAAGCAGTAAATCAGTGAAGAAATCAAATGATATTCCTTTTTAAAACAAGTAAAATAGGTAATTTAACAGGTAATTAACAAGTAGAAATCTTCCCCTCGGGCACAGTATCAATCGCTCAGCATAGTATCAGCCCATCAGGCTCACTCTCAGTACAGTATCAGCCCATCGGGCTACCTCACAATCACTCAGCATAATGGTCAGCCATTGTTACCTTACCAAATTGTATCATACAATGTCATTGTTACCACTGTTTCAAATCACATGGGTACCCGCGCTCACTGTGGGCGTGCAGACTCCGGAGGGGCCCCTTACGGCCCAAGCGCTATATCAAGCCACCTCATGACATCATCACTCAGCATATCCTCACATCACTCAAGCCACCGCATGGCATGAATAGTATCTCAGGCCCTCGGCCTCATATCACTCAGCATATCCTCACATATGGCCCTCGGCCTCATTCAGTCTAGAAATCATCATAAGCCCCTTGGGCATTAGTAAAACAGTAGTTCTCAGCCCAAAACATGATGTAGAAATATCATTTATACAACGAAATAAATAAAGTATGAAAGTTGTAACTCATTTTATTATTAGTTAAATGTGACAAGTTGGGCGATTTTCATTAAAGCCTGTCACTGCAGAGGGAGGCTTGTGCGGCCGCATGTTGCCCTCACGCGGTCCGCGCAAGCCAGTGCGGTCCGCGCAAAGGCAACGTGCGGCCGCACATGCCTCCCTCTGCAGTGATAGGCTTTAGTATTTGGGTCATAACCTTTGCTACAGATGTCCAAATTGAGATATCTTTACTTTTCTGGAAACTAGATACGAAGGGATACAACTTTTGTTTTTGAATCACCTCAAAATTCCTTGTAGATCAAAAGTTATGAGCTTCCAAAGTAGGACCAGCAGATCGTTCCCCACGCGGCCGCACACCATTTTGTGCGGTCCGCATGACACCTACCGCAGCCGTTTTTATGCGCTCTGCACAGCACTCAACGCGGGCGCACCTATTTTTGTGCGGACCGCATGGGTGAGTTCTGGGGCCTGCAACCCCTGTAGACCTGCTACAGCTATGATTTTTGCACTAAAACATCCCGGAACCTACCCGGAACTCCCGGAACTTCAAACCAATTGTACCAACACATCTCATGACATCGTTCAAACTTGCTCAAAACTTCGGAACGCTCACAACAACATCAAATCACCAATTTAACATAGGATTCAGGCCTAAGAACTCCAAGAACTCTTAAATTATGCTTTCGATCAAAAGGTCTATCAAATCTCGTCCGAATGACCTGAAATTTTGCACACACATCCTAAATGAAATGAAGCTACTGCAACTCTCGGAATTCCATTCTGACTCCTATATCAAAATCTCGCCTATCAACCGGAATTTTTCAAAATATCAATTTCGCCAATTAACGCCTAAATCTTCTCTACATCTCCAAAACCCATTCTGATCGCTCTCCTAAGTCACAAATCACCTCCCGAAGCTAATCGAACCCTCGAAACTCACTTCCGAGCCTTCTAACACATAAGTCAACATCCGGTTGACTTTTCCAATTTAAGCCTTCTTAAAAGAGACTAAGTGTCTCATTTCTTACCAAATCCTCTCCGAACTCGAACTAATAAACTCGATCACATAAAACACGGATAACGAAGCGTAAAGAAGCTAAAATGGGATAAATGGAGCGGTAACTCATGAGATGACTGGCCGGGTCGTCACAAATATTAATGAGCCTGAGTGTTAAGAGCGAGTATTGGGTGATGAGAGTTGAGTCACGAGTGACTGATAGGCTGCCCGAGAGGCCATATTCTGAGTGATACCTTGCCCGAGGGGCCCAATTATGATATCTTTACTGATTTCACTCTTTTTTTTAAAATAAGCCTCTGTTGGAAAATTATTAAGTATACGATTTCAAGTGTTTAAACTGAAATTTGATGATTTTACGGCGAAATTGGTTTTAAACTGTGAAGTTGACTTGTATTCTGTTGTTTTCTTCAGTTATACGATTTTTAACTGCTTGTCACTACTTTCGGACCTTATTTACTTTAGTTACTTACTGAGTTGGCGTACTCACGTTACTCCCTGCACCTTGTGTACAGATCCAGGTGCCCGAGCGACAGAGTGAGGGTCTTCAGCATTATCAGAGTTTGCCGGAGACTGCAAGGTAGCTTCATGGCGCCCGCAGCCCTGCTTTCTTCCTCTTATCCTTGTTTTCCCATTTTTTAGACTTGTTATATATTAGACAATTAGATTTGTATATTTAGAGGCTCTAGACTCGTGACACCAGATATTTGGGGTTGTGTTGTCTTATGTTTTATTGGATTCCACATTATTTTAGCTATTTTAAACACTTCTTATGAAAACTGGTATTAATCCTATGTTGGAAAAATGATTTTATAAAAGAAATTCGATCTGATTGATGGTTTGGGTTAGCTTGCCAAGAAATGTGATAGGCGCCATCACGACTGGTATTTGGGGTTGTGATATGCTGATTCATCTGTTTCTTCCTTTATTTGGTTATTTCAGGTTCGATTATCAGCTATCTAGGTACATATCCTTGAACTTGTATCATTACTTGATGAAATATTTAAATCCTAAGTAAATTATTTTTCAATTGTTCATTCTTATTTTTGTAAGTATTTTCTGACATAACTGCTAATTTAAGTGTAATTTGGATATCTTTGGCTTGTTTGTGATTCAAAGATTTAAATGTACCTCCAATGTTATCAATTGATAACTGTCGTTAAATTGGTTAGCAAGAATGTTAGTAATCTGAAATTCCATATATCCTTATCTCCTGCTGCTATTGATGATTGTAAATTCATTAGACATTTCTTTGCCAGTAATTAATGTGATTAACCTCCTTGGAAAAACATTTCTGTTATAAACGGCTTGCAAATATAAAATGGTCCTAACTGCATCAACGGTTCCAGTAGTTGCTATATCAAGATGTCATTCTTGAAACTGTTAAAAGTTCTCTATTTCATGTTGTATGATTGTCCTGCATCTTGATCTTTATTCTCCAAACAAGATCCTATTCCTTGTTGTCAAACTAGTTTGATTTTTTTGATCTTAAGCGTAATGGGGTTATTGAAACTGGAGAATTTGTACTGTCAAATAGTTGAATCGTAGAATTTGTGTACATACTTAACTTCATTTACTTCCTGCGATTCAACTGCCAGATTTGCTCACTTTGCTTCTCTGTTAAGTACCTGGTTGTAATTGTCGCCTAATCATTTCTATTTCTATGATTGAGTTTGAAGTCATGTGATATGCCAAATGAAGTATAAGCAGATTAATTCCCACATATTTAATAGTAGTTGAATTGGAATTGACATTTAGTCTTGAACTAGTAATATAAATTGGTCTCATTATATTATGTCATTGAATAGCTTCATCACTTCAGATACATACATGATCTTAAACAGTAGGAAATAATAATTAAATGAACATCGTAGAAATGCTTTAGGTGCGATTAATCAACTATCGTGACTATGGGTACAATTTCTGTGGCATAGTCATGATACATAATTCCCAATTCGGGTGTGCGTTTCATGTGACCCGATCATAACAACTTTGAACAATATTAAAATAAACATGTTGCAAATCGCGGGTGCATTTTATGTGACGCAGTTTGCAATGTGTACCAAAACGGCAAGTGTATGACAATCGTAACTTGTTCAAGAAATAATTCCATATATCCTAAAAAGCGGTTAAAATAATTAAAAGCGGTTATAAAGTTAAAAATGCACAATAGGTTTAAAACATGTAATTAATCAGATAATTAAGACAATTATTAATAGTTAAGCGACCGTGCTAGAACCACGGAACCCAGGAATGCCTAACACCTTCTTCCAGGTTAACAAAACTCCGTACCTAGATTTTCTAGTTTCGCAAACTTTTAAATAAAGTTGATTTTTCCATGATTTGGGATTTTAAAAATAAATCGGTGACTTGAGACACCAAATAAATTATTCCAAGTGGTGACTCTGGAAATAAATAAAATAATATCATTTCAAATAATGTCACTTATATTGGAAAAACTCCCTTATATACCCTCTTGGGTGTAAAAAGGAGGTGTGACACCCAAAAAGGAAATAAATTGAGAATGTGCGTAGATTATAACGACTTGAATAAAGCATGTCCCAAAGACTTATTCTCATTGCCCAACATCGATCTCTTGATCGATGCCACGGCCGGCCACGAAATCCTCACTTTTCTCGACGCCTATTCCGGGTATAATCAAATTCAAATGAACCCAGAAGACAGGGAAAAGACTTCGTTCATCACGAAGTATGGCATATACTGTTCGAACGTAATGCCCTACGGGCTAAAAAATGCGAGAGCAATATACCAACGCCTAGTTAATAAGATGTTCGAACATAAAATAGGCCAATCTATGAAAGTTTACATTGATGACATGCTAGTTATGTCCCTGCGTGCAGAGGACCATTTGGCTCATTTGTAGGAAACATTCGATATCTGTAGAAGTTACAACATGAAGCTCAACCCCGAGAAATGTGCCTTCGGAGTAGGTGAAAATAGGGGGATCGTGATTAACCCCAACAAAATCAAGGCCATCGAAGAAATCACAATGGTGAACAATGTGAAGGCCGTACAGTGGCTAACCGGGTGGGTAGCAGCTGTGAGCACCTAATTTTTGCCGTACATGAAAATAACTCCAAAAAATAGACCAAAATAATTTTAATTGATTTCTAGGAGTTTTTCTTTATTTAGTTGCATTTCATGCATTTTTAATATTTTAAAATCATAAAAATTATCACGTTTTAATTTCATGCCATCTTAGATTCAAATTTGCATGTAGGAATTAATTTTATTAAGCAAAAATCACAAAAATGGTCATTTTTACATATTTAGATTTTAGCCTATAAAATTAGCATTTTTCTTTTGTTTTAAGTTAATTAGTTGTTTTAATGTTAAAAATAGATAAAGAATTTTAATTTCTACAAAAATTGATTGATTTAGGATTTTAATTAATTTAATTTGAATTTAAAACCAAAGAAAAGAAAAGAAAAGAAAAAACAAGGAATTAAAGAATTGTTTGGGTCTTGTTCAAAATTGGGCCAAACACTACATTGTTTTGTCGATCCATCTCAGGACCCCTCTCTTGAATAAAACGGCACCATCACCTTTCCAAACTCAAGAATCCCTAAAGCTAAGAAAAAACATGAGAAAACCTACCGATTCTTAGACAAAAAAAATACCTAGCAAAAATCAAGGACCCTTCCCCTTCAACAACGAAGAAGCAGTGTCGCTGCTCCCATTTTTGCTGATCCATCTCAGGACCCCTCTCTTGAAGAAAACGGCACCACCACCTTTCCAAACTCAAGAATTCCTAATGCTAAGAAACAAAAGAAACGTAGCTACCCCCAAAAAGCTAAAGTTGAATAAGCAATGCCACCTTACAAGCCACACCCAAAAATGTCAGTTTGAATATCAGCCACCCTTTTTACTCACAAGCTCTCCAGTCAGTATTGCCTTGAAAGTCCCTTATTATGGATCGTATAACTGAGTTCTCCTACGTTGATTTCACCTTCACATACTTGTCACTAATGCGAACCAATTACAGCTGGAAGAACATTCAATCTGGTTCACTCTGGAGCAGCGCACAGCTCGAAACATAAATTTAAAGCAACTATGGTTGAACAAGATTAAACTACCATTTAGCTAGAGGCGTAAAGCCCAAAAATATGATAATAGGCTAGATTCTTCTAAAGGTTAGTGAGTATTCATGTAATTGGAAAAAGGATTTTCTTTACATTTTTTTAGTTTCTTTTTTTTTTTCGATCCAAAGAAAATGTCCAAAAAAAAAAAGATTTTGCTATTTGTTTTCGTCTTAGTTCTACTTCTTAAGAGACCCGATCAGAAAAAAGAGAGAGAATATTTTCACTTTTAGTTTCATCTCTAGCTACTCAGATCTAAAAAATCACATACAATATATTAGCTTTTTTTTCTTTTAAGTTGGATTTCGAGAAAAAGCAAGGGAAAAAAATGGGTTTCACATGAGATTTGGTTCCTGTTTTAAAGAGCCGAGGTTTACAGTCCTCTATTCGAGCTTTGGTCCATGGATTCCTGCTGATTATTCTGGTCGATGTTCTAGCTTCGACGTTGGATTTTCTTGTAATTGCTGCTTCCGAACAGAAAATGTATTGAAGAAAGCTTCTAGCCATAAGGTTCACTTTTTTTTATTTCTATTCTTGTACATTTTATTTGCTTGTTTCTCTATCTTGCTTAGTTAAACACATGATATTTTGCTTGGTTAATATTCTTTTACTGCATTTTGGTCTCCATTACTGTTCATATATAGTTGATTCTTTATAGTTTGGTTCATTTAGTTTGAATTAAGAGAACATTCAAGTGAGCTTTAAATCATGTTTAATGGATTGTATTTTTCCATGTTTTGTGCGTCTACATTTGGTTATTTTATTATTACGTTAATGAGAATGTTGTTTTACATTAGGTATTGTGTAGGATGGATTGTTTTATTAAGTTATGACTTTTAATAGCTCTAAAGAATAATTGATTCTCTTAGTGACTATAGTAGCAGTATCATACTATTTCTTTCACCAAAATCTCCTATCCATAAATCACAACCTTGCAATAATCTCAAATTAGAATATGAAATAAATCACAAACATCGTAGCTTGCTTTAGGCGCGATTAATAAAATTATCGTGACTATGGGTACGGTTCCCGTGGCATGATCACGACACATAATTCCCAAATTCGGGTGTGTATTTCATGTGACTCGATCCTAACAACTTTGAACATTAATAAAATAAACATATCGCAAATCGCGGGTGCATTTTATGTAGTGGGGTTTGCGGCGTGTTCCAAAACGGTAAGTGTACGACAATCGCAACTTGTTCAAGAAATAATTCCATAAATCCTAAAAGCAGTTTAAAATAATTAAAAGTGGTTATAAAGTTTAAAATGCACAATATATTTTAAAACATGTAGTAAATCGGATAATAGACCAATTAATAATAGTTTAAGAGACCGTGCTCGAACCGCGGAACCCGAAAATGACTAACACCTTCTCCCGGATTAATAGATTCCTTATCTAGAATTTCTGATTTCGCAGACTTTTAATAAAATCGATTTCCTCGATTTGGGATTTTAAAATAAACCTGTGACTTGGTACATCATAAAATTCTCCCAAGTGGCGACTCTAAAAATTAAATAAAATAATCCTATTTCGAATAATGTCACTTTAATTGGAAAAACTCCCTTATATACCCACCTTGGGTGGTAAAAAGGAAGTGTGACAGCTCTGGCGACTCTGCTGGGGATAAGAACCCAGAACTTGTGGTTCAGGGTTCAGAATCCGAGCTTAGAATAACTGTTATAATTGGCTTGTTTTTATTATCTGATTTTTACATGTTTGAGCCTAATGTGATAAATGCCATTTTTTACTGCTTTGATATTGTTTGGACTGTACATAAATTGTTACGAAACTCTCTTCTCTCTGAGTCTTCTAAATCATCTGGGAAGTGTGCACTTTGCGTGACTTTTTTTCTGTTAGAGTCATATCCCAATTTTAGAACGAGGTTCGGACAAGTTGCAAAGCCGGTGAAGCTTTTGTATTCCCGGTACGCTGCATCCCTTCGGCTCGAGCTGTCCGCCCGGTAAGCCAGGTCTAGAACAATAAACCCAGGTTTTTAAACCTAGTATAACAAGCCTCATGCCGGATCCCTAGTAGGAACGTTTGTTTGCATCACGTGCATTTGACCTTGGAGACTCAACACAGGGGTTGGGTCTGTCTAGGACAGGTGTACCCAAATGAAAAAGACCATCCTGATGCATCTTACGTGCTACTTGTGCATCTATTTGTTTCGGTTTGCATGTTGATCGGCATCTAGAATATGGAAAGAAAATAAAAAAAGAGAAAAAAATCAAAAATAATAAAACAAGAGTGAGAGGTAGGTATTTGAAAAATTCTGAAACTCTGCCGAAATTCTGAAAAAAAGGGAAAAAGAAAAAGACAAGGTCATTTCAAAATGAGCCTAAAATATTCAAGTGTCATGTTTCTTTGTTCCGTCAAAATTGACCGAACTACGTGGGTCTGATTCTCACCGGATGCGAGATACGTAGGCAAACCTCATTGGTTCCGGCCCCAATTTTTTTTTAAAAAAAGATCCAAAATTAATTTCCTTTAATCCTTCTTTAAAAGCATTTCCTTAGAAAATTAAAAAAAAGGATTTTAAAACTGAAAAATAAAAATGTTTCCTTCTTTCTGGAGTCTTTCATATGAAAAAAAAGAAATAAAAAGAAAAATCAATCAAAAATCAAAATCCAAAGTACGAGTTTCCTTTACTTTGAAGTATTGTTTTCCAAATATTCCAAAAAAATCAAAAAAAAAAAATCATCAAAAAAAATTATGTTCCTTCTTTAAAAGTCTTTCTTTCGTAAATGTCAAAAAACAATTTGAAAAATTGAAGTCCAAAAATATTTTCGCTTTTCTTTAGAAGTACTTTTGTAAATAAATTAAAAAAAAACTCAGAAATCCAAAATATTTTCTTAAAAGTCCCTCTTTCAAAAATTAGAAGGCAACATCCAAAATTCAAAAAATATTTTCTTTCCTCTTTAGAGAAAGAGAAAATAAATGAAAATTCAAACAAAAATATTTTCTTTTTACCTTTAAAATTCCCCAAAGTTCAAATCAAAAGAAAACGAATTCTTAGAAGTCTTTCTTTCAAAAATCAAAATAAAATCAAAATAAAAAATCCAAAAAAATAATAATATTTCCTTTCTTCTTTTAAAGCATTTCTGTCGAAAAGTCCAAAAAAAAAACAAAAAAAACAACAGAACAAAGAATTCAAAAAAATATGTTTCTCTTTTTCTTAAAGTTTTCATGGTCTGAGTTTTATAAAAGTAAACAAAAAAAGAGTTAGTTTATTTACTCCATTCTCAATCTTCCTGAACTACGCAAGATCTAATTCATGCGGCGTCATGATACGTAGGCAATTCCCATCAGATTCGATCATAGCCATAAAATAAACTGAGTGAAAAAATAAGCTGAAAAAAAGAGAAAGAGAAATTGAGTGAAAAAACAAAAAAGAAGAAAAAAAAGAAAAAGACTGAAAAAAAAAGAAAAAAAAAGGAGTGACATAAAATAAAAGAGTGAAAAAAAGAAAAGAAAAGAAAAGAGAGTGCCAAAAATAAAGAGCGATGGAAACGAAATGAAAAAAAAAATCAAGAGTGATTAAAGAGAGGCAGAAATAAAAAAAAAAGAGGTACATACTGAAATAGTTAGTTAAGGCCGGGATGAAACATGCAACCGTTCAAACACATGGTAGAAGCGTTTAACTGTTAGGTGCATTGCATCACAACATGCGATTTCCTATATGTTAAATGTCTCAAAACTAACAAGGTTGTTGGGTGTGCAAACTAGCCAAGTTTTGGTGGTTGGTTTTGTTGGTAGTCTAGCCTCCCCTCCTTCATAAGATCCAAAGGTACAGATGGCCTCCGCAAGCAATCTACCAATCATCGGTCCTAAGGATAGCCCGACATCGGCTATTCTGTAGCTAGAATCAGCAGCTGCTGTAGAGAATAGGATGTTGCGTCTCCGCATATCGGAAATGTGGATTGCCTGGTCCAATGGTAGGGAACCGCCAAGTGCAATTCTTGAGTTCCCTGAATTGATCCCCAGGTCAGGCGAGGTTACCAATGCCCCTGTGCCCAACCCGCTCATCCCATGCGATCACCCTCCAATGCCCTCCAATGATCCTGGCATGCCTTCTGTGGCTCACCCCCGGGCACCAGCTTCAAGGACACCGCCTCTAATGTTCATTTTTCAAGGTCCACAGCTTCAACCAGAAATAACATATGTGACCCCGTACTCTTTCACTCAAATTTTGCAATATGATCTCTCGGTGGAACAAGAAAATGTTGTTAATAATCCTGAACAAGAGGAAATGGCTCGGAAGATGAAGAGCCTGAAACAAAGCCTAAAAAACATGCAAAGTATGAGTGGCCAAAAGAGTGTCGCATACTCTGACCTCTGTATGTTTCCCCATGTCCACTTGCCAGCTGGCTTCAAGATGCCAAAATTTGAAATGTATGACGGGCATGAAGACCCGGTCGCTTACCTGAAACGATACTGTAACCAGTTGAGAGGCACTAGTGGAAAAGAGGAGCTGCTAATGTCCTATTTCAGGGAAAGCCTCACCGAAATCGCTTCTGAGTGGTATACGGATCAAAAAATTACTCATTGGCATGTGTGGGACGATATGGACAGAGATTTTGTCCGCCAGTTCCAGTATAATGTGGACATCGCTCCCGACAGAAACTCTTTGTCCAATTTGAAAAAGAAAACCGCGGAAAGCTTCCGCGAATATGCTGTCAAATGGCGTGAGCAAGTTTCCAGGGTAAAGCCTTCAATGGACGAAATTGAAATGGTCACAGTCTTTCTACAGGACCAAGTTTCGGACTACTTCCAGAATATGATGTCCGCTATGGGAAAGTCATTTGCTGAGGTTATCAAAATTGGGGAGATGGTAGAAAGTGGGCTGAAAACGGGTCGAATCTTGAGTCATGCTGCTTTTAAAGCCACATCATTAGATGTTCAAAATGGTTCAGAGGATTTGATAAATGGAAACGGAAGAGAAGAAGGAGCCATGATGGCTTCCAGCTCGAGGGAGCCTGCAGTTCATTCAGCCAATCATATATGCTTCTTGAGGTCCTTTAACATTATTAC
Source organism: Nicotiana tabacum (assembly GCF_000715075.1). Classification (NCBI taxonomy): domain Eukaryota; kingdom Viridiplantae; phylum Streptophyta; class Magnoliopsida; order Solanales; family Solanaceae; genus Nicotiana; species Nicotiana tabacum. Next base: position 27,208,120 of record NC_134095.1, read on the forward strand.
CCCCTTCAAAATGCTGCTTATGTCGTGGAATCACCTCCTTATATGGTGATGAACGCGCAACCTTATACGCGGCCATAACATCATATACAAAACCGATCTCCACCTCCCATAATTGTCCATCCTTACCAAGCTCTATATAATCCTCAACCAAATGATCCCCAATACAATCCTCGCCCAACAGAGCCTTTCAAAAAGAATCAGTTCACCCCTATTGGTGAATCGTATTCAAGCTAGTTCCAAAAGCTAATCAGGCTAGATCTATTACAGCTAGTGGCCATAAACCGGCCTAACCCCGAGTCTCCCTCGCACCGAGCTGATGCTAGATGTGAATACTACTCTGGAGCAGTAGGATATAGTACAAATGACTGTTGGACTCTGAAAAGGGTAGTTGAAGATTTGATTGAACCTGAAAGAATTATTTTTCAGGATGAAGAAGCTCTTGATGTGATGAACAATCTGTTGCCTACCCACAATATCGGGAAAATAGTCGGAATGTTTTGTAAAGATGAGGAATTTGATCCGGCACTGAAGGCCATTGCAGCCATCGCCGAGATAGAAGAAAAGCCAAAAATGGTTGCCAAGCATGAAAGTTCCCCATCAGCCGAGAGTCTTAGTAGCCAGTCTTACTATCCTTTCTGCGTCCGAATTATCTCAGGGTGTGATCCGGATACTTTACCTTATTGTCTTACTTTCCGATGTAAACCCTTCTATCTTCAAAAAAGAAAAATAAAAAATCAAAAATCAAATGAAAATTAATATTTCATTGTCCAAGAATGTCTCTTTTCTTAATTTCACTTTTCTTATTCTCTTTTTAGTTCTGTTAAATGCAGATTTCAATAACATGACATGCTTGCGGACTTCATGCCCCAGATTCCAAAACGCTGTCAGACTTCGAAATAATGAATCAAGAATTAGAATGCAATGAAGATAAGTTTAAGGAAATAAAACAAAGAGTTGGAACAGCTGTTGATACCCAATTTTTTCTTATATCTTTTATATGCATAAATACCTTCAAAATAGCATATATGCATATATAGGCATGCACAAGGTTTTTATAATTTTTCCCATAATTTTAAGGATTTAAATTGATTTATTTCCTTCCTTTTTATTCATAAAATCCCCAATAATTATCCCTCAAATTAGTGTTGTGGTGATTTAGAAATTTAATTTCTATATTTATGTCAAAATATGGTTAAAATATTTTTATGCATTTTTATAATTGCATTTTTGTATTTTTAAAGCTAAATTGCATATTTGCAATATTAGCCCATTAATGTATAATTACATTTATATGAGTAAAATTGATCTCCTATATTTAAAATGTTAAATATCTATTTTAAATCATTTTAGTATACAAAATTATTTTCCAGAAATTATTCATTATTTATTATAAATTATATAGGAAAAATTGGCTATTTAAAATATAGCCAGATTACATTTCAATTTTAGCCTTAATTTAAACCCAGCCCAAGCCCAATTTTGTATTAAAAAATACCCGACCCAAGCCCTGAACTTGCCTACCTGACCCAAAGCCATATTAAATCCTGGCCGTTGATCTCGACCCTCGTCCGTTCTTACCATTTTTAATTCCAACGACCCCTAACCCTAACTCATTATCCAAATACCTCCACCTATGTATTCTCTCATCTCCTCTCCACTCTCAACCACTCAACCTAACCCTAGCTCCTTCAACCACCAACCTTCTTCTTCGGTTTTCTCCGGTGATCTCCCTTTAACTCGTAAGCCTCCAATGGCTCATCTAATGCTATGCTTGCCTTCTCTAAGGTCTTCAAGGGCCCTGGGCCACGCCGACCTGCATCTAGGGTTTGTTATTTTTCTGTTCTTGGCTACTTTTGTGTGATTTCAAGCAAAATCATGTTGTGCTTGTTACGATCCTTGGGATTCTAGACAGGTTCCTTCATCTCTATTTGGGTTTCTTCTGAAACCCTAATTTCTGCCTACATCTTCTAGATCTGTACAATTTTAAAATGATTTGAGTTTGTTTCTTTAGTATTTTACAATGTTCTTAGGATTCTTTTACAAGAATCATCGATTTCAAATGGTTTTCACCTTCTTCTAAAATTAGGGTTTTCAGAACTCCTTTTAAAACTTTGTTTAAACTGATTCCTTATGTTTAAACTTCCATATCTTGCATATTTCGACTGATTCTATGATTTTACTACCTTTTCAACTCGCCTATGTTGAAAGCCCTAATTTTCTACACTTCTTTGTTTGGTTTTGTATATTAGCATGACTGCTCGTTTCTTGTTTGAGTTTTTGTGACTATCTTGCTTCGAATATGTTCTTACTAAGGTTTTAGCCTTATATCACCTCTATGTTCTTATGTTCATCTTGGTTGTTCAGACTTGCCTCTTTCTATCGATACTGTTTAACCTGTATGTTTGCTATGTCTGGTTATTCTTCTCTATTTATATGATGAATACAGAATCATGACTCCCTCTTTGATTGATTCTGGATTCCCTATTTTTTGGGTTTGATTGAAAGAACTTCCTTTAAACCCTCAATTTCTACCTCTTCTATTCAAATTAATTGATTTGCCTACCTTGTCTGCTGTGGTACTTTATTCTTACTGGCTATTTCCTTAATTAGAGTGTTCTGAACTTAGCCTTAATTGTTTACTCTATACTTACTGAATTTGAATCTTTCCCTATTAGTCATACACTAATTTCTTTCCGTATCTGTTACTTGTTCCTACCGTTTGAATTAATTCTCTTAACTTAAGGGAGTAATTGTCCTAATTTTGCTCTAATTGATTATGAGTTCCATAATTACTATGCTACTATGATTCTTACCTTATTTTTATCTAATTTCGAACTACTATATATACACACTCTCTCATTAACACAAATACATGAACACTTTGTTCAAAAAACTCTCTCTCTCACACTTAAACTTTCTGCTCTCTCTCTCTCTCTCTCTCTCTCTCTTTTGTGCTATTTGCTACTATTTTGAGTTAGCCGGTTACAAGCCAAGGCTAACTATTGTGCTCTCCTACTCTTTCACTTTTGCTCACTGTCTTCTTTACCGGTATGTTCTAATTTTAATTCAAGTTCCAAAACAATATGGTTCTTTTATTGCTTCAGTTCATCCTGTTTCTAGTTTGCTTTTACTTATGGTTTTGCTGTGAAACTTGCAGTTAATATGATTACATGATTAGCACGTTATGTACTCCCCTTCCTTAGGATCAGTATGAACATGTTACCCCTCCCCTCTATGTAGTCTGCACTCCTAAACTTGTATGGTTCTAGGATCGATCAAGTCATGTAGATCCTATACTAAACTCTCTTAAGCATTGTTGATTCTGTGACTATGGCTAAATAGAGTTTTTGAGCATAATTCCAAGGACTTCTGCCTACTGTGTGTTTACTATTATGTGTTTCCACTGTCCCCAATTCCCATTTACCCCTGTGTGAAGGCTTGTGGTGTTAAACCCTCTTTGTTCTATGTGTAATGTTGAACTTGCTATGGTTTTAAGACTGGTCTATTATTTGTTGACTGCCCTACTCTTTTCAAAACTATCTCATTGAATAACTCCTCTATTGTTTCACAAAATTATTTTCATGTATCCTGTCAATACTGTTTTCCTACTAAAATCTTTCAAACTATGTCAAGCACTCCCATTCTACTCCTAAGTCAATATGTTATGCCCCCTCATATATGTGTACTGCCTTGGGATCCTCTTGAGAACCCTCTGAACTCTAGCATACTGAGGTTGGCCCTTCCATACTACACTTATTCAATTTGGTTACTAAGTCTAGGTGTAAGCATGACCGGATCTTTGAAATCCTTAGGGAACTTTGATGCACCTAGACTATGACGTTGTCTATGGAATTGAGGCATTTGAGGCTATTGGAGGCTTTGGAAATACGGGCCTCTCTATAGGCTCCCTATAACATAACTTCTTATTTTCTTATTTACTTATGTAATTCATTCATATGGTCTATAATAATTTGTAAACGAATATTGGGGTGACTAGTGAAAAGGGTGGGTAGTTACATGTTTGTGAGGTAATACGGGTAGGAACCATGTCTATAGGACTTTACAATTTGTTGTGTTTGCCTTTATAAGTAGAAACCATGCCTATAGGACTTTTTTATCTTGTTATGTTAGAAATTATGCCTATAGGTCTCAATTGATTCAATAATAGAAATCATGTTTAATAGGTCTTAAATCAGTTTTACAAGTAGATCTCATGCCTATAGGATACAATTCAATCAAGCTTCTGTTAAAATTAGATATCATGCCTATAGGGAACAACACTAGAATTCTGCCTATAGATATAAACTAGCTTAGTTTTAAAATAAATCAATCCGGTTAACGATTAGCTCACTTCTAAACTGGTTTAATTAATGGTCTATTTTCCTGAAACGAGTTCTTTCAAAAACTGCCTCAATTTATCATTAGACAACATTCCTGTAGGGATTAAAGAGTCAATTTCAAAACCTACCTTGTTTTACTATATAAAATGTAGTCATCAGCATTCCGCGTATAGGTAAGCCTGTAGGGCATTTTCAAAACTTGCAATTCTGAAATTGTTTCTGTGACTTAATGTTTTTCTGGTTTAACATGTTTTAAAATTAGTAGGCAACTGCTCGGGTCATTACTTCTAAGTTTATAAGATAAACTGCTCATCTTCTGTATATTCACTCAAATATCATGCCTTAGGATACTATTTAACAAAAAGGCCTTTATTTGTGTTTGAGTCGTGCTTTTTACATGCTTTATGTGGAGGTAAACTGAGCCTCTTATTTGTTCCTTCCTATTCTTGTTTGCTAAGAGTCTTATGTGTTATTTCTTGCTGACTTAGTATTTTCACCTTTTAAATCTTAGGGGTCTGTTTAGAACCACCTATAGGTAGAGGTCCTAAATCCCTCCAGGACCACTAAGAAGGGACGAGTAACAACACGCAATAGAGATCGCTGACCAACACTCACTTTAAATGACCACTAAGGGGATGGGAAGGGTAGATATGGGATATGATGACTACGTGCTAATGTCACGTGTAGCCCTTATTGAGGAGTGTTTACCGGACATTGTATGTGGTGATCCTATAAGCTAACCAACATAGGACTCCTCCTTTTCCAAAATTCCTTTTTCTGTTTAAAACTTTGTTTTACACAACTTGTTCAAAATCTTTATCTTATTTGAGTTATCCAACGTGCTTTACTTGCAACCTATTTGATTCAACTATTTATTTGGTTAATGGACTAATTCATAAATATAAGTTTGGCCGGGACCTACAGTTGTGGACCAAGAGGGGTGCCTAACACCTTCCCCTCGAGGTTATTTCGAGCCCCTACCCTAATCTCTGGTAATGCAAACAAATGCAAGAGTTAATTACTCTATGTGTCGTAACACACCATCACTCGTTAGGTGGCGACTCTTCAAATACATAATTCCCAAAAGGAAATGAGTTATTAAACCCCGTGAATGTCGAAACCTGGACCTCTCTCCGCGGAGGAGAAAAGGGGGCACGACAGCATGGTGACTTTGCTGGAAAAATCTTTAGGCTCTTACCATAACAAACTTATCTTTTACAAATTAGTCCAAGCATGCTTTATCTCGTACCCTTCTCCCTTATTTGAATTTAACTGTCCATGTTTTTAAGCATTTATAGTTCTTTACTCCTGAAACTGACTTGTCTCTTTGTTTTCTTTTTCCTGTAACTGTCCTTCAATTATTTAAATGTTGTATTTATTTTCCTACGTGCAAATACTTGACTAAATGTTATTAGTTGCTGCATAAATCATGCTCCACATTATATTCCACTCGTGCGTATCAAATCCTATAGCAACGCTTTAATGAGTGGTTGCGTTCTTCCTATTTACTACCCTTAAATTCGGAAAGGCTTATTTGTGATAAAATAAGTCGATCAGCGGTGCAGTCGACGGTTCCGTGCCTTCCTCCTCGAGTTGTCCGCTTGAGGGTACCAGTCTAAAACCCCATAGAAACCTTACTCTAGTTAAAATTGTGCATGCATCATGGTCAAACCTAGTCGGATAAGTTATGTTGTCCACATAATGATCCTTTAAGATAAGCCTTATCCAAAACCCATCAGGTTTTCCATAATCCCAACGGATGCAACCACGTTCTGTGAATTAATTTGGAGAGCTAAATATTTATATATTGATCATAAATGTATAAATAGTCGAGTCCGGTGGGGGTAAGGTCTAACCCTTTTGTTTTGCAGAAAATGAGGCACGAGGTCCCCAGATTCGGTATGGTTAGCAACATCCCACCATTGCTGCTAGATTGGTGGGAGGACCTTTCCTCAAGCGACAAGAAACATGTGAGAAAATACCTGGGTAACCTGCCTTCCTTACTAGATATTGAGCCAAACAACAAATTGATCGAAGCTGCCACTTTATTCTGGGATAGTAAAAGAGCTATATTTTGTTTCGGTGACATAGAAATGACACTGCTTCTAGAGGAAATAGGAGGGCTTGCAGGATTGACTTGGGACAGTTCCGGGCTATTGGTACCAGAAAACCGTACGGGCAGGGGATTTTTGAAGATGATGGGGTTGCAGAAGAATGTCGACCTAGTGTGCTTAAAAGAATCTTACATACCTTTCGAATACCTGTATGAGAGGTATGGCCACATCCACCGCAGAGTATTCGTATTCATTGGGTGCTTTCTAGGCCTAATAGTGTTCCTAATGAAAAAGGGAAGAATCCACACTAGGTTGGCCATGGTCGCTAAGACTCTGAAGGGATTAATGGACAGACATATACCATAGTCCCTATGATCATAGTCGATATCTACAGGTCTCTGGAGCGCTGTCAAAGAGGGGTCAAGAATTTCGAGGGTTGTAATTTGTTGCTGCAGTTATGGTTGTTGGAGCATTTCCAAAGGGGTCGCTATCGCCAAGAATTTCCGCAAAGGGCTTGGAACGACCACATTGCCTTCCATCACCCTAAGCAGATGACCTACATTCCAGATAGATTTGCTCAGCCAGAAAGCGCCAAGGAATGGGTAGAGTTCTTCGACAATCTGACCAATGAGCAAGTGTAGTGGATATTTGAATGGTTCCCAACAGACGAATTTATAATCAGGTCCAGGGATGCTCTACACTTGGTACTGATCGGGTTGAGAGGGATATACTCATATTTCCCTATGCAAGTTATGAGGCAAGCAGGTAGAAAACAGGTTGTACCAAGGGTTGTCAAGATGAGTCATTTCAGGGTAGACTTCCAAGACAACGACGTCCCTTACAAATGCCAAGCTCAGCACATGTGGCACTGCAAAATCATTGTGGAGAAAAGCACCATTGAGCTAGAAAGGTATCATGCAGGGTGCGAGCCTCTCTATTCGGCATGGTTGGAAGACAATCTGAAAGGAATGGTGACACCAGAGACCGGTCGAGGGAACAAAATCATAGATGAGGAAGCTGAAGCTCAGGTCAAATACAACAGGCTACGCAAGAGGGTCCACGACTCTGAGAATGAGCACCGAGAAATACATGAAAGGAATGTGAGGTTGATGGAGGAGTGGAAAGATATGGAAATCACTTCCAATAGGAAACTGGAATATCTGGAGCGAGAAATAGTGGAGCTGGAAGGCAAAGTCATAAAGAGATTTGAAAATTGCCAGAACGCTGAAGGAGGACATCTGGTCAGAGCCTACTTGATGCTGGGGCTGCGCGAGCTAGGGGATCTATATGATGGAGTCCAAAAGATCGAATATAGGGAAGGTTCTTCGGGGACCAAATAGGCTAGATTAAACTTGCTTTTCCTAAAATGTAATAAGGCCAAGTACCAATAGTGACTTAGTTTATTCTTGTCTTAGTGTCGTTTTGGGATTCGTCTATTTTTATATTATGAAATGAAGCATTTATTGGCATTAAAAGTTCTCCAAGTTTATTTGTCGTTAGGCCTACCTCGGGCACAACAAGGATCCCAAAGTAGGACACGAATTTATATTTTCGCAATATGTGTTTAAATACTGCAAATATATCAGGATCCTCACTGACTTGTTACCTTTTTTGTTTTTGCTTATTTTTTATTGTTATTCCCATCCCCTTAGGTTGGTTCACTCATACTGGCCTTATCAGCATATCATACCACATCCAGAGGCCCTCCACCTCCTCTTCTTCCAAGAAACACAAAGGGAAAATGAAAGACAAAGATGGACGACTTAAGTGGAATCCAAAACGAAAATGTTGAGAACGTAGAGACTTCAGATGGTCGTAGTACTCCGACCCCAAATGACCTAGTTTTGAGACTAGAACAAAAAATAGTAGAACTGCTAGGAGAACTTGAGCAGGTCTGCAACTTGGCAAACTTGTCACTCACCCTCAATGTCCCTAATATCCACCAACAAAATATAAAGAACCCAACACCACCTCAGAACACACAAAACCAACAGCCACAAAATCCTACTACACCAAATCAATATGCAACTCCACCCCAAAATATCAATCTATTACCAATACTAACTCCATCACAACATCATCATCAACCAATTCAGTACCCGCCAACCACCATTTACCACACTCCCCAAAACACACCACAACCCATTCCTGATCCCCTAAACTCCACCAATGACCATCACTACACTCAAGTTGCTGGCACCCATAAAAGCAACCCTATATATGTGGAAACTATACCTACCTCTACCCAACCAACCTCATATGCACCAGAATCCTCCAAGAAGGACCTGCTCATTAAAACTATAGCTGAAGAACTCAAGAAGTTAACAAGCTGAGTTCAAAGTGTTGAAGGCGACAGAGAAATAGAAGGTTTGAACTATGAAGATCTGTGCATACAGCCGGATGTCGAACTACCAGAGGGGTACAAACCTCCCAAGTTAGAAATGTTCGATGGTACAGGTGATCCCTGGGTTTATCTAAGGACCTATTGTGACAAGCTTGTTGGAGTCGGGAAAGATGAAAAGATCTGGATGAAGCTCTTTGTGAGGAGTCTTATTGGGGATGCTTTGTCTTGGTATATCAGTCAGAATCCTAAGGAATGGTCCAATTAGGTAAGCATGTCGTCGGATTTCATAGACCGGTTCAAGTTTAACACAGAGAATGCACCGGATGTCTTCTACATTCATAATCTTAAAAAGAACCCTACTGAGACTTTCCGTGAATACGCTACTTGTTGGAGGTCGGAAGCGGCCAAGGTCAGGCCCTCTTTAGACGAAGAATAGATGAATAAATTCTTCATCAGGGCACAGGATCCACAATATTATGAGAGGTTGATGGTTATCGAAAATCATAAATTCTCTGACATCATCAAACTCGGAGAAAGAATCGAAGAAGGAATCAAGAGCGGGATGGTAATGAATTTTGAGGCATTATAGGCCACATATAAAGCATTATAATCAGGCGGCATATCAAAGAAGAGAGATGTTGGGGTAGTAATGGTGGCTCAGGGCCCAAAATCTCCACTTGTATATCAAACACCTCCACCCACATACCAAGCATCACCGCCTACCTATCAGCCTTCAATTCCCAGATATTCCCAACCAGCCACTATCCATCACACCTATAACTCCCAACCATCCCACTTCCAATCACCACCAGCTCGCCAAAATTATCCAAGACCAAGACCCAACTTTGACTGCAAGCCACCCAGACAATACACTGCCATTGCTGAACCCATTGACCAACTGTATGAAAGGTTGAAAGCCGCAGGTTACGTTACTCTTATTCCCACTGTGACATTAGAAAATCCATCCCAATGGGTCAATCCGAAAAAAACTTGTGTGTACCATTCTAGTATGAAAGGGCATACTACTGCTGAGTGCCGAACATTGAATAATAAGATCCAGATGCTAATTGACACTAAGGTCATACAAGCCAAGGAGGCCGCACCTAATGTCTGCAACAATCCACTCCCTGATCACAGAGGTGATGGGGTACATGTGATAGAGACTGAAGAATGGGACCCCGAAGGGTTGATCGAGCTTATTCGAGAAGGCGATGACTTTAAAGTTGTAGTCACACTTACTCCTATTGTGGTTCAGACTCAAGAACCAATCGAGGTTGAGGTAATTGCATCGGTTCCATTCGAGGTGGAAGTGGCTCCGCCCGCAGCTACCTCCGCTCCATTTGAAGTAGAGGTGGTCACACCTTTTACTGTGATAGTATCAACCACACCCCCATTTAACTCAAAAGAAATGCCCTGGGATTATGTTGTTGAGGCTTGGCGGAAAAGGAAAGCCAAGGTAGAGGAATCTGACGCTGCATGGGGGATGACTAGAACTGGAAGAGTCTATACACCTGAACACCTGGGAGGTTCAAGTAAGGATGCCATTACTAGGAAGCCTATCATTGAGACTGGGCCAGATGACGTGTGGAAGAAAGTGTAGGCAAAAGAATACTCTATTGTTGACCATCTGAACAAAGTCCCTGTGCAGATATCTATCCTGTCACTATTGCAGAATTTAGAGGCACATAATAATGCTTTGATAAAAGTACTGAGCGAGGCTTATGTACCCAATAACATCACTAGTGGAGAAATGGCCAACATGGTTGGGCAAGTGCAGGAGAGCCATAAGATTATCTTATACGAAGATGAGCTACCGCCTGAGGGTTTGAATCATAATCGAGCATTACATATCACAGTGCAAATCGAAGACAAGTTCATTGTCAGGGTCCTGGTTGATGGGGGTTCGAGCTTAAATATTTGTCCATTGGACACCCTGAAGAGTTTGAACAAAGGTTTCCATGAGATACGGGTAGGAAGCATGAATGTGAAGGCTTTCGATGGGTCCTAGAGGGCCACAATCAGGAAATTAAACTTTGCTTGCAGATAGGGACGACTTGGTTCGACGTTGAATTCCAAGTACTTGACATACCAGCATCATATAATCTTCTGTTGGCCTGACCCTGGATCCATGCTACCGGAGTCGTGCCTTCCACTCTACATCAAGCCGTGAAGTTTGAATGGAACCTCCAGGAAGTAATCATTCACAGAGATGGAAGTAACCCTCTCTACACTAGTCAAACCATCTCGGTCATTGGACATAGAAGAAGGCTAGGAGGGGAAACCTATCATCACATCGAACGGGTCAATGTCATTGAGAAGGATAAGTGGTGGAGTAACAAAATAGAAAGCATACTAGAATGGTCCGGATATGAACCCGGTAAAGGGTTGGGAAAGAACCTCCAAGGTATCACCAAACCAATAAAGCTAAAAAAATCATGGTACCACTTTTGGGCTCGGATACCGATATACATAACAATAGTACAATGATTGTTCGCCTCCATAGCGTGGACCATATTACCCTCTTGATCAACCGGTGCCACGTTTGGAATAGGATTTTTATCAGGCTGACACAATATGGGGAACTGTAGAGGAAGAAGTACTCGCTGGGTTGAAGAATTTGTTCTTGGAGGATGAGAACATGGACTGCGGTGCTATAATTAAGAAGGAGAATGAAGAAGACCCCACTATTCAGACTAAGACAAAGGGAGTTGTTCTCAGAAACTGGACTGCCACACCATCTCAAGCCCGTCGAGTCCCTGGGTAGCTTCGCAGAATTTACCTGTATAGTTATTCTAGGCATTTAAGATTTCCTATAGTTTCATTTAAGTTTTACTTGTTTCAAAATAAACGCTCGATTCACCGAGTCGTGCTTTGTCTTAACCATTTTTCAAGTTTTAATCAAATGCATTTGCTCTTTATTATTCACTACTATCTTTACTCTTTTTCTTTCTACAATGATATTATCACTTTTCCTGATGAACCAGTGACTGTGACATGTAATGAGGCAATGTAACATGAGAATAGTGGTTCAAATGAGGAAGACGAGATACCCGAGGAAATTGTCATGGAGGTCGAAAATTTTGAGAATAAGCCTAAGTCCAATCTGGACGAAACCGAAGCAGTAAATTTTGGAGATGCCGAGACCATCAAGGAGACCCGCATCAGCATTCACTTGTCACCAACAGAATAGGAAGAGTACATTCGTTTCCTAAAAGAATATGAGGATATTTTTGCATGGTCATATGATGACATGACCAGTTTGAGCACTTCCATAGTTGTTCACAAGTTGCCTACTAATCTCATGTGTCCGCCAGTAAAATAGAAACTCAGAAAGTTCAAACAGGACATGAGCCTAAAAATCAAGGAGGAATTTACCAAGCAGATCAAAGCCAAAGTTCTCAGGGTGGTTGAGTACCCAACCTGGTTAGCTAACATTGTGCCAGTTCTGAAGAAGGATGGGAAGGTCAAGTATGTGTTGACTATCGGGATTTAAATAAAGCAAGTCCCAAGGATGACTTCCCATTGCCAAATATACACATCATGATCGATAATTGCGCCAACCATGAATTCCAATCCTTTGTAGATTGCTTCATGGGTTATCACCAGATTTGGATGGATAATTAAGATGTAGAGAAGACAACTTTTATTACACCATGGGGTGTATATTGTTACAAGATGATGCCATTTGGTCTGAAGAATGTTGAAGCCACTTACATGAGAGCCATGACAACTATCTTCTATGATATGATACATAAATAAATTGAGGTGTATGTGGACGATGTCATTATCAAATCCAAGAGGGTCGCAGATCACATAGCAGACTTGAGGAAGTTCTTCGATAGGCTAAGGAGGTACAATTTGAAATTGAACCCTGCAAAGTGTGTATTCAGGGTTCCCGCAGGAAAGTTACTAGGATTCATCATCAATCATCGGGGGATCGAACTGGATCCATCTAAAGTCAGATCTATTCAAGAGTTACCACGACCTAAGAGCAAAAAGGATGTGATGAGCTTCTTAGGGCGTCTCAACTATATCAGTCGATTCATAGCACAGTCCACAGTCATATGTGAACCCATCTTCAAAATGTTGAGGAAAGACGCTGAAACAAGCTGGACAGAGGATTGTCAGAAAGCTTTCGATAAGATCAAGGAGTACCTGTCCACACCACCAATTTTGGTCCCGCCAGAACCAGGACGCCTTTGTTACTTTATCTGTCCGTATTGGATGGAGCCTTCGGATGTGCTTTAGGACAACATGACGAGACAGGAAGGAAGGAGAAAGCCATATATTACTTGAGTAAGAAGTTCACACTTTATGAAGCACAGTATTCTCTGCTCGAATGCACTTGCTGTGCTTTTACCTAGACGGCCCAGAAGTTGAGGCATTACTTCTATGCCTACACTACATACCTCATACCCAAGATGGATCCTTTAAAGTACATATTTCAGAAACCAATGCTGACTGGAAAGTTGGCCAAATGGAAGATACTGCTAAGTGAGTTCGATATCGTCTATGTAACTCATAAGGCGGTCAAGGGACAAGCATTGGCAGATCACCTTGCTGAAAATCCGGTGGGAGGAGAATACGAACCCTTGAAAACGTATTTTTCTGATGAAAAAGTATCATTCGTAGGAGAAGACATTACTGAAGCATATGACGGTTGGAGGATATTTTTTGATGGAGCCGCAAATTTCAAAGGAGTAGGCATCGGAGCAGTTCTGGTATCAAAAATGGGTTAGCATTATCCGGTATCTTCCAAACTCAGATTTCCTTGCACCAACAATATGGCAGAATATGAAGCCTGCATACTAGGGCTCAACATGGTAGTCGACATGAACATTAGGAGTTGTTGGTAATCGGTGATTCATATTTGCTTGTGCACCAGGTACAAGGAGTGTGGGCCACCAAGAATTGCAAGATATTGCCATATCTGCACCACGTGCAGGAATTGAGAATGAGGTTTACAAAGGAGAATTCCGACATGTGCCCAGAATTCAGAATGAGTTTGCCGACGCATTGGCCACTTTGTCATCCATGCTACAACATCCAGATAAGAACTACATTGATCCCATTCTGGTGAGGATCCATAATCAGCCGGAATATTGTACTCATGTCGAGGAAGAAGCGAACGGAAAACCTTGGTTCCATGACATCAAAGAATACTTATCAAAAGGAGAATACCCGGAGCACGAAAATCACACCTAGAAACGCATGCTCCGGAGATTGTCAAATCACTTCTTCCACAGTGGGGGGAACTGTAAGCACGTGATTTTTGCCCTATATGAGAATTACTCCCAAAAAAATTCAAAAATAAAATGATTTTTCTTTGGTGTACAATTTTGTGATATTTTGAAGAATTATTTGTATTTGTCTGTGCGTGTTTATTCGCTAAATTAATAAAAAATACAAAAATATGTCGCATTTTGCATGTAGGATTTAATTCTACAATTGTTAGTAATTAAAATTGTTTTACAAAAATTAAAAATTACAAAAATAGGCATCGTTTGCATTTTTAGCATTTAATGTCCAAATATACAATTTTATGCTTAATTAATACTTAATTGTGCGTTAATTGTTATTGGGAGTTAATTTGCGCCTTTATAACTTAATTTAGTTCTTAATAATAGTTTAAGTATTTTTATAATTTAGTTTTAGAAAAATAAAAGAAGAAAAGAGAGCGAAAATATAAAGAAAGTCGGAATTGGGCCTCTTCTTCAATTTCAAGCTATAGGCCCAAAAAATGGCCCAATCTTCCCTACGACCCAGTCCATTTCGAACTGGGTCGACCCAGTCCATTAACCCAACACCCCTTCTTCATTTTTGTCCAACACAAAACAAAACCAAAAAAAAAATAAAAAAATAAAAAGTGAATTATCACTATTAATAGTTTTATTTTTTGTTTTTTTTATATATATAAAAAAATCCGAAAATATTTTATTTTATTTATTATTTTTATTTTAAAAAATATATATATATAGTAATAATGATTTTAAAAAAATAAAAAAATAAAAAATAAAAAGTAAAAGAATGTAGAAAATTTTTTTAAAAAAAAGTAAAAAGTTTTAAAAAATTTAAAAGTAAAAGAATGTTGGAATTAAAAAATAAATATAAAGATATCTAAAAATTTAAAAAATTTAAAGTAATTGAAAGTAGCATTTTTAAAAGAAAAAGAAAAGATAGTGGTTTATTTTTTAAAGAAAAGTTAAATAAAGTGAGATTCTCTTTTAAAAAAAATAAAAAGTGGGATTTTAAATAAGATAAAGTAATTAAAGTTGGAATTTTAAAAATAAAAGTAAATAAAGGTGGGATTTCTTTTTCTAAAAAAATAAAAGCAATTTGTAAGTGGGATTTCTTTTAATTAAAAAAATAATAAAATAATAAAAAACAAATCTGAAAATTTCGAAAATTTTGCTATAAATAGAAGAGAAAATTTAGGAAGAAGGGTGGAAAAAAAGAGAGGAAAAACTAGATAGAGAGAAGAAAAAAAAGGGGGCGGAGTGAGAAGTATACACCCGATATACATTCTGTATACACTGAATATACAGGGGCAGAATTCATTTTGGAGAGTTTTGAAGTTGAAAAAAAATAGTTACTGCTTTATTGCCTCGCTTAAGATCTGAAATAGTCAGAACCTTCCTGCCTTTTACTTCTTCACTATACTTGGAGTCGTTTATAGTCTCCTGGGTTTTCTGCTATTCCTACTGTACTGGTTTGCGATGTTGCTGAATCTGCTGTTGCTGTGTTATTACTGCTGCTGACTTCTCCTTCTTTTGTTCTTGTACTGCTGTTTCCAGGTACACATTTGTACAATCTCGGCTTGAAGCAAAAAATGAAATATTAATCAGGCTTTGTTCCTGTTGAATTCCTCCTGTTTAGATTTGTGGTTGAATATAATTTTTCTTTCTTCGTATAAAAGATGTAGTTGAATGATTAATGAATAATGAGGTTGCATATGTATACTTTCTTCATCTAATAATGTTATTTTAAATTACGGAGAATAATTAATCTGTTTTTGATATTATGGTCAATCTCATGTTCTAGTATTATTGAATAACAGAATATAAAATGAAAGCAGTTTTTCTTTGTACAAACTCGATCGCAATTTTCCATTCGCATTAGCCGTAAACTAATAACTAATAAGTTACGTTTTTCAGCATGTAAATAATTAAGAGATTTTCTTTTAGTTTAGAGACGAACTTAATAGAAAATATAGTCATTGTAGGTTTATCCTGTAAAAATAAAAATGAGACGAGCCTCGCCAAATAAAACGTATAGATTGCGGGGCCCTCACAAAATGTATGGTTTAATTAGAATTCGGAAGGACCGTTTAGCGAATTTCACGGTCTTCCCCAAAATAATAACGCGATAGTCTCTTTAGGCGCGTGTTTAATATTTTACTTTCTTAAACCTGGGTGTGCATTTCATGCGACCCGAATCCAAATCCCAAAACATCAAATAAAACGTGTTCCGGATTGTGGGTGCATTTCATGTAACGCAGTCCAAAGACGTGTTTTAAGCGATGTTCATATTTCTTTTAAAAACAATAATAATAAAGCGGTTAAAAGATAAAATTTGCACATAAGTTCATATTTGTATAAAATCAGACAATCAAGCCGAATATAACAGTTGAGCGACCGTGCTAGAACCACGGAACTCGGGAATGCCTAACACCTTCTCCCGGGTTAACAGAATTCCTTATCCGGATTTCTGGTACGCAGACTGTAATATGGAGTCATTCTTTTCCTCGATTCGGGATTAAAATTGGTGACTTGGGACACCCTAAATCTCCCAAGTGGCGACTCTGAAATAAATAAACCAATCCCGTCTCGATTGTCCTTTAATTGGAAAAACTCCCTTGCACCCTCGCGGGTGCGGAAAAAGGAGGTGTGACAGCTCTGGCGACTCTGCTGGGGATATTGGCCCAGAACCACTGGTTCAGGGTTAGAAATTCGAGCTTAAAATAACTGTTATAGTTGGCTTTATTTATTATCTGATTTTTACATATTTATGCTTAATATGCTAAATGATGCTTTTATCGCTTTAATATTATCTGAATTGTGTATAAAACTGCTACGAAACTCTTCTTCTTTCTGAGTCTTCTAAATTTATGGTGTACACGTGCGCGTGACCCACCTTTCTGTTAGAAGTCATACCAAATAAGACGAAGTTGGGACAAGTAACTAGGCCGGGCAGACTTTCGTGCTCCCGGTACGTTGCCCCCATTTCGGCTCAAGCTGTCCACTTGGGTAAGCCAGGGCTAGAACAATATGCCTCAGGTTTTTTTTCACTTAGAATAACTCAGCTTCATGCCGGATCCCTAGTAGGAACGTTTGTTTGCATCACGTGCATTTGACTTTGGAGGCTCAACACAGGGGTTGGGTCTGTCTAGGACAGGTGTACCAAAAAATGAAAATGACCATCCTGATGCATCTTACTTGCTGCTATTTGCGCATTTATTTGATTCGGACTTTTGTGTTGACTGACTTTTGAATATCAGGAATAATATTTTGAAATTGAAAAAAAATAGCGGTTAGGGAATTGATTGTTTATTTTTGGAAAAAAAAAACAATGCCCAAATAACTGTCAAAACTCTGCCGAAATTTTGAGAAAATGAAAAAAAAATATTTTATTAGTTTGTTTTATTAAAAGCAAAGGAAAAATAGAAAGAAAAAAAAAGAGTCGTTGTTCTGTCTTGTTTTTAAAAAACAAATTAGAAAAAAAAATAGTTTGTCTTGCCATAAAAAAAATAAAAATGAAAAAAAAATCTTGTTTTAAAATGAGTTTTTATTTATTTATTTGTTTAGATACCAAAATAAAAATAACTAATAAAATAAAAAGAGTCGCGTCGAAAGTGGTTTTATTATTTGTTGCAAATATGTATATATATAAAAATCCAAAAAAGTTGTTCTTTATTTCCAAAAAATGTATATATATCTTTATTTGTTGCAAAAATATTTGTCGTGCCAAAAGTCTAGAAAAGTTTTTTTTAGACTCTCAATTTTCAAACAAAAAAAATCCAAAAAAAAATTTTCCGTTATTGACTTCTTTAGAAAGTCTTTTTAATTATTAAAATAAATATATATATATATATATAATAAAATAAAATAAATTCGAAAATATTTTCCTTCTTCTTTAAAAATTGAAAAGAAAATTCAAAATTCAAAAAATATTTTTTTTAGAAAGCGTTTCTTTTATTAAAGGTAAAATTCCAAAAAAAAATATTTTCTTTCTTCTTAGAATAAGAAAAAAAAATATCTTCCTTTTACTTTTGAAATTCTCAAAGTTCAAATCAAAAGAAAAGGAATTCTTAGAAATCTTTCTTTCAAAAAGAAAATCAATCAAAAATCCAAAAAAAATATAAAAATACTTCCTTTCTTCTTTTAAAGCAGTTCTTTTACAAAAAAAAATCATAATTTAAAATCAGTTTATTTACTTTATTCATGACCGGCCCGAACTACGCGGGTTTGATTCTCACCGGATGTGAGATACGTAGGCAACCCTCATCGGGTCCAACCCCACCTTTTTGCTAAAATAGCCAAAAACCAATAAATAAATAAAAACGTGTCAAAATTTTAATTTTGTCATAAATAAGTCGGGTGGTGTCCAACCCCCCCTTTTTGCTAAAAATAGCAACAAAAAAATATATATGACAAATTTTAAAGAGTCATAAATAAGTCAGGGTGGTGCTGTTTTTGTCAAAAATAGCCGAATGTTCTCGAAAGGGACGCCGGAAGGCTGACTTCGCATAAACAGCCATTTTTGGGGTCATGGGTAGGATTTTGGTCCAGTCGACCCACACGGCCTTAAAAATCTTCGTCCTCGAGGCGCTGAAGGGCCATGTTTGCAACACACGATTTTATTGTAATTTGAAAAAACAAAACAAAGAGTCAGCGGTCAGGTGAATACCGTTTGGATTTTTGGTCAAAATAAGTCGAGCCAGCTTCGACCGCGTCTTAAACCGTTCTTGCCGAAATAGCCTTAGAGTATCTTTCAGTTGTCGAAAGGCTATTTTCGTAAAAGAATGAGCAAGTTTGTAAAGTGTCATAAAATAATCCTCTCCGGCCTCAAAATTCGGAAGGGCCACATTTGCAAAAATAATCGTTCGGTTGCATTTGTCAAACGGAGAAAGGAAGCTTGCCGTTTGTTTTGGAGTTTGTAAAACTTTTGATTATAATATGTGGGTCGTTTGATTTTCAAGTTTGTAGGTCATTTTTAAACCTTTGAAACTCAATATGAAAATTGAAAAAATGATTAGTATTGCTTATCTTTTATTGGTCCGAACTACGCAAGGTCTGATTCATGCGGGGTCATGATACGTAGGCAATCTCCATAAGATTCGACCACAAAAAAAAATGAAAAAAAAAATCGAAAAAAAAAGAAAAAATGAAATGAAAAAAAAAATCGAAAAAAAAAGAAAGAAAGAAAATGAAAAAAAAGATGTTATTAATTATGGGGACCGACGGAGTCCATTCTAACCTGTTTTGAATCGCAAAGAAAGAAGGTGGTTGGTTTGTGGTAAGCCGGAAATACAAGACCCAGAAGCACACTTTGCGGGGATCAGGCCAGATAGCAGAAGCACTCGAATCCTATTGGGACTTGTTGACTAAGGTTGACGATATCGAAGTTGGAAATGGTCTAGACAATACTGATGCAAAGCTCAGTGGCTAAAGATGCCAATTTTGATAAAGTGGGAGGTCGCTCCGTTCCTTGGTTAGCAAAAGAGAAGCGGGTGGTGTCTTATTTTGTTGTCATTTCTGTTGTTCGGATTATTAGGATTGTAATCCGAATATTGTCTTGTGTCAAACCTTCTTATCTTTCCAGTTTGTCATATCAATTTGTTTAAGTTTTGTCAAGGTTGTGTTAAGATTTTATTCTGGTTGTTTTGTTTGTTTTATTATTCAAACCATTTCACCAGTAGTCTAATACAAAAGCCGGTCTTTTATTGTTTCCAGTCATCTTTTGTTTAGTCCTTTTATCATTTTGTTCAGCGCCGATTCCAGTGACATGACATGCGCACACAGTTTGGGCCTAGTCTTAAAAGTTAATCATAAAACCCTGGGAAGGTGATCAAAGCATTTAAAGGAAATAAGAACGGTTTGAGATTATTTGGAGCCCGAGTCATGTGGAACTGGGGCAAGTTAAACACAAAGAAAACCGTTAAAGAAAGATTCGCCTAAATTGGCATGAGGGTCGTTCATAATAATGAGAATGAGAGTGTCGCCCAACGGTGCTTTAGAAGTGACAAATGAACAAACAGATGTTGAATATAATTGTCAAGTCCAGCACCATCGGAAGAGACTATAAATCTATTGTTCAATTGTGTTGTTTGCACTTGGCATGTTTTGAAGACTGGAATGACGAAGGCATTTTATTCTGCTACCTAAATACTTTATCCTTCGTTACCCCTTTTGAGCCTTATTTATTTTCTTTCATACCCCTCGTTCGGAATCAATAGCAACGACTAGGAAATACGAGCCTGGAAGGTAAAGAAAAATCAAAAAAAAAAAAAAAGAAAAATGAAAAAAAAACAAAAACAAAAGAAAGTCAAATGAAAAAAGAGGAATTGGGAACTACGTTTGACCTGATTCCTCAAAGAGGATACGTAGGCGCTTCACGGCTCGGTCATAGTTTTGAAAAAAATGAAAAAAAAAACCAATCAATTAA